>NC_091624.1:70150838-70453338 GCF_027580195.1 Bos mutus | reverse complement strand
AGCCTTATTGGGTTAAAGGAGTTCTCGCTTATCCCTAGGTACTTCCCTTAACACACAAATGTGCATGCACACACACACACACACACACTTGTGCTGGTATATCTGAAGTTTACAGTCCTTGCATGGAATTGATGAACCACAAGTCAAAAATATTTGAAATGCTGTTGGATATTGCCAAATCACCCTCTAAAAACATTGCATTAATATAAAACCCCACCCACAGTATATGTAAGTATCTGTTTCCATGTTTCCCCAACCTCTTTTTTCTCCAGTGAAGCTTCCCATTTTCTTAATAATAAAACTAACTAGTTACATAGTAGTTACTATGTCCAGGAACTGTTCTAAGGCTTTGTTTATAGTACTCATCTAATCCTCACAACAATCCTTTGAGGTAGGTGTTACTTTTATCTCCGGATGAGCAGCTGTGGCACAGATTCAGCAACTTGCCCAATTTCATACCAGTGAGTGATTCAGTGTCAGGATTCGAACACAGGCAGTCTGGCTCCCAAGTTCATGCACTAAAGCATTATGCTTCCCTATCTGTTACAGCTGACAGCTACTGAAACCTTGACGGGTGGTGAGAGCTTTTACAACTCAATCATCACAGCCACTGTCTCAGGTAAGTACTGTTATCATGCTGCTGCTGCTGCTAAGTCACCTCAGTCGTGTCTGACTCTGTGCGACCCCAGAGACGGCAGCCCACCAGGCTCCCCCGTCCCTGGGATTCTCCAGGCAAGAGCACTGGAGTGGGTTGCCATTTCCTTCTCCAATGCAGGAAAGTGAAAAGTGAAAGGGAAGTCGCTCAGTCATGTCTGACTCTTTGGGACCCCATGGACTGCAGCCTACCAGGCTCCTCCACCCATGGGATTTTCCAGGCAAGCGTACTGGAGTAGGGTGCCATTGCCTTCTCTGACTGTTATCATAGTACATGGCATATTGAATCGCAGGACACACTTTTGTTCCTGAGTAAAAGCATTGGATTGATAGTGGCTTGGCTTAGTGGTTCATCTTACTATGCCCTTTGACTTCCCAGGAAGTTGTTCCTCTAGGTCAGGGGTCCCTAACTCCCAGGCCACTGGCTGGTTCTGGTCTGTGGCCTGTTAGGAGCTGGGCTGCACAGCAGGAAGTGAGTGCTTGAGTGCTTGCAGACAAGCGAGTGCTTGAGTGCTTTGCAGCAAGCAAAGCTTTATCTGCATTTACAGCCACTCCCTATCACTCACCGTGCCGCACCCCCCCCCCCCACCCCTGTGTTGTGTGGAAAAATTGTCTTCTATGAAACCAGTCCCTGGAGCCAAAAAGGTTGGGGATCACTGCTCTAGGACATCGGGATTTGCCCCAAGATTGGAGCTAGACGGAGACATATGGCATGTCTCTTCATTTATTCGTTCAACAATATGGCATGATTTGGGGGAAGGCATGTGGTTGCAGTTTGAATTTAGTCAAGATAGCATTCATATCTGTGTTGAGTATGAGACAGTCTGAAAGAGCAAGGGCTTGAGGAAGAGAAAGACCTGGATTTAACCTTCCATTCCACTTACCAGCTAGGGTTTATTAAGCTCTCTGAGCCTTAGATTTTCCCCATCTGTGGAATGGGGACAATGATAGCAACTTCATGGTGGTGTGGTGAAAATTACGTAAGGTAGCACGTGTGAAGGGTCTGACCTAGTGCCTGGTATGTGATACTTGCTCTGCAAGAGTGAATTCCTTTCTTATTCCTCAAGGGTAGCAGAGTATCAGGGCCACAGATCACTACGGCCTTGTAGCAGCTAAAACCTAAAACCCAGTGAATAATCCACATATAAACAATTGAGAACTGATTATGTATGAGCAGATATTTTTACTAATGTATCAAGAAAATGTCTGATAACTTGCTGTGTGCCAGGTATAATTCAAAATACATTGCATAGATCTAATCTTTAAAATCTTCAACCAGCTCTGTAAGTTGTACTTGATTGTTATTATTCCAATTTTATGGGCAAAGAACTGAGGTGCAAAGAAGTAACCTGCCCTAGGTCACAAAGCTCATAAACAGCAGAGCTGGGGTTCGAACTCAAGCTTTCTGCTGCCGCAGTCTTCCTCACCATGCTGTTCTTCCTGTGGAACAGCTAGAAGACTAATGTCTTACTGAGAAAAGTCGAACTAGCAAATTCACATACTCAGTTTATGTTTGCAAGTCCATTTCCAATGCTGAGTTTTTCTTCAGAGTTTTTAAAAAAAATATTTGTTTGGCTGCATTTGGTCTTAGCTGCAGCGTGTGGGATCTTTGATCTTCATTGCAGCCTGTGAGATCTTTTAGTAGCAGCATACAGGATCTAGTTCCCTGACCAGTGATCAAAAGGGGCCCCCTGCATTGTGAGCACAGAGTCTTAGCCACTGGACCCCCAGGGAAGTACCTTGATTTAGATTTTGACATCATCCTTTGTTATAGCCAATAGTGTATATTAAAGTTAATTGGAATCTTTACCATTGTGTGTGTTTCATAAAAGATCATCCACCCATCTATCAATTTATCCTTTCATTTATTCATTCAGCAATATTTGTTAGGCCTTTATCAAGGCAGGGCAAAGTTGAAATCAAAAGACCTGGTTCCAAAGTGGGTTTTCCATTTCCCAGCTGTGTAAACTTGTATAGGTCATATAACTACTTGAGCTTCAGCCTCTACAGGTTAACAAAGGAAATAGTACCTACTGCTCTGGTTTATTCTGATGATGAGATGAGATTGTATTGAAAGGGAAAGTGATTTGGAAGCTGTAAAGTGCTGTACAAATGTTATTTGATACAACTATTCCACCAAGAGGAGCTGGTTCCACAAACCATTGCTTACTTAACCTTGCTTTGGGAATAGGAAGTGAATTTAATTGCTTGCTATCCCTTTTCTATTGCTAATCTTAGTCAGGGTCTGAGCGTAGCTGCAACAGAGCATAAGAGAGAAGCTGGTGCCAGACTCCCACTTTGTCTGTGTATAAGCATTAGTATCTCTAAGGGAAAGTGATCGGTTTGCCAGTTAGCAGAGCGTTTCTTCCTTTTTGGTCCAGAATACAAATCGAAACATCATGCTACAAAGTTATTAGCATTTTCTTACACAGAAGAGATGTTAAAAATAAACAGGTGGCTCATGGGAGTTGAGAGAGAAGAGGTGAATTGTACTAAGGGCCGGATGCTGTCCCTCTGCAGAAGACGTCTTCAGACTTCCCAGAGACATTTCAAACAGCGAAGAGCTCCAATTTATTGCAAAGGACACTTTTCTTCCAGAAAACTGTCCCATGTATCAGTGTCTGTTAAAACAGCCAGTTCCTGGAGTGATTGGTTGCATTAGAGTCAACTAATGATAGAGAAGTAAGAGCCTAGTAAATACCAATTCCTAGTTCCACTCTGCAAGGATGCTTATTCTTTAGATCTGACAGCAGACTTGAGAATCTGCACGTTCAAAAACTCCCAGGAAGATGCTAATTCCCAGCTGAATGTGAGAACCAGGGTCTGAAGATGAAGAGGAACATGGCAAATGGAGATGAGTTTTGGGGACCAAGCTGAACGCTGAAATTCGTCTGTCTCAGGTCCTGTTCACCTCTGTAATCCGTTTTCTCCTCCCCCACCTAAAACTTGTTTTCGGAATAGTTTTCTGGACAATTGCAACACGCCAGTTTAAATCACTTAGTCATTGCCTTCTTTGTCAGCCGTTTTATGAGAACATAGGTGAATGATTTTAGGAGGTTATTTGCATTATCCTTTCAGCTCATACCCCTCAGCCACAGTTGTATGACTAATACTCAGTATCACTGTTTGGGTAATAAAATCTCCATGCTCTACTCCTCCACTTTCTTTATGCTGTGAATGGCATGGATGGCTGCGTCAGGGTGGGCCCAAGTGCAGGGTGAGTGCTCCTGCCCAGTTTGGAGAGAGAAAGACTGTAGATGCCAGAACAATTGAAGTGTCCTGTTCTTAAGAACTTCGGGCGTGGTGAGGCTCAAGAAAAGTCATTGGTTTAGAAATCACTTTTCTAAGAAGCTGCTGAAAGACCAGGCCACAGGCACACCTGGGGCTTGGGGATGAAAGTAGGTTTGCTGGTGATTTGGCTGTTGCAGTTAAACAGAAAACAAAGGATGTCTCTGTGCTCCTATCTTGACAAATGACTTCTTGATCAATCAGATCTGTCCATTTGAATTCTGGTTTCCAACACAAACTGTGTGACCAAGTTGGAATACGTTGCTTAACCTCTCTGTCTTTTGTTTCCTCAACTGATAAAATGGTTTAACGATGCCCTAATTGCGTGGTTGTTTTGAAGTTAAGATAAGACAAGGCCTGTGAGTGTGTACTACATAATAAAAGCTAGTTTCCATCCAATCTGGACCTACTTCCGCCTTCTCAGTTTATACTGAAGTGTGAAGGGGAGGCTGCCGCAAGGTGAGTCAGTCCTGATAGGGAAGTCCGTTAAGCTGCACCGATGTGTGTCAATGTCCTTTTGTACAGAAGTTAGGGTACAGGTCAGTGCATATAACCTCATAAAGTATGATGTGACAACACAGAGGAGAACTTGGTGATCTGCAGAAGGCACCAAAGGAGGGTGTCAAAATGTGCCTGTTGAAGTGGCCATGAGTTCAGGAGGAGGTCTTGGTGGTATCCCGCCCTGGTCTACCCCAGGATGTATTTCATACTGACCAGTCAGCTGTAAGAAGTTCTCATTAAAATGATGTGATATTGTCATGGGTGAATTCCCACTTGCAATGTCAGAGTCCAAAAGGCAAAGATCCCTGGTTAATATATTTGGAGCTAATCAGGCATGGAGCAGTCCTATTTTATGCTTGTGGCTGAAGATGCAACCAATGGCTAACATCCTGTCGTATGGAGGAAAACCATCTGGACAGGGGTTGACAATGCCTGGGCTCCAGATTTGACTTTCTTGCCTTGGAAGAGGGTCATCCAGATAAGAATAACTGATTGACCCAGAAGGGGCACCAGGAGTTTGGCGCTGAGCACTTGGACACAGGCTTGGTGCTCCTTGAAAAGAATAGAACTTTAGCAAAATGACTGAGGTTTCATACTCTTTAAACACTTTTCAAAGTTCTTTTTCTCAGCTATACCTCCCAACAGCGCTGTGAGGTCAGTTTTTGAAATCTCCGTTTGGCTGTGGAAGGGCCAGGCACTGGACCCTGGGCCGTCTTTTCCATCGTGAAACAGGTCCTGTAAGGAATAAGAGTGGGATTTGAATAGCTTTATGATGACACGAAGGCCAGTGGATCCAAGTATACTGCTACCCTCCCAGTGACATAGATGCAGAGACCTTGCAACAAAGAATAGTGACAAAGAAAAGACAAATATCATTTTACTTATTTATTATTGCTTGGATTTTTCCTCCAAATCCCAATGCTGATTGGAACATGGGTCCTGAGCTCAAAATCTGAGGACCCTCTTTCTTCCCAGATCTGACTTTTGTGGATCATGCCAGACCAGCTGGTAGTATGGGAAAACAGGAGAGAGAGAGAATGAGACCGGGAGACACTGATACCCAGGGCCCAGGCCTGGTCTTCCTAAAGGTCAGCCCCTACTTTCGCTCCTTGGGTGGGAGGAAAGGAAGATGGCCAGAGCCATAGACCAGCGCGCCCTCACAGGGACCTGGCTGGGGGGTGGGATGGGAGTGGGGGTGGGGGGTGGGCAGGAGTCTTGGCCCTTCCACATGGAGTAGACAGAAGAGAGAGATGCACATTGAGAACTTGACCTTTGCACACACCCACCAGCAAACATGGCCCAGTTAGTATTCTGGACTCAGTCTAACTCACAGAAAGTTTTCTTCCTTTGGGAGAAATTGAGGGATTGTGGGAGAAGAGCAAGTCGAACCCTGGAGGCAAAGTCTTGTAGAGCTCTTCCGAATACCACGCTGTACAGCCTAGGTGCTGGTGTATGATGTGCGAAGTAGGGGAGTGGCAGGTAAGGATACTACAGAGAGGAGAGAACCAGGAGTGGAGGCCTACTGGATCATGTTAGAAAAGCCTGGACTCTATCCTGTAGGGTAATGCTACTTAGTGTTGTAGCCCATGGAGATGCAAGTTCTCTGGCCCTATCCCAGACCACTAAATCAGAATCTCAGGGCGGGGCCCAGGAGTCTGTGTTTTAATACTCCCTAGGTGACTTTTATGTTAGCTAAAGTGTGAGAACTATCAGTATAGTTCCTGAGAAGGGAATTGAAGAGTTTCTGGGTTGGGTGGCACAGCGTTGGTAGTCTGGGGGTGGTGACAGGGCCTGCATCTCCTTCATAGGATGAATTCCATCCCTTTAGCTCCTCAGCAGGGGTGTTTTCTCAGCAGCTGTGTGTTCTTTACCTGATAGGCCTGCCTGACTATAGCTGGTGGGCTGTGAAAATAATCTTACTCAAGCAATCAAATGATCTTGCCCACATTCCCTGATTTGCAGAAAGTTCAGTCCATCTCTCTCTTTTGTGTATGTGCTTATTTGCTCAGTCATGTCCGACTCTTTTGAGACCCCATAGATTGTAGACCACCAGGCTCCTCTGTCCATGGGATTCTCCAGGCAAGAATACTGGAGTGGGGTAGCCATCCCCTCCCTTCTCCAGGGGATCTTCTCGACCCAGGGATCGAACCTGGGTTTCCTGAATTGTAGGTGGATTCTTTTCCATCTGAGCCACCAGGGAAGCCCCAGACATATCCACATGTTTACCGGTGACCAGAAAGCCAGCTTGCCTGTGTTGTCTTGTAGCCCTGGAACTAGTTGACCTCCCTGTGTCTGGTGGCCTCCCCTCATCATGGCCAGTCTTGGCCTCAGTGATATGGCTGGTGAGTCCCCTGACCCCAGGCATAGTGGTTTTCCAAGTTTGAGGGACTGTGATTTGTACCACATTCAATTGAGGGGCTGCACCTGGGGTGACGTGGGCTGTCACAATTTCAGCCCTCTAGGTTCCCAGGAGGCCCAGCTGCTTCAGGGGGCATGGCTCACGATCAGGAGTTCACTGCTTAGAGTCACATTTCCCTTCCAATCTCTGCTTTCCTTTAATTCTAGAAGCTGTCTCTCTTCTTTCTCCCCAAGTGATGCCCATCGAAACTCACAGAAGAGGAGACATTTCTTGCAGAAGGAAAAAAAAAAAACCTCTACCATCAGTTCAGTTCAGTTGCTCAGTCGTGTCCAACTCTTTGCGAGTCCATGAATCGCAGCACGCCAGGCCTCCCTGTCCATCACCAACTCCCGGAGTTCACTCAGACTCACGTCCATCGAGTCGGTGATGCCATCCAGCCATCTCATCCTCTGTCGTCCCCTTCTAATCCTGGCCCCAATCCCTCCCAGCATCAGAGTCTTCCAGTGAGTCAACTCTTTGCATGAGGTGGCCAAAGTATGGGAGTTTCAGCTTTAGCATCATTCCCTCCAAAGAAATCCCAGGGCTGATCTCCTTCAGAATGGACTGCTTGGATCTCCTTGCAGTCCAAGGGACTCTCAAGAGTCTTCTCCAACACCACAGTTCAAAAGCATCAATTCTTTGGCGCTCAGCCTTCTTCACAGTCCAACTCTCACATCCATATATGACCACTGGAAAAACCATAGCCTAGACTAGACAGACCTTAGTTGGCAAACTAATGTCTCTGCTTTTGAATATGCTATCTAGGTTGGTCATAACTTTCCTTCCAAGGAGTAAGCGTCTTTTAATTTCATGGCTGCAGTCACCATCTGTAGTGATCTTGGAGCCCAGAAAAATAAAGTCTGACACTGTTTCCAATGTTATCCCATCTATTTCCCATGAAGTGATGGGACCAGATGCCATGATCTTCATTTTCTGAATGTTGAGCTTTAAGCCAACTTTTTCACTCTCCACTTTCACTGTCATCAAGAGGCTTTTGAGTTCCTCTTCACTTTCTGCCATAAGCGTGGTGTCATCTGCATATCTGAGGTTATTGATATTTCTCCCGGCAATCTTGATTCCAGCTTGTGTTTCTTCCAGTCCCGTGTTTCTCATGATGTACTCTACTGCTGCTGCTAAGTCGATTCAGTCGTGTCCGACTCTGAGCAACTCCATAGACGGCAGCCCACCAGGCTCCCCTGTCCCTGGGATTCTCCAGGCAAGAACACTGGAGTGTGTTGCCATTTCCTTCTACAACGCATGAAAATGGAAAGTGAAAGGGAAGTCGCTCAGATGTTTTTCTGGAACTCTCTTGCTTTTTCCATGATCCAGCGGATGTTGGCAATTTGATCTCTGGTTCCTCTGACTTTTCTGAAACCATAGTGTATGCACTATAGATTTCCATACTTAGCATGTAAGCCTGTTTGAGTGAGTTTCTGTTACTAGAGAAAAATGAGTCTTAGCCAGGAAGACTAGGTTTGCCATTGAGAAATCACTGCCAGTAGGACAGATGCTGGAGTAGAGGGCAAAGATCTGATGGGCAACACTTTTCCTCTCCAGGTGAGAAAGGAGAGGGGCCTGCAGTAGAGATGGAGGTAGGTGAATAGATCTGTAATACACATAGATGTTAACATTAGCAGAACATGGCAACCGTGATGAGAATGAGAGAGAGGGCTCAAGGATGCTCAAGGTTCCTGTGAGTATCTGAGTGAATGATGAAACCTTTTTCAGAGACAGGGAACACAAGGGGAGGACTTGGAGGACCATGAACACTGCGGCCATCAAATGGTAATGATCAAGGTCGATGGTGACCTCAGGATGTGAAAAAGTCGGTGACACTTCCACTTGCCTCAGAACCAATTGAGAACTTTTTATCACCCTAGGTCTTCTCTGTTTTTTTCTCTGTCTGTACTCATGCCTCCTTCTTCTATGGTTTCTCCTTTTTCTTGCTTCTCTGTCTGATCCACCCTGTAATTCTTTCTTTTCTCTCTCTCTATTATTTCCCTTTATGTTTCCACTCAGCCTCATCTTCTTCACTTAACCAACCAGAATGGAAAATGAAAGTACTATGTACATCTAGAATTCGTAGATTTGGGGCACATCTTATGCGTCTTGCTTTTGTTTTAGAAGCAGTGTAGCGAATTACATAATTATAATGATCATTCCTATATAGACTCTTTGCCACCTTAAAAGTAAAAGGTGGATCCAGTTAATGTCTATTTTCTTTTTCAGACTTAGGTGTAATCCCCCACTGGGCCTTAAGTAACTTATACACTGTGAATCTGCTTCTTGTGCCTCTTACTGACATTACAGATAGCCCCCTAAACACCAATTTCCCATTGGCTCCAGTTGTTCAAGATAGTAAAACTGCACATAAAATGGAGCCTTAAATAAATAGCCTAAATCTGGAATGAAATCAAGTGAACCATAGAATTGCCTCATCAACAACAAATATTCTTTATATTCCCTGTGGATTAAGAGTCCCCAGTATATGGCTCAAGAACTGTCTTAGAACAGGACATCACATCCTTCTATTTTCCCCTTGTGGTTTATCTATTCAGTCCAATTAAGTTGGATAAACATATTTTTGGGGGCCATGCCACACAACCTTGTGGGACCTTAGTTCCCCAACCAGGCATCAAACCCAGGCCCTCAGCAGTGAAAGCACAGAGTCTTAACCACTGGACCATCAGAGAATCCCATGGACAAACAGTTATGAGACATCTATTAAGTGCTGGGAATTTGCAGATGGTCAACCAGCTCTAAATAGCAAACAGGCTTCTCATTTAGCCCACACCGTCCCCACCTCCTCTAGCTGAGCTCAAGGAGTTGAAATGCATGGGGATATTGGCATTGGACAAAGCAAAAAGCGTGACTACAGGGTGAGCATCACAGTGTGCTGCGTGGGGGCTAGGTGTATCGTGTATATTAGAGTTCAGTCATCACAGCGATATTCTAAGGCAGGTGTTAATAGCCCCATTTTACTCATGGGAAAACTGAGGCTTGGAAAAGTTAAATGAATTGCCGCAGAGTGGCGATCGCTGCTTCTTCTTTTGTCTTTCTTTTTTTAATTATGGAAAAATATGCATACATACAATTGGCCATCTTCACCATTTTTAAGTGTGTAATTCAGTGGTATTTAGCACATTCACAATGTTGTGCAACCATCCCCCTTATCCATCTCCAGAACGTTCTTTATCATTCCAAGCTGCAACTCTGTGCCCATTAAACAGTAGCTCCCCATCCCACCCCCCACCAGCCCTTGTAATATCTAGTCCACTTTCTAATCACTCTTGTTTCAAATGCTACTTGGCTGGCATCTGTAGCAGGCTGTAGAATGCAGTGCTTAAGGGTGTCGGGCTCTAACACCGGAGGCCTGTGTTCAAAACTTGCCTTCTTTGAGGTTATTACTTATTTCTGAAAATTTAGCACCTTATTTGCAGATTTTTATTTTTCTGTTTCAAGCAAAGGAAGCAAGGTTTCAGCGGTATTTTGAAGGTTAGGAAGAAAAGGTAACTTCATATGTAGGACATGAAGAGCTGTGTGTAGAATATGGAAGTTACAAGGACATACACGAGTTATGTTTACAAAGAAATAATGATGCGGCAGGGGGCCTCTTCACCTTGGGAAAGGATCCTGAAGTGTAGGTCGTGAGTCTGGTGCTATTTTAACACCAGGAAAAAACTGAAGCTGCAAACTTTCACACATACATGCAAAGAAACACAGAACTCCAGTATTATGTGTGTATTAACACACACGCAATCTATATGTGTGTATGTGTAGGAGGACAAATTCATAGCTTAAAACTTTAGTACTCACTCTTCATTGATCCAAGGAGAAGGAATGTTCAGAATTGGGTGAAACAACTTAAAAATAGGATTTTGCTTGACTCAGTGTAAGGAGAACAGAACTTAATGCCAGCGTGCCCCCAAGCCCCTTTGAGTTGCCCTGAGAATTGCCGTGACCCAGCCTATCTTCAAAGTCATAGCTCTGCTGACTTGCAGACCAGCTGAGTAATGGAGAAGTGGTGCGGGGTAGGGAAATAGCAGCATCGTTTGCCAAATGCCTTGACCTGGGCCACTAAAACCTCACTAAACCTGTCATCTGCTAGAAGAAGCCTTGGAGAGAAACTGATCTGGGGGTGAAAGCTAAAGCCACTGCTTACCAGCCAAATGACCTTGGGCTAATAATTGTACCTTTCTGAACCAGTAAAATAAAATGCCGTGCATAGGGCAGAGATGAGGATTATGTGAAAGAATTTATGTCAACAGTACTTGGCCACTGCCTGGCACACAGAATGTGGTCAAGAATTTTTATTTCCTTCTCTTAATGACAGTAATATTTACAGTTTTTTTTTATGCATTCCATGTCAGAATTATCATACATTTTCTTCTTTACAACCTCCAGAGAATGCATTATTATACTTTTTGTTGGTGAGGAAATAATCTCAGAGACCCTCAGTGACAGCCAGAGCTGGCAAATGACGGGACTACCATTAAATGCAGGGCCCCCTTCACATTTCTTCCCTCCCAAAGCCAAGTCTGGCCTTCATAGTAGGCACTAACTCATGAAGTCTTCCTGAAAGCAAGCTATTTCTTTCCTAGTAAGGGATCAGGAGAGAATACAGAAAAAAGAATTATTTAATGTCCTGACTTCACTCATCTTCTCGGGATAGGCAAGGTTATTGACTTTTAGTTCTCATTTCAGACTCTTGGCAGTTGTTTGCTCCTGCCAAGAAGGGCAGTATCACTAAACCAGTGCCTCCCTGTCAGTGGAGGGAGCCAGGCGGTGATGCTGAGCAGCTTCAGTGATGACATATATCATGGCTTTGCACCCCATCAGTGTCAAAACAGGGACAGGCCAGAAAGCTAATGGGGCAGGGAGTCGATTGTGGGGAGGCCTTGGAGACACAGAGCTTCTGTCAGGACCGTCTTATCCGCCAGGAACTTGCTGGCCTATTTCTATGTTGCTTATCCTGGTGTTTCTTTGAATTCAGCAGGGGTTGTGGAAAGAATCTGGGACTGAAGATTTGGGGACACTGAGTTCACCTTCAAAGTCTGGGGCCTCATCTTGAATGGAAGCAGTTTGGGCTATAAGGTTTTAATGTTTTCTGGCTCAAAACTTTGATTATGTCACCTGTTCCCAATAGCCCTTGTCCTACTCTTTTGGTTGGTCTACTTTTTTAAAATTCTCCTTTAACCGTGGTCATTTCTGAAGATTCTGCCTTTGTTCCCAGGATCGTGTATTTTCTCACAGCTTTGGGGAGCTCGAGAACTTGAACTATCATATCACCTCATGCTGGGGTGTTGAAATGCCTCACAAGCTGTCCCCTGAATTTTCAGTCCTTTCCTGGGCTTGCCTGCCTTGATTGTGACACCTGGACTTTTCTCACTCAATCCTTTACTTAGTAATACCCAGTTATTCTCTATAGCTTAAGCTCAAGCCTTCTCGAGTTGAAGCGGAGACCTGCTTTTATCCATCTAATGTCTTTATATTAGAAAGAATATCTACTTAGAGTGAAAACTGAGGGCTGTTTCAATCAACTGAATTTATAATGGGTATAACTTTCAGGAATGGGATGAAATACTGCATGGATGGGGTCCACAGGAAGGCAAAAGTCAACCTGAAGGGATTTCAATAAAGGCAGGGAGTGAATTTACTTGTTGATCTAAGAAACCCAATATTGACGTGATTAAATTATAACGTCAGGAGCATTCTTGGGAAGGGAGTCTTTAGTTGATAGCAAGGAAAGTGTCACAGGCTCTATGTTGTTTACCTAAAGAAGGATTCATTTTTCAGAGGGACCCACAACCAAAAGTAATTCATTCTCTTACAAAGGATGTGACATGTTCTTCCCATACCAGCCAGGAGTTTGGTGATATTTCCAGGAGTGATATGTCCACAAAGAAAATGCTCTTTCTACAGTAGCTACACAGCTGCTGAAACCAATGGAAAGCTGAGATTAGAGAAGCAGAGAGGCCCTGCATCACACAGCCAGCCTAGGCTTAATGGAGATCAAGAGGAAAGCAGCCAGCATTTTTTTTCCTGCAGATGATACTGAGAATTAAGAAAAGCCTGACTTATAGAACTCAGGTGATGCTTTCTCAGTGAAAGACATTGAGATGATATGTTGGCAGCATCTATGAACTCTTCTGATAAGCAATTAGAACAGAGAAAAGTGTTCTCAGCCACACAGCATGGTACCTTACGGAGGAAAGTGTTGGTGGGACCAGAAAACAATTAGTCCAAGGCACACTGGTTGTGCTCTAACCCCCTGCTTAGTGATGAGAGCCTCAACACGGCTCATGAACCACCGGGTGTCCTTTTCCACTCAGTATGTTTAAGAATGAATCATAAATTGTCTACAGTTTCTGCTACAGCCATTGTCAGTAAAAGTCGTTTTGTTACCTTCTTTAAGCCCAAAATTCGCTTTTTTTTCTTAATGTCATTGGATAGAAGTATTTGGAAGAGATGGACCCTGTTTGGTTTTCAGGGGATCAAGGAAGGTGATCAAAAGATCACTCTTTCCAGCTTCTTCCCTTCAGGGTACCACATCTCCTAGAGACAACTTTCATTTTACATGGTGACCCTCACTGTAAATATTTTAGCTGCCATGTGCTTTGTGTCTTCTCCAGAAGCTACTGTAGGTTTGTACTGTTAAGGGCTGAATTGTGTTTAGCCCTGCTGGTTGCTCAGAATGTGGCTGTATTTGGAGACAGGGTTTTTTAAAGATAATTAAAGTAAAATGAGGTTATCAGAGTGGATCCTAATCCAATACGACTGGTGTGCTTAGAAGGAGAGGAGATTAGGACACAGGCGTGCACAGAGGAAAGAGCATGCAAAGCTACAGGGAGGAAAACGCCGTGGACAAGGCAAGGAGAGAGAACTCTGAACGACCAACCCTGTCCACAATCTGCTCTCAGACTGCTAACCTCCAGAAGTGTGAGAAAATAATTTCTATTATTGAAGACACTGGTCTGTACTCCCCTTCTGCCACCTCTGTCCATGATCCCGAGCGTGGGGGCCAAGACAGCTGTGTTTGTTAGACACACTAAAAAGGGGGGACAGATGAGAGCTCTGTGGAGCCCGAGCATCTGCTTCTGTTTCCAAGTCCCCTTCCACCTTCTCCTCCTTCACCCCAGGATGAAGTCTCCACCTTCATTCCCCAGGATGAACTTCCCAGACAGTTGGCCCACCTCACACTTAAATGCCATGAATGACACCAGTGGCAGAAAGCGGGCTAGTCTGGCTACAGATTTGGCTCCCTTTTCAAGAAACCCACTTGAAAAAGATGGAAACTTCACAGCTACCCAGTCCGCACAGTATGGAAGCAAACTGACATCTCGACCCTTTGACAGTGGCCAACAGATGAAGTTTTATGAAAGCTCTCCTAGGGTTACACCAAAGCTGAACTCAGAGAAGAAAGGTATATGGATGCCAAACAGTGGGGTTTGGGGCAGAGTTCTTTGCTGATCTCCTTGAACTCAGGTGTAGATTTCAGAGGTCTTAGAGAAGAAAGGGGATAACATGCTTCCATCCTAGTATTTTTCTCAAGTGAGCTTTGAATAAACACTAGGTAGCAAGGAGCAATGAATTCAGGCAGGGTTTGCTTTTATTTTTTAGATTTTTTAAAAGTTATTTTTAATTGGGGGGTAATTGCTTTACAATGTTGTGTTGGTTTCTGCCGTACAGCAATGTGAGTCAGCCTTGAGTATACATACGTTCCCTTCCTCTTGAACCTCCCTCCCCTGCCCACATCTCACCCTCTAGGTTGTTCCAGAGCACTGCGTTGAGCTCCCTGTACTATACAGCGGGTCACTAGCTCCCTGTTTTACATATGGTGATGTGTATGTTTCAGGCTGCTTTCCCAATTCGCCCCACCCTCTTCTTCCCCCACTGTGTCAAGTCTGTTCTCTACATCTGTGTCTCTACTTGTGCATCTGTGTCTCTAATAGGTTCATCAGTACCATTTTCCTAGATTCCATCTATATGCGTTAATATATGATATTTGTTTTTCTCTTTCTGATGTACTTCACTCTGTATAACAGGCTCTACGTTCATTTATGTCAGTTCAACTGACTCACATTCATCCCTTTTTATGACTGAGTAATATTCTATTGTATATATGCACCAATTCTTTATCCATTCGTCTGTCAACTGACATCTAGGTTGCTTCCATGTCCTGGCTATTCTAAACAGTGCTGCAATAAACATTGGCATACATGTGTCTTTTTCAATTACGGCTTTCTCAGGGTATATGCCCAGTAGTGGGATTGCTAGGTCATGTGGTAGTTTTATTCCTATTTTTTAAGGAATGTCCATACTACTCTTCAGAATGGCTGTATCAATTTACTTTCCCACCAACAATACAAGAGAGTTCTCTTTTTTTCCACATCCTCTCCAGGAATTCAGTTTTTATACAATGGCAAGAACTTAGGCTAGGTTGCCAACTAAATTTTGATTGCTTGTCCTAAAGGTGCCCCCAACCAGGGAGTAAAGATGCAATTCCGTTTGCCAGTGCCCCAAAGCCAGAGATGCCCAGGAACACACCTGCAGGTGAACCGGGTAGGGCTTTTTGGCTCATTGCATTGAGGGAGACTGCATGCCTGCAGGAACTGTGGCAGTCTTGGGAAGAAGATTCCAGAAGGTTTATATTACAGGATTGGAGCTAGTGTTAGGTGATTTGGGTAGGTGGGGGGAATTCAAGGAAGAAGGGACTGAGTGTTATCAGGAACTTGGGGCTTTTGTTTGAGTGAATACCTTAGTTTTTCTCTGGAACATGAGGAGGCCTGAAGCAGGGGTAGCTGTGATTGGAAGGAAGGCTTGCTGACAAGCTGAGGTGAGGGTAGTTGATTATTTTGGTGGCGTCTGCACCTCATTTCTGTCTATGCTCAGACGTGATTATTGAGTGCATCTATTTTTGTCTCACTTTATCACAGTGATAGAATGACTTTGTCTGACCTTGTCTTCTAGCCACACTCAGTTCTATTTGCTTCTACCAGGCCTGCTGTCTGCCATCAGCGCCTGATTTTGTCTTTCTCACATTGCAGGGATAGAGGAGGCTCATCAGGAGGGCACCCCACTAGATGGGGAATGGAGCTTCAAAGAGGGACAAGATGTTCTCTTCAGACTTTGGCTTGAACCTGCTCAAACTCACAGGCTATTAAGGAAAATGAGACCTCTTTTATTCCATATAGCAAGAAAAGAATTTTAATCCCTCAAAAGTTTTAGGGCAAACCCCAACCCCAGGCAGTGTCAATCTGAAAGGTTAATGTTAGCATATTGATCCTGGAGCCCTGCCCATGTCATCTGGTCTAGCTGCAAGGCCTGTGCTGTAGGTGAACTTGAGCATCTACAGATTAAAATTATGATTTTTTCATGTTACTTGTTAAAAATATACCTTTCTTCTTAAATGCATTTGAATCAGTTCTAATGAGGTGGATGAAGCTGGAGCCTATTATACAGAGTGGAGTAAGCCAGAAAGAAAAACACCAATACAGTATGCTACTAAGTCACTTCAGTCGTGTCCGACCCTGTGCGACCCCATAGACGGCAGCCCACCAGGCTCCCCCGTCCCTGGGATTCTCCAGGCAAGAACACTGGAGTGGGTTGCCATTTCCTTCTCCAATGCATGAAAGTGAAAAGTGAAAGTGAAATCGCTCAGTCGTGTCCGACTCTATGCGACCCCGTGGACTGCAGCCTACCAGGCTCCTCCGTCCATGGGATTTTCCAGGCAAGAGTACCAGAGTGGGTTGCCATTGCCTTCTCTGCATTGTAGTATAGTAGCAAAGAAAAAAAGCATTCTAGGCAGATATGATTTGAAATCATGCCTTTATCATTTCGTTAAAACCTCTATTATGAAATTCTGTGTACAGTGTGATTAAAACTTTTTAAATCTATATGGAAAGGATAGTAGGAATAAAACGGATAACAGTAGAGTAATTAATAGGATTGGGTATTTTTCCTTCTCTGTTTTATAAACTTTCTACAACATAATATCAATAATTTTTTGAGTTAAGTAACAGTTAATGTAAAGTTCAGGTTTTTTTTAAAGAAGAAAGTTATATTTTTAATTAATTTATTTTAATTGGAGGCTAATTACTTTATAATATTGTAGTGGTTTTTGCCATACATTGACATGAATCAGCCATGGGTGTATCATAATTTTCTAATCTCGATCCCTGGGTTGGGAAGATCCCCTGGAGCAGAAAATGGCAATCCGCTCCAGGATTCTTGCCTGGAAAATTCCATGGACAGAGGAGTCTGGCAGGCTACAGTCCATGGAGTAGCAGAGTCAGCCAAGGCTGAGCACTCACGCACTTAATAATGTACAGTTTTACCTTACAGGTATACTTGTCTACGTAACTATAGATTTTTAAAGTTTTTCTTTTTTTGAAAATAAGTGAGATATAATTGACATATAACATATTAGTTTCAGGTGTACAACATAATAATTCAAAAATGTAAACACTGTAAAATGATCACTGTGATAAGTCTAGTGAGCAACCATCACCACATAGTTACATATTTGTTTTCTTGTGATAAGAATTTTAAGATCTACTCTCTTAGCAACTTTCAAATATATAATCTAGTATTGTCAACTATGTAGACATCATGCTGTACGTTACATCTCAAGACTTATTTTATAACTTGGAGTTTGTACCTTTTTTGACCCCCTTCACCCACTTAAATGACTGTTTTAAATGGCTGTATAAAATTTCACATAGATTATCATTTTCTTAGTTATACTTCTACTGATGGAAATCTGTAACTTTTCTTCACTTTTAAATAGTACTAAGATAAAAATTTTCAAGCATGTAGATTTTCTTTGACTTTTAAGAAAACTGTTCTTTCTACCTGGAAGCTTTTAAGATTTTCTCTTTACTCTTGAAGTTTGGGAATTTTGCCAGAACATGGATAAATGGCTCTCTTCTTTCAGTAATTTTGCCTAAAATTCATTAAGCTCTCTATTTCTGGAACGCAATTTTTTTTTCAGATTTTTTACTTTTCTTCTCTTTTTCTCCTTCTGGGATGCCTGCCATGAAGATGGGTTGGTTTCCTAGGTCTGCTGTCCAACTGTCTCATTTTATCCCTCGTGATTACGAGATCTTTGTGTTTTGCCTTGTGGTTTTATTTACTTCACCCTTTGACTGTCCAGGCCACTGAATTTGAGTATCAAGAGGGATCATCATCTTCTTATGACGTACAGATTCTTTTTTTTTAATGAAATCTTTTTTGGTGTTCTTAACTTGAATCTCTTTAGTGCTCTTCTTATCAGTACTGTTTGAAATTTTTATTGGGGCTTAGTTGCTTTACAAAGTTGTGTTGGTCTCTGCTGTACTCCCAGTTCACCCCACCCTCTCCTTCCCCCACTGTGTCCACAGTTTGTTCTCTACTTTTGCATCTTTATTCCTGCCCTGCAAATAGGTTCATCCAAACCGTTTTTCTAGATTCTACATATATGCATTACCATATGATATTTGGTTCTGTCTTTCTGACTTAACTTCACTCTGTATAACAGACACATTTGTTTAAGGTTGCCCTCCATCTGCTCCAGTAAGCTTTATTTCATCAGTTCAGTTCAGTTCAGTCACTCAGTTGTGTCTGATTCTTTGTGACCCCATGAATCGAGGCACGCCAGGCCTCCCTGTCCATCACCAACTCCCGGAGTTCACTCAAACTCATGTCCATCGAGTTGGTGATACCATCCAGCCATCTCATCCTCTGTCATCCCCTTTTCCTCCTGCCCCCAATCCCTCCCAGCGTCAGGTTCTCTTCCAATGAGTCAACTCTTCACATGAGGTGCCCAAGTACTGGAGTTTCAGCTTTAGCATCAGTCCTTGCAATGAACATCCAGGACCGATCTCCTTTAGGATGGACTAGTTGGGTCTTCTTGCAGTCCAAGGGACTCTCAAAAGTCTTCTCCAACACTACAGTTCAAAAGCATCAATTCTTCAGTGCTCAGCTTTCTTCACAATCCAACTTTCACATCCATACATGACCACTGGAAAAACCATAGCCTTGACTAGACAGAACTTTGTTGGCAAAGTAATGTCTCTGCTTCTTAATATGCTATCTAGGTTGGTCATAACTTTCCTTCCAAGGAGTAAGCCTCTTTTAATTTCATGGCTGCAGTTACCATCTGCAGTGATTTTGGAGCCCCCCAAAAATAAAGTCTGACATTGATTCCACTGTTTCCCCATCTATTTCCCATGAAGTGATGGGACCCGATGCCATAATCTTAGTTTTCTGAATGTTGAGCTTTAAGCCAACTTTTTCACTCTCCACTTTCACTTTCATCAAGAGGCTCTTTAGTTCCTCTTCACTTTCTGCCATAAGGGTGGTGTCATCTGCATATCTGAGGTTATTGATAGTTCTTCCGGCAATCTTGATTCCAGCTTGTGCTTCCTCCAGCCCAGCGTTTCTCATGATGTACTCTGCATATAAGTTAAATAAGCAGGGTGACAATATACAGCCTTGACATACTTCTTTTCCTATTTGGAACCAGTCTGTTGTTCCATGTCCAGTTCTAACTGTTGCTTCCTGACCTGCATATAGGTTTCTCAAGAGGCAGGTCAGGTGGTCTGGTATTCCCATTTCTTTCAGAATTTTCCAGTTTATTGTGAACCACACAGTCAAAGGCTTTGGCATAGTCAGTAAAGCAGAAATAGATGTTTTTCTGGAACTCTCTTGCTTTGTCCATGATCCAGCGGATGTTGGCAATTTGATCTCTGGTTCCTCTGCCTTTTCATCAGAGCCCTGCCCTAATCCTTGTTGACTCTGCCTCTCTCTGACCACTCAGCTCTCTTACTGTCAGTTCTTTCTCTTTGCTGCTTGCTGGGGTTCAGCTGCTGGGATGCCTTTGCCTGGTTGGAGGGTGGGGTAGGAGCCTGAGAGTCCTGGAAGGTGTGGTGCTCTGACCCTGAAGGCTGGCAGAGCCGCAGTGGGAAACCATCAGTTACCTGTCAAGGCACTGGGTAGGGCAGGGAGGCTTTCCACAGCTGCCCTCAGCCCCAGGGGTGGGGAACGCTTAGTCTGCCCATTCCCCTTCTCCTCAGCCCCTTCAGTCTTTGGAAACTGGCCCACATCTGGGGGTGCTCAGGTTGACTGATGTCAGCTTTTCCTGCAGGGTTCCAGGGATCCCTGTGGATCAAGCTCTCCCTAAAGCTCTCCCTAAAGCTGACTGCTTCAGAGCCTTGCTCTGAGACAATCTTGGGCTGTGCACCCCACTCCTTCCCTGCCTCTCATCTGGCACAGAGGGTTAAAGCAACGCCCTCCTGTCAGTTCCCTTATCCACTGCCTGAACTGATGCAAGCCTCACAGGAAATGAGATGAAGCTGCTGTGAAGTTGTATGTGTAGGAAAGATAGGATACATCAATGCACTGTCTTTCCAGAATTCTCTGCCTCTGTGTCTTCCACAACTATTTCTGATATTTTAGCTCAATTATTCTTTTCTACAATTTTAAAATCAGTCAAGTTTTTTAAAATTCTATGAGTTTTTTAAAATTAGATAATACTTGCCCATTATATAAAAATTCAAAAATGGATAAAACTATAAAAAGTAAGTAAAATCGGTTTATCCTTCCTTGTCTTTGTAATCCCATATCTTTCCCAAGAGGAAACTAGTTATCCTTCTAGAGCAGGGGTTGTAAAAGATCACATAATATGTACAACTGATCCTTGAATGATGTAGGTTTAAACTGTGGGTCCACTTATTTTTCAATAAGAGAATTTTTTTAGTAGTAACTACTGCAGTACTGCACAGTCACTTGAATCTTTGAACGCAGAGGAACCCAGGATATGGAGGGCCAGCCAGAAGCTATATGTGGGTTAACATCCCCCACCCCAAATCGGTCAAGGGTCAACTGTGTTTTGCTCTTTGAAGACTTAGTTTTTGTCACAACTATTCAACTCTACTGTTGAATACAAATGATCTGTCTATGTTCCAATAAAGCTTTATTCATGGACATTGAAATTTGAATTTCATGTCATTTTCATGAAATTGTATTAGTTTTCTATTGATTTTTTTTCAACCATTGAAAAATGTGAAAACAATTCATAGCATACAGAAACAAATGGGGGGCTGGATTTAGTCATAGCTCAGCTGTGAAAGAACCCATCTGTGATGCAGGAGACCCTGGTTTGATTCCTGGGTCAGGAAGATCCCCCAGAGAAGGGATTAGGCTACCTTCTCTAGTATTCTTGGGCTTCCCTGGGGGCTCAGACACTAAAGAGTCTTACTGGGATGTGGAAGAACTGGGTTCAATCCCTGGGTTGGGAAGATCCGCTGGAGAAGGGCATGGCAACCCACTCCAGTATGCTCGTCTGGAAAACCCCCATGGGCAGAGGAGCCTGGCGGGCTACTGTCCATGGGGTTGCAAAGAGTCAGACACAACTGAGTGACTAAGCATGCTATAGTTTGGTGACCCATGTTCTAGAGGCATTCTATACATACTCAATTACACATTCCTTGTTTTCTGGTATATTTATTTATGCCGAGAACAGCCTCCGTGTTACGTATGATGTTCTGCACTGAGATTTTTCTGTTCCAGTCTCCTGGTGGTCAACCCATGTCAGTTCATAGAGTTACTTCCATTTTATTGGCCACATGATACTCAGGCCCGTGCTGTGATGTAATGAGGAACATTAGGTTATTTCTGATCGTTGCCTTCCACAGTAATGCTAAAGTGGATATTCTTGTACACTGGTATACCTCTGTGATTCTGTTTGTAGAATAAATTCACAAAGGAGTAATCAGTACTAACAATTCAGCATAAATTTAACATTTCTGAGCAGAGATTTGATCACTTTCATTGCAGTTCATTACAGGGCATGTCCAGACCACACCAAAGCCCTGGGTGGCTCAGCAGATACCTGTTAACAGGGGTCCTAGAGCAGCTGTCTAGGTGCCAACCTTTTTGGTCCCAGGGGCTGGTTTCGTGGAAGAAAATTTTTCCATGGACTCGGGTGGGTGGAGGGGATGGTTTCAGGATGATTCAAGTGCATTGCATTTATTGTGTACCTTATTCCTATTAGGGTACACAGTAGATGTAATGCACTTGAATCAGCTGTCTAGGTTGGCACCTAGACAGCTGCTCTAGGATCCCTGTTAACAGGTCTCTGCTGAGCCACCCAGGGCTTTGATGTGGTCTGGACATGCCCTGTAATGAACTGCAATGAAAGTGATCAAATCTGCTTATTGTGTACCTTATTTCTATTACTCCCACCTGGTAGCTCAGACGGTAAAGCGTCTGCCTACTATGCGGGAGACCCGGCTTCAATCCCTGGGTCGGGAAGATCCCCTGGAGAAGGAAATGGCAACCCACTTCAGTATTCTTGCCTGGAAAATCCCACGGAAGGAGGAGCCTGGTAGGCTACAGTCAGTCCGTGGGGTCGCAGAGTCAGACACGACTGAGCAACTTCACTTTCACTTTTATTTCTGTTACAATTACATCAGCTCCTCTTGAGATCATCAGGCATTAGGTCCTGGAGGCTGGGGACTGCTGCTGTAAATGGACCCTTAGAAATGCAGACTAGAGACTCCTTAACCGCTCTCAGGGGCTGACTGGCACTGCACAGAGTTGGAAAGGAGAGAGGGACTGGATTTACAATAAGATATGAGAGGAAGACCTTTGAACTTCATGATTTAAAAAGAGATTACCTCGCCAGAAGGTTATGAACTCATTTTATTAAATTTTATTTTAATAGCAGATGGATGTCATCCACATGAATCTTTTGGAGAATCATTTATAGCCTAAGTGGTTCTCCCTAAAGTGATTTGTTGTATTATAAATCAAAGTTTGGACCAATATCTGAAAACTTATAATACACATATAGCCTCCGTAGCCAGGATAATCACTGCCTCAAAAAGCGCAAACAGCAGATAATCCAAAATTAGGTGTATTCTCAGGTTCCTTGGTGGCTCAGATGGTAAAGAATCTGCCTGCAATGCAGGAGACCCAGGTCCGATTCCTGGGTTGGGAAGATCCCCTGTAAAAGGAAGTGGCAACTCACTCCAGTATTCTTGCCTGGAAAATTGCATGGGCAGAGGAGCCTAGCAGGCTACAGACCATGGGGTTGTGAACAGTCAGAAACAATGGAGTGACTAACACACCTGGTCCAGCAAATGGCTTATGTCATTCCTAGCTTCTGTTTCTTCACCTCTAAAATGGGAGGGTTGAAATACTGGCTCCCCATAGTCACTTCCAGCTTTAGAACCATACAAACTATGGATAAGCAAGAAATGCCCAGTAGATCAGTAGGTTCAGGAAGTCAGAACTGTGTCTACTTTTTTTTTTTTTGTGACGTTCTCCTGATACTTAGAACGATGTGTGATATTTGGTGGGCTGCTGCTGCTGCCAGGCAATATTTGTTAAATGAATGAAAGATGAACAAATCAGGTAGCTTTTGCGTTTGTTGGAGATTCTTGTTGTCAACCCAATGGTCATTCCTCCATCCTTCTTTGGAACAGAACTCTGCTACCCTCCTCCACCTCCCTAAGTTTCAGGGGATATGCTCTCAAGACCCAGTGCTGAAAAGTGGCACTGGCCAGTCCTAGTGATTCTGCATTTTTTGCCTGTGATTGGACTGGATTAACCATGGCTGTGAGATTTAATTTTGGCTGTAATGATGTTAGGGGAAAATTACTTCAGGACTCTAGGAAAGTTTCTCCACTGATAAGAAGGGACTCCTTGAATAAAGCAAAATCCCCATTGTCGTCATGCCTACTTGACCTCCTGGGACAACTGAAACCAACTTATTAATACAATCATGAGGGAGCCTGTTGAGGACAAGCTGAGAAGCCTAGAGTGATAGAGCAGAAATATGGAAAGAATTTGAGTCCATGATGACAGTGTTCAAGCCCTGAGGAAACTAGCTTCTGGATTTTGTAAAAAGTGAAACAATAAACTCTTTATGATTTGGACAGTCAAGTTTTTTTGTTACATGCAGTCAAAATCATCCTAATAATATGTCAATTATATATTTATTATACAGATAACTTTGGTGAGAATGAAGAGTCCTTTAGTGCTTATAAGTTAGAGCTTAATGGGTAGAAAATAAAGATGCATTTTTATTATCCTTTCTCATGCTATGGAAAATTGTAAAAAGCAAAAACTTCCCTATTCCTTAGATAGGGAAGAGTCTAATATTAATAACAAAAAAAAAGCACACCTATTGCAAATTTTATAAACCAGGTAGTGATATTACAGAACTGGGCATCTTTAAAAATGATTTGGGGGGCTAGATAGAATAGAATATTTCCACTTTCATATGGGTTAACATTTGTAATTGGTTACATTTTTTTTTACTCTAATTTTCCTTTAATGTTGTAGGCAAAAGCTCTCTGCTCCATATTTTATGTAAAATTCATGGCAAGAACCAGATTATAGCATTAATAACTGAATTAATAAAATACAGGCAAAGCAGCCACAGCTGTGTCAGTATCTTTAAAATAGACAACAGTTAATTATGTACCTGGTGCCCCACCCATAACAGGAAGTTAGGTGCTGAGGCAAGCTTGCTAGAGGTTCAGACCTCTGCATGATTAGCTGTCATATTATGGGAGTACATTATAGGATTAGTTGAGGATAAACTATTATTAGACCTGTCAATATTGGTTAATTGCTGGATGCATCTCATCTCTGCCTCAGCACAGAATCTCTCTCTCTTTTGAGCCCAAACAGATAGACAGACAGACAGACACACACACACACACCTTGAGTTATAGTAATGGCAGTTGCTTGTGGTAAGGACTGGGCTCAAAGGCTCTGAAAACTTAATTTTTGGTTACACTATATTTTTCTAGGAATCGAATGACAGGTATCCATAACCCTCTCTTCTTCCAGAGATCTCTTTGCTTACAGAAAGCATAGGAGAGGTCAACCACATGAATGAGGTTGTTACAGAAAAAAGAGCAGCTAGATGACAGCTAGAAGAAAAGGTCTTTGAAACCTTGATTGACAGGTCCTACCAGTTGCGGCAAAGAAGCCTGTCCATTCAGTTATGTGATCATAACATTCTGAGTCATGAGCTGTCACAACTTTCTTCACCTTATAAGTCACTCTTCTTTGTTGAGCTTTCTCTTCTTCCCCTGCATGTTTTTTCTCCTCTCACCCACTTCCCCTCCTTCTCTCTTTATTGAAGGTTTGAGGAAGTGAAAATTTCATCTTACAATAGTGCAGAAGTGGTTTTGCAGACATAGATCCTATGTTAAGTGTAAAGCCATTACTTGGAGGTGTGATAATGGCATATTTCATTCTGTTAAGGTCTAGAAGGTTTCAAAGGGGGCTAAGTCCATATTAGGGTTTCTTGAATGCCTCCAGTCCATCACTGAGGTTAGCTCTATGCAATAGAAGCATGATGTAATAGAAGGAGATTGGGATTTGGAATGAAGCAGGCCTGAGTTCACAAAGCATCTGTGTCACCCAGTAACTGTATGACTTCAACCAGATAATTAGCTAATAGATAAGAAGTCTCAGTTGGCACGTGCCAAATAGAATATTAATACAGATCTTGTAAGTTTTATATGGGAGGAGGCATGGGAAGCATCTTAACTCTCATCATTCTATAAACATTTCTTGAGTACTTCTCTGTGCCAGGTAAGTGTAAGCTCATGAAGTTCACAATCAAATATGGCACAGTGCCTGATCCCAGGAATTCCAGAGAAGAAGGCCAGAAGAGGATGAGGATGGCCGTATAATGACAGCGAAGGCTTCATAACAATGAAAACCCCTGAGATGTGTTTCAAAGGATGAGCAGGAATTAGGTAAAAGGAGAAGTGACGTGAAGTGTAGGGCAAGTTGAAGTGAAATGTAGTAAAGACAATAAGGTTTCCAGAGCATGAAGATTTACCACTGGAACTGAATGGCTGGATCAAAGGGATTGATGGAGGTAGTGGTAAGAGATGACACCAGAAAATTTATCAGGAATCTCACAAAAAAGGGTCTTGTGTGCCTGACATAGGAAGTTTGGACTTACCCAAGTCCCTTGGTCATGTAGCCTATAAGGGGTATGTAGATGTAGGGGGGAACTCAAGTTTTCTAAATCCAAGACCAGGAGTTCTTCATTACAGCTTCTCCTTCAATATGAGACCTTACCATTGTGAGCTTATCCTCAATGCCTGCAGGGGTCACCTGTCAAGCTATTGTCTGGATTAGAGAATGGGGAGAGTATAGCCTAAGTCTCTCCTTGGGATGAGGAGGTATGAGTAGGTGACCGCGATGTTAGCTGAACAGTCAGTGGCAAGAGTGGGCAAAGCAGTTAGCCTGTGACTTCTAAAGCCAAAGGAATCTGAGATTAGGTGCCATGAAAGACCAATAGCAAGTGGGAAGCCCATCCAAAAGTGAGTAAGAACTAGGAATAGGGGATGATGACTGAGGACCCTCTGTGTTGCATTGCCCAAAGACCAGCTGGGGCTGCACACATCCAAGACTTGCATTTGGGTGGATGCCAGTTGCTGAACCCTAAATTCATGCCTTTCAGGGAACACCTAATGCTCCAGTTTGCAACAGCACCGATGCTTTTCAAGTTACTTCAGAGCCAAGAGATACACGGCTCTTTCTAAAATAGCTTGCAGATTCAGCAGTGTACTATATATAGTGACGCCAGAAATTTTTTCGAATGGTAACAAGAAATGTATGAGGCTGTGTTTTTTCTATGGAGCCCAGTTGCGAAAGTCATCTCTCTTGATTTGTAGTCTGAAAACTTCCTTTAGAATCCTCAGTGGACACTGAGTCCAGCAGAAAATACCTGACTGTCATCTCCTAAGTGATTTGGTAAAATCATCGGGGAATCTAACCTTTCAAACCTCATAATGAAAAGATGCAAACACCCTGGTAGCTTGCTCCTGGAAATAGGACTTAGCAAAGCAAATGTGCTAACCCTGGAACAGACTCTTGCCTCATTCTCTTCCTTCTTTCTCTTCCTGATTGTCTGCTTTCATCATTTCCTAGGATGGCAGGGCCAAGGGTTGGGAGAGTGTCAAGTAATCACTTGATTCCTTCTGAAGGGTCCAAATCTTTTCAGAAGGGCCCTATCTTCCACAAGTTTGTTCATATTTAAGAAATGCATTCTTGAATAACTAACATTCTTTTACCTTCTCCTCTCCCATAAAAACCATTCTTATGATTTGAAAATGTTCTAATCAACTTGGGTTACACATGGAAACTACCATATATAAAATAGATAATCAATGAGAATTTGCTCTTTGACTCAGGGAACTCATGCCAGGGCTCTGTAATAACCTACAGGGGTGGGATGGAGAGGGAAGTGGGAGGGAGGTTTAAGAGAGAGGGGACAGAAGTATACCTATAGTTGGTTCATGGTGATGTTTGGCAGAAACCAACAAAATATTATAAAGCAATTATCCTTCAGTTAAAAATAAATAAAATAAAAAACTTGGGTTACAAGGTGGGATGGAAGTTTAATATTGGTGGAATCATGAATTGAAGTATCCCAAGCACTTAGAAGTCTTCTCCGGTGGCTCAGTGGTAAACAATCTGCCTGCCAATGCAGGAAACATGGGTTCAATCCCTGGGATGGGAAGATTCTCTGGAGAAGGAAATGGCAACCCGCTCCAGTATTCTCGCCTGGGAAATCCCACGGACAGAGAGCCTGGTGGGCTACAGTTGATGGGGTCTCAAGCGTCAGACATGACTTAGTGAATAAACAACAAGTACTTAGAACAGTGTCAGGCACAGGAGGAGTGTGCAAAACATTTGTTGAATAACATCAAAATGAATGAATAAAGATGCAAGTGTGTTGATCATTAAGCAAGTCCAGAAGAGCACGAGGTGCTATTGGAAATATGTAATTTCCTCTGTTCTGCCCCCTGGGCTTAGAAGTTTGAAGCATGAAATGGGAGTGGAAGAACGGATCCGGAGAAGCTGAGAAAACTTGGAACTTTCAGAGAACAAGGTGAAAGGAGAAGAAAAGGCTTAAAAATGAACAATCAGTAAATACCCTAAGGAATTGAAAGCAGGGACTTAAACGGATATTTGATCACCAATGTTCATAGTAGCATTTTTACAATAGCCAAAAGATAGAAGCAACTCATATGTCCATCAGTAGATGAGTGGATAAACAAAATGTGGTATGTACATAGAGTGGAAATGGAAAATTATTCAAACTTTAAAAATGAAATTCGGATACATGCCATAACATAGATGAAACTTAAAAACGTTGTGCTAAGTGAAATAAACTGTAAACAAAAGAACATATTGTATGATTCCATTTATTTAAGATAGAGTCAGCAAATTCATAGAGAAATAAAACAAAATTAGAGGCTACCAGAGGCTGGGGAAAGGGAAATGGGGAGTCATCATTTAAAGAGTGCAAAATTTCTATTCAGGACGATAAAAGTTTCCAGAAATAGTGATGATGGTTGTACAACATTGTGAATGTACTTACTGCCACTAAAGTGTACACATATAAATGGTGAAAATGGCAGATTTTATATTAGTATGTTTTCACAATTAACAAATAAACTGTTTTAAATTATTTATTTATTGAAGTATACTTGATTTTTAGTATTATACTACTTTTTTGTTTTTGTTTTAATTTTTATTTTATATTGAAGTATAGTTGATGAACAATGTTGTTAGTTTCAGGTGCACAGCAAAGTGATTCAGTTATACATATATATGTATCTGTTGAGGTCCTTTAATGGACTGGAACCTGGTGGTCCAGAGTTGACCAATAAGAAAGTAAAGGAGAGAGAAAGAGGCTGATATTCCTTGGTTTACACAGAAAGCCAGTGAAGCCCCTGCACAGGGCTTGCTCTGTTCACGGAGGCCTCAGGCGCCCTGTCGATGGGGTGAAGATGCAGAGAACCTTCTTGACAGGGTCTTACAAGCCGGGGCAGGAAAGTCAACTCAGAGAGCCTCTGCGCTCCGGGGGATCAGCCTGAAAAAGAGAAAGAGAGAAAGCAAGACACGGGGACCCAAGCTCTGATGGAGCAAAGGTGTTTTAATCAACATGGTGTGGGCATATATACTGTAGTTATTCTCAGCAAAGATAAAGATTAAAATTCCAGACTTACAAAACATAGGCGATCCATATTAAAGAGAGAGAGAGTTGTAAATAATCACTTGTACCATATGGTTCATAAAAAGGAAGAGGGTACTTATCACCATTTTGAAAAACTAACGAAGGAAATGTCTGGATCCCTCAGCCCCGGGAGAGGCTTGCCTCTCCTCTTAATTCCTGAATATTCAGGAATTAATAAGGAACAGAGGATTCCTGACAGATCCAAGACAGCACACAGGAAGCCTCCTGTTAAATGCTTCCTGACATGTATCTATTTCAAATTCGTTTCCCATTTAGTAGGATTTAGAAGAGTTGGACACGACTGAGAGACTTCACTTTCACTTTTCACTTTCATGCATTGGTGAAGGAAATGGCAACCCACTCCAGTGTTCTTGCCTGGAGAATCCCAGGGATTGGGGAGCCTGGTGGGCTGCCGTCTATGGGGTTGCACAGGGTTGGACACGACTGAAGTGACTTAGCAGCAGCAGCAGCAGTAGTATTGAGCTGACTTGCTATACAGTAAGTCCTTGTTCATTATCTATTTTAAATATAGGTGTATGTGTATGTCAGTTCCAAGCTCCTAAACTATCCCTCCCCCCGGTAACCATAAGCTCTCTCTGTAAGTATGTGAATCTGAAAAACCTGACAGTTTGATATACACAGAAAGCAAAGGAAACTCCATCTTTTTTTCTCTGACTCTTCCTCTGATGTGGTACAGAGGACTTTAGCATCAGACAGAATTAGCTCAAATTCAAGCCCCACCACTCACTAATTGTGTGACTTTGGTCAAATTAGATGACCTCTCAGATTTCCAGCTTTCTTATTGGTAAAGTGGAGAGAACAGAAATACTGCATTAATATGATGTGACATTAAATGTTATCATGTATATAAAATGTTTTGTGAATGTTTAGTCACTCAGTCATATCTGACTCTTTTGCAACCTCATGGACTGTAGCCCGCCAGAGTTCTGTGGGGGCTTTTCCCAGGCAAGGATACTGGAATGGGTTATAATTTCTTTCTCCAGGGGATCTTCTTGACCCAGGGATCAAACCCATGTCTCCTGCATTGCAGGCAGATTCTTTTCCGCTATCTAAGATTGTGGCATCCAGTCCTGTCACTTCATGGCATATAGATGGGGAAACAGTGACAGACTATTTTCTTGGGCTCCAAAATCACTGTAGTTGGTGACTGCAGCCATGAAATTAAAAGACCCTTGCTCCTTGGAAGAAACGCTATGACAAACCTAGACAGCTTATTAAAAAGCAGAGATGTTACTTTGCCAACAAAGGTCCACTGAAGCTATGATTTTTGCAATAGTTATGTATGGATGTGAGAATTGGACCACAAAGAAGGCTGTGTGCTGAAGAATTGATGCTTTTGAACTGTGGTGTTGGAGAAGACTTGTGAGAGTCCCTTGGACTGCAAGGAGCTCAAACCAGTCAATCCTAAAGGAGATCAACCCTGAATATTCATTGCAATGACTGATGCTGAAGCTGAAGCTCTAGTACTTTGGCCACCTGATGCAAAGAGCTGACTCACTGGAAAAGACTCTGATCCTGGGCAAGATAGAAGGCAGGAGGAGAAGGGGACGAAAGAGGATGAGATGGTTGGATGGTATCACCGACTCAATGGACGTGAGTTTGAGCAAGCTCCCGGAATTGGTGAAGGACAGGGAAGCCTGGCATGCTGCCATCGCAAAGAATCAGACATGACTGAGTGACTGAACAACAATAACCAGGAAAGATGTAGCACAGGCAATAAATGGTCAGTTCATATCTCTCTCACTTTCTCTCCACCTTTGTATGCTCACTAACCTTCCCAGCATCCTCTTTTATGGCTTCCGTTTTGCAAAATTCAGTTTTCCAATTCAGGGCCTAGACCTCTAACAGACAGTGTTCTCCCTGGCTGGGTTCAGGGAAGAGTTCCCATAGAGAAAGCAGTTCCTGATCCTGGTGTGTGTTTTGAAAACTTGCTGTGTAGCTATTTCAACTTGAGCTCCTGTTCCTTTTGTTGTGCCTCTGGCATTGCTGACTCAATCTATACATCATTCCTCATTGCATCAGGGAATTCAGAGTCCAACCTGTTTCTTGGAACATCATCTTATCTTCCTTATACCAAAGCATAAAGGAACTTCCTCAATCCTGTGGGTCGATGCCATTGGAGCCCTTGCTTCATTCTCTCTTTTATAGTGATTTTTATTTATAAATTCTGTAGGTATAGTTTTAAAAGTCAAAAAGTTCTGTAATGATTATGATGAAAAATAGTAGTCTCCCTCACCCCTGAGCCCAGCCACTCCGAAGCAGGTGGTGGTGTTACTGCTGTTATTGTTAATCTTTCACTCTGCTTTCTAAATGATAAGACTTTATTGCTATACCCTGTTTTTTCCCCCTTGAGTTATATATTATCAATTGACTTAGAATAAACCATGAAGATTTTACTTACCTTCCCAATTTTCTACCTCCACATTCTCTCTCCTTACATCTTACCATCATACAACTTTGCCTTATATTAACAATTAAAGTTCAGACTTTTAGAATGTAAATCTTATTCCCAGCAGTAGTATTTTTATTACTTTTCTTGTACAACTTACAGTATTTTTATTATTCTTGTAAAACTACTTTTTATTTCCTTGGAAATAATAATCACTTAACTTTTTATTTATTTGATAAATCTTTTTAAGACCTTGCATGTCTAAAAATGTGTTAACTTCACACCCACATTTGACTAGTAGCTTGTGTATAGAATTCTAGATTAACCTTTCTTCAGTGTATTAAAGCCTTGACTACATTTTCTTTTAGTGTTAGCATTGTTGTTGAGAGGTTCAATGATACCGTGATGTCTGATCTTTTATATGTGACCTATTTTATTTTTCTGGAAATATTTATAAACTTCACTTCATCCTCGGTTTTCTGAAGTGTTGTGGTGCTATGTCATGGTGTGTGTGTGTGTGTCTACACTGGGCTGGACCTTTAAGTGGGCCCTTTCAACCTGGCAACTCATGTCTTTTTCTTAGTACTTATTTCTTTCATGATATTCTTTAGTTCATTTTTCCAAACCTTCTATCTGAAACTCTCTCTCTGAGTGTTGGCTCTCCTAAACTCATCCTCTAGTTCGCATATATTTTGTCTCCTATTTTCTCCTTTGTCTTTTGTTCTACTGTTTGGAATTTTTTTCAACTTTGAGTCATCTTTGAGCCATTTAATTTTGGTTACAGTTGTTTAACTTCCAAGAGCTTTTTCTTATTCTCTCAAAGTTCTTTTTTTATATAGCACCCTGCCTTTGGTTTATGCCTGCAATATCTTTTGTCTTAAAGCTATGAATTATAGAAATACTTTTGGACAGTTTCATCTGTTTTCTCCATTGAAACTCTTTCTCCTGAAGTTCCTTTTTCCCCCTCTTTATTTAATTTAATAAGTTTTTTATTGTGGGAGATTTTTCTAAAATTTTTGTGACCCTTGGCTGTTTGTTTAAACATAAGAGTATGGGGATAAAATGCTGATTAAAGCACTTGATGAGCTGGCTGGCTGGTAGTTTTCCCCATCCATCATCCATGACTCAGTCCAGAACCTGGCCATTTTTAGAGGGAGTTCCAACCATTAGCAACTAAAGATCCTTTTTCTTGGTCAAATTAAAACCACCACATTTCTGTGATGCCCTCGTGTGTGCATACCCATGTGTGAGCATGGATACAGGAGTATAAATATGGCTGAGTCATTTTGGGAACAAACAATTGGGATTCTTAAAAAGGACAATGTTGACTCTCAACTTGATTACTCTGTTTTTATCCAAAGTCTTTCTGGTTTATTCATTCCAGAGTGTAAACTTGTAGATTTCTATTAGGATTAGTCATCTGGGCTATGAGAAAAATCTAAGGGGTTTCTTGTTTACTATATGGGTGGGAAGAAATGGAAGTACTCTTTAAAATGCCAAATATAGAAAAATTTGATGCAAAATTCTCATCAAGAAGGACAAAGTAAACTGTGGAACAGTCATATAACCTATAAAATCATGTTTTAGACAAAACAGATAACACAGCAAAGTTGTCATTATTTATAGCTAAATGAAAAAAAATGCAGGTTGTAAGAGATGTGTAATGTGATTATGTTTTTATTAAAACAAAACTAAAAGCTTTCTTACTGTATGCTTTCTGTCTTTCTAAATATTTCAGTAGTAAGACAAGGGACGTGTTCATAAAATAATCCAGAGGACAGAGCCCTTTCAAAATAAGACCAGAAAGTTGCTTTTCCAAAAAAATTTGCCCCATCTGATAAATACTGTAAGGAAATAGTTTTTCTATTATTCTGGCTATTTGTTTTCTACTTCTAATCTTTTCATCTCTGTGGCTCGCAAATGCTTCTGCATGATTATGTGGCCAAATTAGGAAGAGGGCTGCAAACTCTCTGACATAAATTACTGAAGCACTCATCTCTGGCATGAACTTAAGAAACTAAAAAAACAAACAAAAAAAAAACACCCTGAGGTCAGGAGACATATAAAATGAAGAAAGTGAGTAAATTGCAAACATCTTTGGTGCAGCATTTAGGGGAAAAACATTGTTTTTTATTATTAAAATGTTAGCTACTGCAAGCATTTTGACAATGCTGTTTGTGAGGTTGAGGAGGTTTTAGTCCTAGTTTGCTTAGAGTCTTTTTAAATTAGGAGTTGATATTATATTTTGTCAAATCATATTTCTGCATCTGTTGAGACAACTATATTTTAGAAAAAAATCTATGAATATTATAAAGTACATTGATTTATTTTCAAATTATAAAGCAGCTCTGCATCCTTGAATATGAATAAATCTCATTTGGTTATGCTATATTAACCTTTTCATTTTATTGTTGGTATGATTTGCTAATATTTTGCCAAGAATTTTTACATTGGTGTGAAATGACGCAACTCAGATAGGACTCAAACCCAGGAATCAAACCTACGAGCTGGACTCGAACCCAACCTAAACCTAGACTGGGACTTGAACCCACATCTTTGAATGTCTTTTATCTGAGCTCACACACCTGGTCTCAGGACTTAATGAAGCTCAGGTTCATGATGTCTTATGGCAAAAAGAATTTAGCGAGAGACTAAGTGATAGGTGAGAAGTGGATTTATTTAGAGATACACATTCCATAGACAGAATGCAGCTGGTCTCAAAAGACAAGAATGGCCTTGGGAGAACCATATTCCATAGACAGTGTGTGGGCCATCTCGGAAGACAAGAGGCCTTGAAACATGATGTGGTTAGATTTTATGGGCTGGGCAATTTCATAGGCTAATAAGTGGTAGGATTATTCTAGCTATTTGGGGGAAGGAGTGGGGATTTCTAGGAATTGGGCCATCACCCAAATTGGGCCATCACCCAAATGGATTTCCAGGAATTGGGCCATCACCTCACTGATAGGTGTGTCATTTAGAATACTAAAGCATTACAATGAGCATATAATGAGGCTCAAGGTCTATTGGAAGTTGAATCTTCCCCCACCAGGACCTAGTTGGTTCTATCCAGTTTTTGTCATGTCCTGGGACTATGTCATTCTTTTAAAGATTGTGCCTTGCCCCCTTCCCTTCTGTTTAGAATGTTCATGAGGGTCATTGATGTTTTCTCGTAATATTTGCCTGGTTTTGGTATCGGAATCTTTTGAAATGGCTTGGGAAATACACCTTCCTCTTTAATTTTCTGGAAGAGATTGGGCAAAAATAGTACTATTTCCTTCTTGAACATTTGGTTGAATTTAGGCTCAAGGGCTTGGCCTTCACTCTGAAACCTTCAGTGGTTCCCATGGTAAAAAGGATGATGTCTGAAAAGTGTGTTTTGGGAAGATGAATCTGGCAGCTGTGGGCAGGAGATACATTGGCAGTGAAAGCCTAGAGAAAAGCAGCAGGAAAAACATTTTAATTTCCAAAATCCAGCAGATAAAGCTTTGCTTGCTTTTTCACAGGCTTGAGGGAATTCCTCACATAAAAATGAAAGTGACTCTTTTTGATGGGAACTGCGCATAGACTGGCAGGTGCCTTTCTTTACAGAGAGGTCTGTGCATGGGTGCTCAGCTGAATCTGTGGACTATAGCCTGTCAGTGGACTCTTCTGTCTATGGGATTTCCCGGGCAAGAATACTGGAATGGGTTGCCATTTCCTTCTCCAGGGGATTATCTCGACCCAGGGATTGAACCCACATCTCTTGCAATGCAGGTAGATTCTTTACCACTGAGCCACTTGGAAAGCCTGAAGATGCTCTGAAGTGAAGTGAAGTCGCTTAGTCGTGTCCAACTCTTTGCCAAACGGTGGACTGGGGTGGTACAAATACTATCACTGAAAAATTACTCTTGGTGTCCAAGGTTTCTCATTCAACTAAATAAATCCAGTCTGGCTTTAAAAAAATGCCCAAACCATAGTTATATTGCAACATTTTAAAAATTACTGGAGTTTTTTTTTTTTTTTTTTAGGAAAGTGATTATTTCAGATTTTATTTATGGTTTAAGGACTCATAAAAGAAATACACATCTTAAGGGCTTGTTCATAACACAACTCTATAAATTTGCTGTAAATTTGTTGTCATTTTGAACAAGCACCATCTTCTGGGCATGATATTCTACGTATTTCCTTCTACACTGTTAACTAATTTTTTTTAAGAACAGTATTGCAACTTGATCATCTGATTGCAGCAGCCACTCTCAATGAGTTTCACTTTATTGCATCAGCTCTTGGGATAGGACAGGCCAGTGCCAACCAAGGAGCTTAGTAATTCAAACTGCAAAAATAACAAGAGGAATTTAAGGTTGAAGCCATCATATTTTAAAGCTATTTTCAATTCATGAGTGAAAAATACTTCCTCAGATATAAGTTTATGAGAAAATCATTCAGCATTTTCTTCTACATTGCAACTCAAACAATGCCTATGTATTAGTAAAGCAGGTACACTTTTCTAATGTAATACAATGCTTTTGGGAGGGAGACACAACTGACATCAATGGAAGATTCCATGAATTAGAGAATGCCTTTCATTTGTCATCAGTGTGAATGACTTGGCATTGTCAATATGGGTGGTGGTATTTTAAACACCGAACGCCGTGTATTGTGATTTTCATTGTAAACTAAAAGTCTGATGTCAAGCTTCAATAAAATTTCCTTCTGGCAAGTGAACCTACGAAATGTACATAAGGCATTTTTTTTTTTCCAAACAGCCCTGAAAACAAAAAAAAAAACAACTCACATTGAGATAGTACCCATTTGTTTTCTCTTCTGGTCCTTAAGACAATTATGTGAAGTGACTTAGTCAAATTTTATCATTGACTCATTTTACAGGTAAAAAAAAAATTGGAGGCTTGGAGATGAAAGGGAATTTACTAGGATTACAAAGCAAGTGAGTGGCAAAACTAAAATCAAAACTGAAATCTCTTAACTCTGGCTTCCCACTTTTACTATTAATGGCACACTTCCTCTCTTGAGTGAAACACAGATATGCTGACAAAGCAATTCCTCATTTGCAGAACTCAAAATACAGACACCTGATATGTAACACAGGGCAAGCTAACATTATATTCCTGGTGATGAGTATTTTGTAAATCAACTCCCTAATGTTATGGCTCTGCAGATAGAAAAATCTGTTAGGTTTTGTTATTAAATAAGGTATTAATTACTTCTATCGATTAATACACTATTTTTAAAAAATCTATTTTTAATTGAAGGATAATTGCTTCCTTTATTGTGTTGGTTTCTGCCATACATCCACATGAATCAGCCACAGGTATGCATATGTCCCCCCCTCTTGAACCTCCCTCCCACCTCCCACCCCATCCCATCCCATCCCATCCCACCCCCAGAAGACCTAATAGACATTTCACCAAAGAAGACATGCAGATGGTTAATAAACACATGAAAAGATGTTCAACATCACTCATTATTAGATAAATGCAAAGCAAAACTACAATGAGGTATCACCTCACACTACTGGGCATATACCCTGAGAAAGTCGTAATTGATGATATCTCAGAGTACATATGTATAGAATCTTAGGGAAAAGGAGACAGTCATGGAAAATGTGCATTTATTTAAATGTATAAACCAGAGACTCATGCCCTTGGGTTGGGTATGGACATTTTTAGAATCCATAGATAGGCACAAGGAGATATAAGGATCCCTGAAATGAAATGTAGTTTTGCTTTTTTTTTTTTTTTTATCCTGGGCAAATCCTTTGCCCAGGACTTAACAAGGGGTGTGATTCTTAAAAAAATCGTACCCTAATGCAGTGGTCCCCTACCATTTTGGCGCTAGGGACCAGTTTTGTGGAAGACAATGTTTTCAAGGACTGGGGGTGGAGGTGGGTTCAGGATAATTCAAGCATATTACATGTATTATGCACTTTATATCTAAACTAATGCCACCACTGATCTGACAGGAGGTACTGGTCCATGTTCCAGAGAGTGGAGAGGTTGACCCTGCTCTAATGGACACAAAAACAATCCCTCCTTTTTCACACCAAGGCAGCCCCCCAAATTTCTCCATCTCCTAGCAATCAGAGAGCTTATTGTCTGTATGCAACATTTATTTAGTACCCATTGAGCACAGTTTTGCCTTGTTACTTAACTATAAATAAGAGAGGCTTCATTTCAATCATCTGTGTCTCAGAGTACCCAGCATCCTCTGAGTGTGTAGTAGTGCTTAGTAAGTCACAGGGTTTGTGAGTGTTGACTTTCAACTCTGATAACTAAGTCGGATTTTATCATTGACTCGTTTTACAGATGAAGAAACGGAGTCTTGGAGCTAGAAGAGAAGTTACCAGGATTGTAAAGCAAGTAAGTGGCAAAACTAAGATTGGAACTCCAATTTCATAACGCTTTCCCAAGAATACATGAAGGCTTGTGGGACGGAGCTTTTTTGTAGCCATGCTATTTAAGTTGTGTGTTGGCAAATTAATTCTAAATGCTAAAATGAAGTAGCAGTTGTGATTGTCAAGTTACAGAATAACTTTTTAAATAGTCTCAGCAGTATATAGTAACCTAGATGTAATTCCCTGGTCTGGTTACATGTTTATTTCAAAGATGGTGCTGTTGGCTTGAAGTATGTTCTGTATGAGTTCCTTGCTAGGATGGCCAGGGAGGGTCTCAAAATGTTTTTAACCAACATGACAAATTACTGTGGTCCCTAGCAGAACACTCAGTGATTTTGTTTATTTACTTGGCTGCTCCAGGTCTTAGTTGTGGCACACTGGACCTTCAGTCTTTGTCGTGGCATGCAGAGTCTAAAGTTGCAGCATGTGAACTCTTAGTCGTAGCATATGGGATCTGATTCCCTGACCAGGGATCAATTCCAGGCCCCCTCCATTGAGAGTGAGGAGTCCTAGCCACTGGACCTGCAGGAAAGTCCCTACTCAATGATTTTTGCTGTTTCAAAATATTCAGTCTCCACTCAAAGATGTAAGATTTATTATGTGAGCAAAATATGTGACTAAAAAACAGCCTTGTGCTTCCTGAACTTAAGTTCATAAAAGGAGCTCCAATTTGTGTGTGGTATAGGATATGTTGGCAAAGGTAAATGACCTCTAAAGGGTATTTCTTTGAGATTATGCTCACCTGAACGCTGGTATGCTCTTTTACAAAATCTTGCCTGCATTTGTGGGATTAAGTTTAATGAATGGTATTTGTGTTAGAAAGTGCCCCACTTCATGCTATACACCCTGGTGGGGATGAGGGTAGGGGGACAAAGATTACCAAGACTAAATTCTTACATTAGAGAAGCTTTTATTTCATTCAATCAGGAAGTTATACACATAAAAGTAGATAATCTCTACATAAGAATTGTACATGCTCTTGTGGAATTATATGTGGGTCGATAAGAGACACATGAGCCAAGTTGGGGCAGCAGGGAAGGTTTCCTGGAGAAGGTGACGTGTGAACTAAGTCTTATAAGAAGAATAAGAGCCAAGTAAGGAGAGATGAGAAGAGCATATAAAGCAGAGGGAAGAGCTTGAGCGAGACTCAGCTTTGCATGGGAAGCAGCAATTTGTGGAGCAGGGCAGGGCTCACAAACAGTTCAGTGCTACTGGAGCATGAAGTTTAGCCTGGGGGAATCACAGGATAGAGGAGAACTGAGTAGAGAGGTCAGGTCACGGTGGTCTCGAGCCTGAGCCAGAGGACTCGAGCTTTCATTCTGTCGAAAGCGAGTGCCACAGCCATATTGGCAGTTTGAAAAAGTGACTCCATGATTTAAAATACTCCAAGCCCCTTAGAGGTTGTTGCTATGATAAGTTCTGTACACTGACTAGCAAATGCTGAGCTCACATCATCTAAAAGCCACCAGACCCCACCTATTACATGGTATCATTTGTAGCATCACTTGGAGTGACTCTGCCCCTTAAGCTCCAGATAATATGGGCTTGAGCTTCCATCCCACATTGTGTAGAAAGTCCATGGTTCCCACTAAAGAGTTCCAAGGGTCCCAGGGGGCTTCTACTCTCTAAATTCTGGCAGCTATGAGTTCAGTTCAGTTACTGGATTGTTCTGTAGGTCCCTGTTCTGCCGTCAAGTCAAGCTGCATCTGAGACTGACTTTCCAAGACTTTCATCAAAAGCCACTCACACGAGGTGTGAAGCATGTGCCACACACTTTCCTGAAGGGCTGGACAGGTTGAAGGGATCACAGGACAGCAACTGTCAGTGTCTCCAATTGCCTGTTAGGTGTTCCTGGTGTCTGGCAGTGGAGCCCCATAGGTCCGTGCACGCACCCCATAGCCCCGCCTTCCTCTCCCCTTCCTGATTCCCAGCACTTCCCCACCCCTTCCTGAGGCCTCTATTTCTAGAAGGCAGAGCAATTCATCAATCTATCCCTCTCCCCAAACCCAGCCCAAGACCTCCTTCGGCCTCTCCAAAGATTTCCTTTCTCTCGCAGCAGTATAAAAAATTCATTTCCCAAGACATTTCCAGCCCTCCTGCCAAGGCAAAGGAAACAACAGTTACTTTGGGTTTTAACATGTCTTTTTTTGCACCTTCATGTTACTGATTTCTGAGAGAACTAGAGAGTCCATGCCAACCCATGTGCCACTTTTGGCGAGTTGGCACGATTCATTAGGCCTCTGGAAATCTTATCTGCCTCCTAATGGAGACAGTGCGCAGAGCGCTGGGAACACAGTGCCCGCTGCAGGGGAGGGAGAAGCCAGGGAGAACGGCACGTAGCCTCTAGCCCAGCCTCGTCCTGTCCTGAGGTGACTGGATCCTCAGATGGGAAAGGTTGGTTCTCTTTTCTGAATGAAAACAGGTGCTGACATCTGCCAAGAGCTTGTTTTCTGTTTCTGTTTGTTAATATTTGGCTTCTGTGACATGCGTGGGTGCCCTTCAGAGACTCACCTTACTTGAAAAAATATTTTCCTCTGAAAAAGGAAAGATCTTACACTATTAAAAAAAAAATATATATATATATATATACTTTTCTCAGATTTGGGGTCTTAGGGGGCTCTTGTCTTCCAAAACAGAATATCCTTCTTCCTCTTTTTTTTTTTTTTAAATATTAAAACCCAAACTCTTGTTGAATTTCTAGGCTTATTAGGTGAGTAACTGTGGCTCTGTGGGTGACTTACATAGGACATTGAAGAATGCGTTCTCCTTGCTGGGTAAATATAGGCAGACATTTGAGACATGGGTTCAGTCCCTGGATCAGTCCCTGGATGGGAACGATCCCCTCGAGGAGGAAATGGCAACCCACTCCATTATTTTTGCCCGGAGAATCCCAGTCAGAAAGGAGCCTGGAGGGCTGCAGTCTGTGGGGTCGCAAAGAGTCCGATGTGACTGAGACACACACACACTTTTCCCCTACGGGGACTTGTTACCAGTTGTATCAGGCAGGTATCCAACTCAATGACACTGGGATCCCTCTCAACTGACAAATACCAGGATCCTGAAATTTCCTGGGGGAAGTAGTTCCATAATTCAATGCCTTTAGAGACCAGATGGGGAACAGGGAGCATACATGGTGGTTGGATAGATGGAAAATGCTGGATCCTATCTACGCCCATTACATTAAAAAATTGTGTGACTATAGAAAACATATCTGTACAGAAAGTTGCTCAAGAGCCAGCACAGAACTCTGTACAGAAAAGGACCCTAGCAGATAGGAGGACTCCCTTTGAATGGGTGAATCACGTGTATTTGTGCAGACTGGAATTTATGCTCCAGGCTCTTCTGTTCTTCTTGCTTGTCAGGGAGGAGAAGCACGGCATTCCCCTTAGCTTCCATGCAGCCTCGTTTAGTGTTTCCACTGATGCTGTGGTCATGCCTGTCATCCCTGCCCAGTCAGGGTGCAGCCAGGCTGATACCCAGCAGGCAAGAGGATACAGTTGAGATAGCAACCAGTGAGCTTTTCCTGAATGCGGGGACCAAATATTATAACACATTCTCCCCTCCAGGGAGGCAGCTTGTGCACATACCCTGAGCCCCCACCCTGCCTTTAGTGGCTGCATGTGGACTAGAGCTTTTTTCCATCCCCACCAGACTTGCCCAAGCCATGGCCATCTACCTGTCTACTGCCATAGTCTCCTAACTTATCTCCCTGCTTCCACCCCTGCCTCCCTGCCGCCTATTCTCAACAAAGCAGCCAGAATGATCCTTTTAAAATGGGATGTACCTCCACTAGCCCCAAACCCTCTCAAGTTGTCCCATCACTTGAAATCCAAAATCTCTACCACAGCCTTTGAAGTCTATATCACTTGGCTTCTGCTGCTCCCTTCTCCCCTCCCTTTCTGTCTTGGTCACCTCTACCTCCATGGCCATCTTGCTTGTTCACAGATGAAACAAGAAGGCTCCTGCCTCAGGACTTCTGCAGTGTCCTCAGTGGACTACTCCCTTGCCTCCACCAGGTTCTCTGCCCAAGTCACCTTCTTGGAGGGCTTCTTTGAGTGCTGTCTCTAAAATAGCTTGTTCTTTCATTCTCTAATCCCCTGCTCTGTTTTGTTTTTCTCTGGAGTTCTTATCACTACCTGACTTATTAATGTCTGTCCTATTCCTGGCTTCCAGTTAGAATGCACCATGAACAATGGGGCTTTTGCTTGTCTTGTTCTCCACTGGTTCCCCAGAATCCAGAACAAAGCTTGGCACATAGGTAGCATTGAACAAATAAATGAAATAAGGACAAATGAAATGTGTGTGTGTGTGTGTGTGTATGTAGAGGTATCTTTTGAAAATTTTGATTCATATACATCCTTCCTCATTTTCATTAAAAGTTCAAGAACTTGTATTTCCCCCAAACTGATGATCAATTTGTTGTTGTTCAGTCACATCCAACTCTTTGCGAACCCATGAACTGCAGCATGCCAGGCTTCCCTGTCCTTCACTATCTCCTGGAGTTTGCTCAGATTCATGTCCAATGAGTTGGTGATGGTGTCTAACCATCTCATCCTCTGACACCCCCTTCTCTTTTTGCCTTCAGTCTTTCTGAGTGTTAGGGTCTTTTCCAGTGAGTCGGATGTTCACATTAGATGCCAAAGTATGGAAGCTTCAGCATCAGTCCTTCTAATGAAAATTCAGGGTTGATTTTCTTTAAGAATGACTGGTTTGATCTTGGTGTCCAAGGAACTCTCAAGAGTCTTCTATAGCACCACAGTTTGAAAGTATCAGTTCTTTGGTGCTCAGCCTTCTCTCTGGTCCAGCTCTCACAATCCGTACATGACTACTGGAAAAACAATAGCTTTGACTAAACAGAGCTTTGTTGGCCAAGTGATGGCTCTCCTTTTTTATATGCTGTCTAGGTTTGTCATAGCTTTTCTTCCAAGGATCAAATGTCTTTTACTTTTGTGGCTGCAATCTCTCATGATCAATTTAGGATATGCCAATTATAAAGCTCTAGAACCTTTCCGAAACTGTCACTGTAGGTCCCCTGAAACCAGTGAAGGAATGTCTGTTCTTATCTAATTATCTAAAACCATCCTACAGCATTTATAAGCCCTTTTTGGGAAATTACAGTACTCATTGTTTGGGGTCAGGTAAAAAGGCAAATTTGCTTTTAGTTTTAAAGAATTATTCTCAGCCTAACTTTCACTTGTAAATGGGTGAATTTAAGAAAACATAAACGACAATGGGTTTAAACCATACTCTGCCCTCAATCAACCAGAAGGCAAAAAATACCTCTAAATAAGAGCCTAGAGCATTAATTAAGTATTCAAACCTGCAATTTAGTGTCCTTCCACATTTCTCAGATTACCGGCACATCACATTAGCTTAGCATGATAAATCCAAAGATCAAGCTAATCTCACCTTCTGGAGTGGTGCAAAGTTTAATATCTTCTTCCCCCACTGGTTAAACAGACTTCTGTGTATAACCAGTGAACCTGAATTAGTCATTTTGGCTCTTTAATCAGCAGAAGGTCACACATATGAGGGTTTCTGCAGAGCTCATAGGTACAGCACCATTAATCTTGATTTCTTGGAATGAAAAAGATCTCCAAAGGCTAGAATTTCAAGGGGAGACCTCAGAGGGAACACTTGCACATAGGATTAGTATGAGTGCAGACCAAAATCAGATCTACAAACAGACACAAGTGAAGAATGTTAACTTTACTTTTTAAAAAAATGAATTATGATATTTTGGGGGGAAATAAATTACAATTTTTTGGCACTGGAAAGGAAATAGCAGCTGTTATTTGAGTACAGCATTTTATAAACATTGCCTTTTTGCCTTAGGAAGACTCTATGCAAGTAGAGGTTAGGGTTTTAAGAGAAGGACAAAAGTTTGGGTGATAAGCAGCTTACCCATGACTGCAGCTAGTCTAGTGGAGTAGGAAACACCCAAATTTACATTTCTCTCACTGCAAAGCTGGTATTCACTCAACACTTCATTCATTAAGTGAATCTTAAGTTCATTAAGGACTCTTTGTTGAGCTTTTAAAGATTTTTTTTGGGGGGGCTGTACTGCACAGCATGTGGGGCTTCCCTGGTGGCTCAGATGGTAAAGCGTTTGCCTGCAATGCAGGATCCTGGTTCAATCCATGGGTCGGGAAGATACCCTGGAGAAGGAAATGGCAACGCACTCCAGTACTCTTGCCTAGAAAATTTCATGGATGGAGGAGCCTGGTAGGCTACAGTCCATGGAGTCATAGAGACTCAGACACGGCTGCACAACTTCACTTCACTTACAGCATGTGGGATCTTAGTTCCCTAACCAGAGATCACGCTCCTGCATTACATTCCCTGCACCAGGGAAGTCTCTTAGAGACTTTTTTTTTTTTTTTAATAGTTTCTTTTTCCCTCAATTTCCTTATTTTCTTCTCACTACTCCCTGTGCCAGTTTCAAGGTTTAGCACCCAAACATTTAGGAGACATTGCTTAGAAAGTTTCAGATGGATTATCTATCTCTAAGGCTCACAAAAAACTTAGCCTTATCATAAATGAGTTTCAATACAGACTTAAGAGCTGATGAACAGAAAGTATCAAAATGATTTTTCTTGCTTGTCAAGGCCTGCCTTGTCCTGTCACCCTGGGGCTTCCTCCCTTCAGGGCCTGTTCTCTGTCACCCTCAGGGATGAAGCTCTGGCCCAACATTCCTTGGTAATAGTGGCTTTGATTTTCATTTCTCTCATGAGAGGTGGAGAGGCGGGTTTGAGAGGGTGAAATATTGGCTGCCTGTGGGGAGACACTAAACTGACCTCTAAAAATGGCAGAAATGGGGCATCTCTTATTCTTTCAACTTGATGTATCCAGATCTGGTTCCCAGAAAGGGGTGACTGAGCCATCTTCAGTTGAGGAAAGGAGAAAGATTTGGGTAAAAACTTTTGGAAAAGTTCTTTAGAAAAAGGAAAGGCTCATAACAATTTGGGCTTCCCTGGTGGCTCAGTGGGAAAGAATCCACCTGCCAATGCAGGAGACGTGGGCTCCATCCCTGACCCAGGATGATCCCTTGGAGAAGGAAATAGCAACCCAATCCAGTATTCCAGCCTGGGAAATCTCATGGACAGAGGAGCCTGGTGGGCTATAGTCCAGGGGTTCACAAAGACTTGGATATGACTTTGTGACTAAGAAACAATGACACAACAATTCTCTCAAAAATAAACTTTATTTAAGTTACATGTACAATTTATTAATAAAAGAAATATTTATCTACAGGTCAGCAGGATGGGATGTGTTCCAACATGTGCCTCTAGAATTCTGAAGATCCTGAGCATGATAACTGGTTGTACGCTCTGGACTTCTGAGGCCTTACATACTCTTAAGTCGTATTTTGGTATCAAGTGACATTTTTAAAAAACAAGAGAGTTTTGTCAAAGCCAGTCATTTTATTCGAAGAGTTCTTTCCCCTCTGTGCTTGTGTGAAATGTGAGCAATGCCCAGGTCTCGTGGGTAGATTCCAGAATACCTGAGACCCAGGGTTAGGTATTGCATCATCTATCCATAGACTCAAGTCACAGTTCTTTCTGTCTTCTTGGGCAGGTATCTCCTTATGAGAACCTTAATATTTAAGATATGTTGTGTTATAGTTTGTTTTCCCCAATGTCTTCATACACAGGAATGATGTTGCATGTTTATATATTCCTTTGGGGACTCTTTATCTTTCACCTTATAATCCAGTGATATACTCTACTTCCCATGGGCAAGGAAAATAATTCTGGAACTTTTAGCATCTTGTAGGCCTGGCACTGAACAAACATTTATCCTGTGCCAACCTGACATGGAGGTGCTATTGTTATACCCTCCTGGTGCTGCCATATTGGAAGCCAGTTACTATGGGTGTCTGAGAAACTGCGGAAGCATCCAAGGTCATTAGTAAAGGAAACTCAGCAAACACACAATGTGACATTCAACTTAACCTTCACACAGCACTGCCTCTTTGTCTGAGAGGAGTGCCAGTAAGCACACAGGGTTTGGAATCACCCGTTATTAGCTGCCTCAGTTTTCGTATCTACAAATTGGAGATAATACTTACCTATTCAGGTTGTTGTGAAGATCAATTTTTATGTTTTCCAGAACTTCCACAATTTAGGTCCATTGAAGCCGAGGGCCCCAAATGAGTGATAAAGACTAACAGGTTGTATTCCTCATTCTTGGATGTAAGTTGTTACAGCAAAAGTGTAGATGTGTTTTAAGAGCTTCCCCACCATTAAAACCAAGAATTCCAACTTCTATTGGGTTCAAAATAATAAACTGCTTCCCAAGGTAAGAATTCTAGGAAATTACTCCAGTTAGACTGCATGACACAGGCGCATACCCCCCTCAGAATCTTCTACTTGGGCTTGAGGGTAGTTAAAAGGTAGTCTTCAATTGAGGTCTTCTGTTTCTAAGTGTTAACTAAAGAGTCAGTTCTTTCAGTGCCCTATATCTTTGCTATTTAAAGCCTGTCTTCTCATTTTTTGAGGAGGGTTATCAGATTTTCAAAGATATAAGAAACAGAAGCAAGTGTCAAAGTTGAAGTCTCCAGGTTTTTGCCTTGTGTTCATCAAGAATAGAACACCAGAGGCTTGGAAATGATACCAAGGCTTTAAAATAGCTATAAGAATGTTTTAAGAGCTGATTGAACAACTAGGAATATTTTTTACCAAATAGATAGCTTGCAAAGGCCATTTAAAAATTTGGACTCAAAACCTTGACTGAATTTCTTTACCAGAGGCCACAGATCTGTTTATCATCGGTCTTCGTAGCAGTTGAAGTCTCTAGAGGGTTTCCTTTCTGTGACTTGCATGACAGGCTCATTTAACTTCAAACATCCTTCTTTAGTGTCTGCTAAGCTTCATACTTTGCCTCTTAATTAATTATCATTTCCCATATTAAACTCTAGAGACATAGTAAACTCTTGCCAATAGGTTTTACATTGGAGTCTTAAAGTTCTTGTGTGGCTCCCGATGCACAAGGTTCTAGTCTTCCATGAACTATTACTTCATGCTGAATTGATTAGCCATGTAACTGTTCTAATTTCCATAGAAATATCTAGTTACCACATTTCTTCAAGTGAGTTTGTACCTCTTAAGGTAGAGTTTCTGTCCTTGGTTACTTCTGTAGAGACCAAGGTGAAAGAATGAGATGCTATAGACTGTTTGAAGGTTGGAAATTGGGACCTAAAACCTGGAAGTCCTACCAGGGACTGGAATCCAGGTGATGATGGAGGATCTGCTTGGGTTTATTCTTAAAATCTATGGCTTTGGGCTTTCTAGTGGACTAATACTGTATAATCCTTGTAATGGGGGGAAACACTGGTGTCTTTAAGCTTCCAAGGAAGGAATTCTGTTTTGCTCTAAATGAATAAACCTATCAATGGGTTTTATACAAGAACAAGGTCAAAGTCCCAGTCAACCAAGTGGCCTTTAGAGTTTACATAGATGAATGCTCATCTACTTATAGAACAGACGCTCCAGACACCCCACAGGAGCAGGGCACATGCTGTTTAGTGTCATGACTATTTGCAGATGAAGCAACAGGTGGCAGGCAGAGACTCCTACCTTTACAACTTCATCCTTATCCTCTGTATGCTTGACCTCCATACCCCCACAAAAAAGGTCCACACCAGAATTCACTCTCATCCATTTGACTGGACTCACAAGAGGGCATCTATTAAACAAGATGACAGACGCACCTTCTCATCTAGAATTATTGATCTCTTCACCTAAGCCACAAGCCAAAGGACAACTGTCTTATTTACATTCCATATGCAAATGGACTCTGCCTCATCCACTGATCCATTTAGCTATTCAAAAATATCTTCTCTTCATCCTTTGGCTACTGCACTGATCAATCTGCAAAGATTGCAGCTCCTTCTGCAGTGGACCGTTGCCTTGCTTTGGACTTGGAGCATCTTCCCAGGGTTAAAGCTTTGTTTCTTCCCTTGCTTGTTGGCTTCCTGAGGTTTAAGAGAAAGCAATGGCCCATCTGATGCAAATCTTACACAAGTTGTCTGCTACTTTTTCTTCTACCCAGTGTCCTTTTCTACTCTTCATATTAAACGTTTTGAAAATCGTCCATAGAAGGAATTCATTCTATGCCAGCAAGCCTGACAGATGAGATCACCTTATAGATTCTCCATGAAGTCACTTTAAAATAGAGGTTTTCAAATATTAGTGTACATCAGAATCACCTGAAGGGCTTCTGAAAACACATATTCCTGGACCTTGCTCTCAGAGCTTTTGATTGAGCAGGTCCAGAGTAGGGCCTAAGAATGTGCGTGTTTAACAAGTTCCTAGATGATGCAGACGCTGACCTTAACCCCACTGAGAACCACTGCTTTAGACTGTTCAAGAATGGCACTGCCTGTTACCTCCCTAGCTGTTCTTCAGGGCCGATGGTGTAGATGTGTAAAAGAAGAAAGTTCTTACCCATGCACTGGAAGGCACTTTTCCTTGAATGACACATAATTTTAGGACATGGAAATCTGAGACAAGGACAGAAAAAATTGATAGAAATCTTTACCATATGTTACTGGATCAGGAAACTAATTGGAGTAGGAAATTTCCTCAAAGGGTTCTAGGTACCGGCTAAACTAGCTTCTTTTACCAAACAAGAAGTATTTGGGGAGGCAAGTATTAAGGGGTACCTCATTCTTTTAGTACTTAGTTGTAAGAGAAACAAGCCATATTATAGGCTTCAATATACAACATCAAGATCTAGAGCTCATATATTTAGTTAGAACACCTGATACTACTCAGGCTGTTTATAGAAATTCATCCTAGAGGAATAGGCACAAACCATGGTTAAGCTGCTTGGTTTAATTTTTTTTTTTAGCACTTGGAAAAAAAATGTACAGTAGTTTGAACACTTAGTCTTTGCAAACCTCCATTGAGGTCAAAGATTTCATTCATACGTACAAAATTAGTTTACAAATTTTTTTTTTTTTGGCAATTTCACCTTAGTAACCCGTTTTATCCTATTGCCATTGTCCCAACCATTGAAAAAGTTTACAATAATTTACATAGAAATATTTTCAAAGTGCTTAAGAATAGTGATTGTTCTCTGGGATATTTACAGATGGCCTATACAATGTATGTACATGTGGTATACACTATAGCACAAGTTTCGTTGCTGGAATATGGCTTTCGAGGGAAAGTGCATATTTGGCCAGAGGTGGCAATACTGTTTAGAGATTCAAGGGTTACAGATACTTTTGGTAACCACATCCAAAACTGAAGGAGAATGTGGATGGGAATATTTACAAAAGTAATATAAAAATGATTAAGTATACAAGCTTGATCCACGCAAAGATATCTTGATGTTCTTCCAGATGGGAGGAAGAAAGAGGCTTCAGCTGCTGGCTTGGTTACCATTCCAAAGTGGGGGTTTCACTGGTTCAGACCTCAAAGGTCGCGACTTGTCTCAGAAGTCAGGCTAGATCATCGTCTGTGCTTACAACTGATATCTGTGGAACAGAAAAAGCATGGAGTGAGTTTGGTGATTGCTTTGTTGGTAGCAACTTCATTTTCTAAAGCAAACCTTGTTTTTGAGTTGTTCATTCAGAGACCAAAGGTGCCCAGAAGGGAAGCCAGACCCCAAACTGTACTGAGTTGCATCGCTAATGCATTTTAACTTGAATTCAACTATATTTACTGGGTAGAGAGAGAAAATAGTGTGACTGATTCTGCCTATTCTCCTGAATGATCTTAGATTGTGGATAAAAATGTGAAAAGACACACATGTGCCATGAACTGACCACCACTCTTGCTTCACCAGAGCTCTGCACTTGTTTTGTTCAGACTGTTCCAAAAGTGAAGGCTAAACACTCCATGTTGGTTTCAATTGAAGATCAAGTGACTGACTCCAGTGTTGAAAGTAAGGCTAGCTCTATGAAGTGGGATAGGTGATTTTCAAGCATTTGGTCGTTTTGGCTAAATGAACCTTGCTCAATACACTGACTTTAAGTCACCCACCCTATAGGCACCTGCTTTAAGTTCAAAAAGGAGATCTTTGGTTCATGTTAATATTTACATGTAGTTTCCATAACCCAAAATATCTTAAATTGTACAATGATGTCCTTAAGTTGACTTGTCATTCTGTTCAGGGCAGACAGTTGTCAATGACTTAAATTCTAACAGGCTAGACTGTCTAATCTTCAGGGAGTAGATGAAGTACCGGCTTGACCAAAAAGTTTGTTTGAGTTTTTTGATAATAGCTTATGAAAAACCCAAACAAACTTTTTGACCAACCCAATATTTGGTGACTCCATGGTTCTAATGGCTGTTTCCAGCCCAGGCAATCATAGCTTGTGTCGTGGTCTCACTGCAAGTCATGTACATAAAGACACAGAGCTGACTTACTGCTGGGTACGTGTGTCCAACAGAAGCACTGTGTCTACCAATGTCTATTGACAGGTCCTCTTCAGTGGTCTTCAAGTACACAGGATTGTCAAAGTTCATGCTTTTCATGTTCTTATGTTGCCAATTCCGCCACATCAAGTAGCCACCTACTGCTGCCATTGCTAAGAGTACTGAAAAAAAGTTAGAAGGTGACTAATCAAGGTCTAGTCTCAAAACATACAAAAAAGGAGGATGCTCAAGAATCCATGATTGTTAACTAATAAAATCTTCACGTTTTAAGAAGCTGGGATGACTAGAAATTAGAATATAAATGGGGTAGGAGCTTAAAACAAGTTCAGACCAGAGGTTGTGTTGTTTTATAGACACTGATGCATAGCTAGACACCTCCGTCTGGGCAGTTGTGGAGTCCTTGGCTCCTCCCCAGGCTGATCAAGTTCAAATTTCAGAAGCTTCTGGAGAGTTCTTCAGATGGTCCTCCTGGTGAGTTAGCTAAGCTTGGAATCCCATAATTTAGGATAAAGAGACCACTGTAGCACAGTGCCTCACACTTCACATGCCCTAGAATAGTGTTAGGGCATTCAAGCCCTTCCTGGGCTTGAAAAGGCTTAACTATTTTTAATGTACCTTCTATAACTCCTCAAATCATTTAAGAACTCATGTATCTCCTCTGTATGAAGTATTATACATATTTCGAAGGGGAACAGAAAAGTGCTCTTCACTGGGACGGACTTATTATGAAAGGGGATAAGGCCAGACAAACAATTCTGAAGTAGAAAGCAGTGAGCACTTAACAACTGAACATTCATGCCTGCCAGTTGCCATGCTAAGGACACCACTGTAGAGAAGGTTATGGACTCTTAAATGAGCATGCCAGCTTGGGGAGGGGCCAAGGGTGATTCAGTGTCCGGAGTGCTGTGACAGTACAAGGAGCTACAGGAAGGGCATCTCTAGACAAACTAGAAACAGCCATCCAGTATCTATGAAGTTCCTTGGATCCAGATGTGTGGGGAATGTACTTACAGAGGGGAAGGATGGCCCAGGCAGCAGAAGTCCCTTTAGGGGGAACACTGACCTCCGACACTGCTGTGGTCACATTGATCCCTACAAGGGAATAAAGGGAATCAGTTTAGAAGGATCTGAATTCAGACTTAGAAATTCACCCACCTGGTAGAGAGCCTCATGCCCTCTTGCATCCACCACTGCTGCTCAGTCTCTACTCCAACTGTTTACCAAGAACATCTGGTCTAGAAGTACTTCTGAGTCTCACGTTATAATAGCCATTTCATGAACAGCTCTCTCACAGATGTCTTACTAAGTCAGGTCAGGCTAAGAGCTGCAGGTTCTAAGTCTTTGGAATTTAAATACAGGTTACCAATTAGGGGTAGAACGAGGAGTTAAAGGCTGCATTAATGATGTAAGGGACAGGTACAAAGAGTGTGGCTGTTAGTTGAGATTAACCATTTGCAGTACTGAACCCAATACCTCCAGGAACTAGTCCACTAGTTGGAGAAATTTCTGCTGTGTTGGTATCTTTTGTCTCATTGTAATTCACAGTAGTTGCAGTACCTAAATTATAAAACCAAGAACCTGGTTAATGCCAAGGTTCCAGAGTGGCTAGCTCTTTAGTCCAGACAAGCCATGCAGTGGGTTATTTTAACACGGGGAAATTGACAAACCACTGCTGAACCCAGCTGCATGGTGGATGTGTCAAAACTAAGGGAAACCTCAGAAAAACCCAGATACACAAGTCTTTGGGCAGAACTGTAAGCACTGGGAATTTGACAATTCAAAAAGATACACAGCCACACTTAATGACCTCTCTAGGCAAAGTCCCAGGCTCCTGGGAGTTGCAAGAAATGCTCTCAAAACCATATTACCAGGCATACTAGTCTCACTGTCAAATTGTTTTGTAATTGCTTTCTCAGTAAACCGAGCTTGTCCCTGCAGGGACTCAGTATCATGCTAATAAAAACCTCACATTATGAGATCCTAATTCACAACATGTAAGTTTTAATTTGCCACTTAGTCAAAAGCTAAGAACAGGAGATCAAGATGCAAGTTTCATTTAAGTATGAGTTTAAGATAATGTCACCCACTGGGGCGAGAAGTTTTCCTGGAACCCTGGCATTCTTTAAGCCTCATTTCAGACCCTTTCTTTGAAAGACAATGTTAAGACTTTAAGAATCTGCAAGTTGGCTGGGTCAGTGCTGTTATGGGACTAATTGGTACAAATCAGTATAGTCACCTATAAACTCATCTTATGTGAGTTAGAAGTCAGTCCTCAAGGAATGACACGAACTCTTGGTAGAGTTGGTAGCAGATACGTTCTCTAATTTATTCCAAGAGTGAGTTAAAACAGAATTCTTAAAATCCAGGCTAATTTTTATAGCTAGTGTTTTATCCTATTGCCTGTTGTAGGTCCTGCTTATGGTTGAAAAGGAAAAAAGCCTTACTGTGACACTCTCGGCCATTGTCCTCTAGATTGTATCCATTGGGACAGGAACAGGTGTATTTTGGAGAGTGGTCATTAATCTGTGGGGCTGGCAGGCAGAGGTATTCACATCCTCCATTCTCCACATCTTCTTCACACCAGTTTTTACCTATTCAGAAAGAAAAGTCTTTTCAAAATGGGTCTTCCAGTGCCTGCTATACATAAAGCTTGGTTCTAGATGCTGAAGACATGAGTCCTTGTCTCTAAGGATTGCTCTGTCAACCCCTAAAGTTAAGCCAATACTCATGAAGGATAAATAGTAGGAGTACAGGCAGCATGCTCTAAGGACACACAGAGCCAGACAACTTCTTGGAAGTAGGAAAAGAGTTATGCTGTACACAGATGTATGGAGGGAGGAGGTGGGCAAAGGAGGTGAGTGAGCAGAGGCTTCACTATCGGTCCAAAGCTTACAGCCAAGGCTCAGAGGAAGGAGAGAAGCATGCTCTTCTGGCTTTGTCTCACTCCCACAGAATGGGAGGAACCCAGCTACAGGGAGGCTTAGAGGTTTCATTTAGATAGAACCAGTCGTGTATTCTGAGCAGGAGACCACATGCCCAGATGTGTTTGAGCATCTATATAGTTCCATACAAGACATGTCATGGTGGAGAGAGAGGGAAAGGTGATGGCATAAAAGCTACTTTGCAGGCTTAGTGCAATAGTTGTAGCAAGAAGGAATGAATGCCAAGGGGGATGGAAGGGATTGATATAAAAGTCAGGAGGCTGACAGTTGGGAGGGAAGCTAAAAGCTGAAGTTCTGAAGCTCTTTGACCTGTAAGTCAGACTATACTGAGCACCAGGTCTGAAGGGTTGGAGGGAGGGTCCAGTGGGGGGAAATTTCCATCGTGGAGCAAGCTGAGTTGCTAGGGAGCTGCTGATACCCAGAGGGCACTGTGTCAGGCTGCTGCCCTGAAAGTAGCCAGAGGGGCTCTGCTTCCCCACGATACCTGATGGTTGTACAAGTTCGTGATAGACAATGATGTCCTGGGCATCATTAAGGTTGTTAACTAGAGTGGCCAGCTCCGAGCCAGTGAATTTATTGGCACCATAGACTGCTTCATTTTCCCCATCTATCCAGTAGACACGATCCTAAAACAGAACCCCCAAATTAGTATGTACATGTAGGATCAACATGAGTCAGTCTCTAAGGTCATTATTATTTACTGCCAATTTAATGGATCAAATTTATTTAAGGCTGGGTTGGGATGTCAGATGTAAAACTCTAAGAGAAGCAAGTTCAGGCTCTTAAAATGCTATGAGGAATCAGTATGTCAACTGGCCCAGGTTTTAGGTGATGGCCCAGGTTTGGGTTTAGGTTTCTCAAGTCATGCCCCTCCATCCTTCCCTCCTTCCCCTATTCTTTCTCTCCAAGCTGCTACAGTATCTCAGAGGTATATGCTTAAATGTGAGACACACATCTTACCTCAAATATTGTGAGTGCCAGGGGATGAGCTAGGAATTCCAGAGACTTCAGGACTATCCTGCGATCTTGGCCGTTCAAGTCCACACTGGATAACATGTGCAATTTGGAATCCAGCCAATAGAGGCGGCCCTTTATAAGGTCTGGTAGGAAAAGAATGGTCAGAAGTCAGAACTGGTCTGCTTCCATTTAAAATATCTAAGGAATTCAGTACTCTGCTTTCCCTGTTCCTCCTCTAGCAGGGGTTCTTAACAGGGTCCCCCAAATCTTGTGCAGCAGCATGCAGAATCTGCACCCACATACATCTGGGGGGACTCAAGGGGTATCTGAGATTGTCAAAGTAACTGACTCAAGTGTTAGTGACATCAAAGACGTATTAAAAGAGGCCAGCATTTTGTTGTTCTCCCCTTAGGAGCCAGAAGTGCCCTGAAATTCAGGCAATGTAAGGCACCTAGGTCAGGAGTGTTTATGATGAGAGTTCACCTAATTCATGTCACAGATTAGCCCCGGATGGATAGAAAAGCTAGTAATTATGGAGCAAGTGATTTGTTAAGTCCACTGTTCCACTTGTACTGTTTGGTTCTTCTCATCACAAATCCTTGCTTAAGAAGGAATCTTAGAGTTGTCTGCTATAGTCCAGCATTCACTATAGAGATTAGTAAAACTCTGCAGACAGTTGAACCGTGGTTGAGGAGGGAAGAAAGCACATACCAAGTGTAATTCCATTAGGCCACTGGATGTCCGCTGTCACCAGCGCCCGTCTGTCAAACCCATTCATTCCTGCTTTTTCAATTTTAGCTGGTTCACCCCAGTCTGACCAGTAAACAAAGCTGGGAAGAATTAAATTAGAAATCAGCTTCAGTGGTTTAGAAGGAATAAAGTTGTAGCTTGAGACATACATGTTCAAAGAGTAAATGGGAAACTCTAGAGTATAAATTGTACCACTTAAGGGTCAAAGTTATGTTCTGGGTAAACAAAAGTTAACACTCTGGATCGACAAGCTCATTGTTAACTATATTAAACTATATAAGCCTGATATTAAACTTCAGCCCGAAGTCACAGGTTATATATTTCCTTTATGAAAGGCCAATGTTTTCAAGAGAGTAAAAAGCGAGTATCTGGTAAGTTTTACAGACACCCAGGGCTGGGCTGTGAGAACACAGTGAGGCTTCATGGGAGTCAATTGTGATTACTACAGCCTTGGTCAAATTGCTAATAGCTGCTTTCTTGTTTTATTTAAGGGCAATTTGGAGGAAGTCCTCAGTGAAATGTTTCTAGAGAGGTTTATTTATTTTCATTGGATTTCAGACAACTTGCACACTTAGATGAAAGCCTAGAGATAACGTGGTTACCAAAATCCTCACATCTCATGTGACTTAGGTTGGATCATTCAGAGCTAACCTGATAAAAGTGTTCAGACAAAAATTAAATCACTTGCATTTAGAAATGAGCCTATCTATGAAGCAGAAACAGACTCACAGACATGGAGACAGACTTATGGTTGCCAAGAGGGACATGGGGGAGAAGGGAGGGGTAGATTGGGAGTTTGGGATTAGCAGATACAAACTATTATATATAGACTGGATAAACAAGGTCCCACTGTACAGCACAGGGAACTATATTTAATATCTTGTGATAAACCATAAGGGAAAAGAATATGAAAAAGAATGTGTATATATATATATGTGTGTGTGTGTGTGTGTGTATTTATGTATCTCCAGATATATATATATTTCCAGGCAAGAATACTGGAGTGGGTTGCCATTACTTTCTTTAGGAGATCTTCTCAATCCAGGGATTGAACCCAGGTCTCCTATGTTGCAGGCAGATTCTTTACCGTCTGAGCCACAAGGGAAGCCCTATATATATACATACACACACACACACATATACATATAGCTGAATCACTTTGCTAAAAAGCAGAAATTAACACATTGTAAATCAACTATACTTCAGTGTAAAAAATCACTTGCACAGAAGCTGGGTGGGCATAAGAGTTTAGATACAGCTTTCGATGTATCTCAAATCAGAATTGTTTCATTCATGTGAACTAGCAGTCACCTGCTCAGGGAGGGCCTGTCATATAGATGAGTCCATTCCCGGCTTGCTCAACTATGGCACCACTGACATCTTGTACTAGATCATTCTTTGTTGTAGGGAGCTGTTAAATCTTGGGATTTCAGTACTATTTTAGGCACAAGGGAAGCTCCTGACCTACACAGATAGCATCTGAAAGTCTATGTGATGAAAAACACAGAATACAAACCCAGACAACGGGTCCACAGCTATGGAGGCAGGCTCTCGCAAGTCAGAGTTAAACAGGAACTTCCTCTTGGTTCCGTCTAGGGTAGCTACTGAAATAGTCTTAGAAGCCGCGTCAGTCCAGTAGATGGTCTTGTACACCCAATCAACAGCAATGGCTGCAGGATTATAGACATTGTCGATCATTTTAACATGTCTACCAACTTTGTCATCAATTGAGGCACTGAAACAGAATAGGTCACAAGAAATTTAAGAGTTTGACACCATCGGAGCCTGGAGAATGGACTTTCTGCTCACAAAATGGTCAGCTACTTTGTTCAGAATGAACTCTAGTAACCCCATAGTTCAACACTCAAAATATGTAACCACGCTGCTTACTGATTCCAAATTACTAACACTGTAAGTGATCTTGTTGGTCTGCATTCTACTTGCAAGAACACCATACTCTTAAGTGAAGCTATCTGCTTCAGTAACTATCATCTGAGTTTCTACAGTTCCCAACAAGAAAAAGCTACCACTACCATTCTAGTTGTAGCAACTATGAACTAACTCAACTAACTGGAAAAAAAAAAAAAGGGAGAACATCAGAGAAATTAAGATGTTACCTGTTATAATCTTATAATTGTAGCCATCTTTTATTTTACAGGTGATTGTTAGTTTCAAATGTTAGTTTCAAATGAGGAACTGATAGTAATTTAATAATTAAAGAATCAGTGTTTAGATTTAATGTGTATGTATGCTAAGTTGCTCCAGTTGTGTCTGACTCTTTGTGACCCTATGGACTGTAGCCTGCCAGGTTCCTCTGTCCATGGGATTCTCCAGGCAAGAATACTGGAGTGGGTTGCCATGCCCTCCTCCAGGGGATCTTCCCTACTTAGGAACTGAACCCGCATCTCAAGTCTCCTGCATTGGCAGGTGGGTTCTTTACCACTAGCGCCACCTGGAAAGCCCCTTAGATTTAACATTCCTGACATTCAATGCTAGACTGGAACTAGAGATGAGGGAAATTCCTCCAAACCTTCAAAAGGCCAGTGGCAATGACTTAGACCAAGACACCAAGAACGGAACTGTAAGTTACCTGAAGATGGCCTTTTGGCTTAGATCAGCCCAGAACAGTTTCTGAGCAGCGATGTCAGCATCGAGAGCCACAGTGTTTCTCAGCTGTTCAACTAGTTGGATATATTCTTTCCTCTCCAAGCCAATCTTCCTGATGTCTCGTCTATTGGTGAAGATCAAACTTGGCTCTTTGCCTGCAAGACAGGAGTCAGGTTAATTTAGCTTTGCTGAAAGAAGACAAGGTCCTTCCAAGTTACTTCCTCCCAATAGAGGAGCACTTAAAAAGTGAGGGCACTGCTGAACACTCCAGGAGTACTCGTGCCGAAGTCTGTGCCCCGGGCCTGCGAGCACTTCCTACTGTTTAAGAAGGCCATCCTCGGGTCACAGCATTCAACAAAATAGGGCAGCTGATGCATGTTACTTATTTGAATTGCACTCAAGTTTTGGAAGCAGAGAATAAGCAGGTATTCATGATACATATGTAAAAGGAATTGACCAAGGCAGGCATCTGGGGCAATGATTTGCTATCTAACATCTGCAATTGCACTGTGAATTTACTAGCATTGCTCTCAAGTACTGTTTTATTTTCATATTTCATTTGACTGTTGTAGTCACTGGCTGTACCTTTCATGAGCACTTGCTCATAAAGGTACTAGAGCAACACTAGTCCAAGTCCATTTACCTACTGCCTTGCACACGCCCGTGGCAAGATCCATTTGATAGCCACGACTACATTCACACTTGTAACCGCCTTTTAGGTTGATACAAATTTGACTGCAGATTCCCGGATTTTGGCATTCATCAATATCTAGGAGGGAAATTAGAATTAGTCTTGCTTTTCCTAGATGATCTACAGAGATCTTCTGACCTTTCCCATCACCCTCTGTTCTCAGGCTCTGTTCTTCAACTCACCTCCACAGGTTTTTCTATCTATGAGTTCAAACCCAGCTGCACAGTCACATTCATAGCCTATAACTAGGTCTTTGCAGATATGGGAGCATCCACCATTATTAACCAAGCATTCATTTACATCTGAAATAAAAAGATAGTAGAGTTACTTAATACTCAAATTGATATTTGATCTATTAACATTTAAAATCCAGGCTATTCGTGATAACTTGTCTAGATAGTCTAGTCAAACCCATGATTTTTCAAGATCTAATAATGGGCCTTGCAGATACACATCTCAGTCTGTATTGGGGAAATAGTAAACCCAATCTCTTGGCAAGTTAACAGTTGGTTAAGCAGTATTTAGTCAAGGTTCTCTATTGCTGATTGGTTATCATTAAGGGGGTGAAACTATGAACTACTTTGTCAGCACTTTTAAGTCATAACATTTCACTTTTAAGCCCAGCAACTGAACCTAATTCATTAATGTAGTTTACCCAGGCATTAGGCAGGCTCCAAACTGCATTAGCTCTGCTGGGTCTGCTTAACCTGTCCCACTCTGTCCTCACGCAACCCCTTTACTTACGGCATTCTTTCAGGGGCTCGTCACTCCAGTCCCTGCAGTCCTGCTTCTGGTTGCACACTTTACTGATATCAATGCATTCCCCACTTCTGCACTTGAACTTCCCGGGACCCAAGCACTGATTGACTACAAACCGAGACACGGAAGAGAGATTCCATCAGTGGGTCTGATCAGAGCAACCATTGGACTAACAACCCACAACCAGGGGACACCCACCATTCTTGCAGTTGACTTCATCAGAACCATCCACGCAGTCTCGGATGCCATTACATTGCCTGCTGCCGTGGATACAGCTGCCGTCCTCACACTCAAACTGGTCGGGTCGGCAGGTTCGGGAAGCTACAGGGGGACAGAATGGCATGGGGTGAAGTCAGCCGAAGTGTCCCTGGTGGATATCTGGGTGAGAGCTGCGCATGCCACACTGACAGGAAAGTGACTTACGACAGTTGACCTCATCGCTGCCGTCCTTGCAGTCGGGATCCCCATCGCATCGCCATTTCTTGTGGATGCACTCGCCAGAGCCACACTGGATCTCGCTGGCCGGGCACCTGGTGTGGATCACTGGCTGGCGGCCGCACTGCTCCAGGGACTCATCCGACTGGTCCGAGCAGTCTGCATCATCGTCGCACACCCAGCTGATGGGGATGCAGGAGGAGGTGCTGCACTGGAACTCGTGGGGCCCACAGGTTGGTGGGGCGCAGTCCAGCTCGTCGCTGCCATCGCTGCAGTCATCCTGGCCATTGCACATGAAGTTCCTGGAGATGCAGCGGCCACTGGAGCAGGTGAACTCATCAGAGCTACACGTTACGTTGCCTATTGAGAGACAAGATGTCCCATTGAAAACTCATCAGGACTTGTCCTTTCAAGCCTCTTGTCCCCAAATCTAACATGCAGGTCATGGATCATGAACCCCAGCTTTTTCACCTAACTTAAAAGTGAAAGTTGGATTATATCAATATTTCCCAGAACACCGGGAAACAGCCTTAACATGTAAAATAGGCAAGGACATTTGAAGAGGAACAGAAATGAAGGAATGAGAAAATAGATGAAGACTAGAAATTCATTTGAGATGAGAAGCATCTTAAAGGGACAGCAATTAATAACTTAAACTGTCACAAGATACCTCATTGGGAAAGGTGGACATGAGTTCTCTTTAAATGGTACACTGCTCATCAGGCCAGGCCACATCCTGAGCTGAGATGATCAGGCATCAGGTACATGAGCAAACATTCACTCCTAATAAGCATTGTGACACCATCACCAAAAAGAAGCCTCCATGTATTATACCACCATACACGGTCCCTTCTCTTTTAGTCCTTCCAATCAGGATCAGGAATAACAGGTCATAAATATTTTCAAGTTTTAGAAAGTCACTTTTGGGGCTAGAACTGCAATCTAGCAGCCAGGTGTGCTAGATAATGATAAGCTAGTCAGTTCATACTTTGACTCAGATTCCTGCCAAATTAATAAAGGTCAAAATTTGGTGGTAATTGGGGTGGAGACCACGACTCTCTTGGGAAGCAAAGTCTAGATCGAAAAGGGAAACACTTGGCAGCTCCATGGCTTACCAGTACATAAAGCTCAGTTCTAGGATTCAGTGCCAAAACTCATTGGACTAGGTGCAATGGTAATGACCTTGGCATGTGACTTCTACACGCAAGACTGGTGTTTCGACCACAAGTGCCCTCAACTCATTGTACACTTACTGCATCAGGAGGCCTATACCTGTCAGGCTCGGCAGCTATGGTTTTAAAGGCCCTATAAAAAGGTAGACGCTTGAAAGAACATTCAACACAATGTCTGTTCAACCTAAAGACTTTCCTAGGGCCTCACCTTTAACATGGAGCATTTTATTACACGTTTTCCAAGAGCAGAAACATGAAAGGCTAGGAAACAGAGTTAGTTTTTACAGGTAGGAACTGTGATAGGAGACAAAGGTACCATCAGTTGGCTAGAGTTTTCTTTGGGTATCATCAGCAAGACGTTAATTTGTCCTTCTGTTCCAGTTTAGCTTTTGGAAAGGTTAAAAGAGAATCTAGTTTGGGGGCTGAGGAATGCTTGTGTGAGACTCAAGTAATTTATGACACTAGGCAGATCCAGTTTCAACCTGGGGATGGGTTTGCTGGCTTTAGTCTCCTCGTTTGATGGAGCCCAAGTGAGGAAGGCCCACGAGCTGCTGTCCTAACCAAGACAAGACTTCACACAATTGCTGCTTCACTGAGCCATCTCTACATGGAAGTGCCTTGGAGGACTTACCTTCTTATTTCTATTTGCCTAGAAGAACCAGCCAAGCAATCAATGGTCAGTTACCATGCACACTTCTCTGAGTTTGAGGGCAGTTAGGAAAGACAAGGAGTCGAGCAGGTAGTGAAGTCACTAGAAAGCAAGTCAAGTCAACTGCACCTTCACGCCCACCCTTCTTGGAGCAAGAGGGTCTCTGGGTTAAGCCACTCAACACTGATCTTCTTACCACAGTTTTCTTCATCTTCTCCACTGTCACAATCATTTTCACCATCACACCGCCAGGACACTGGGATACACTGAGTGGAGCGGGCACCACAGCTGATTTCATTTATGCGGCATGTTCTCATATCTGTTGATGACATACAGTCTCAAAAGAGCCTCCGAACTCATCAGCACAAAGCTGCTGCTCCTGTGCTGCCTGGAAGTGGTGACATCTGTAACTCAGTGGCCGGGCACACAGCTGAAATTCGACTGACTAGCTGGAGCCTGGGCAGATCTTCCGTCGGCTCCATGGCTGGGGAGCCAGGCCAGCCTAGACTACCTGGCAGTCCACCCGAGAGCCTTGACCGTGCTACTCTGTCAAGGTTCTGTGGCGTGTGCACTCCTGGCTTTTGTTTTATTTGGCATGGTTGGGTTCCTTGGCTGGCCTGCTCCTTGACCATTATGTATTTGCTGGGTACCAAGTGACACACCCAGATATTGGCAACAAATGCCAACTTCATTAAAAGCCAGATGGTCTAATACCTATGAAGTCTTCTTTTGCCTGAATTTCTTCACAGGCCTCCTTCAGATTGATATCTTGTGAAGTAGGGGCAACCTCTAATTCTTGACTTTACAGGGTCGTCCCCCACTAAAACTTGGAGCTGGATCTTTGTGGAACCCATCTTCACCTATGCTAACTCACCTCCTTTGGCCAGTGCTCTTATTCACCTTACTTCTTGCCTGGAGAACTGCAATTAACACACGTCTCTTCCTTTTTGCTTAATTTTCCTTTGTAATCTTATATTCCAGACCTAAACTTTGTTCATATTAGACTTCCACTTTTAGTGCTTTAGCAGGCCTCTACTGCCTTAGAAGGAACATGAAAACTTTCTTCACCAGGATATGCAAATGATTCTAATTTATCTATCCCACATCATCTTCCTCTATGATGTCATAGACTTTCTCCTGAATGTCAAGCCTAAGGACACATGTGTATTTGCATACCTATGAAGTTTCTATTATATAAGAACAAGCTGTAAGCTCCCCACTTAAACACCTTTAGGTTACATGTTTCTTAAAGTCACTAATATCATCCTGTTTCTAGTCACCTTACCCCTTCAGCAGTAGATTTTTTTCTCATAACATGAGAAATTCTGCATCTAAAAGCTTATACTTGGCGGACAGGGGACCCTCACATCTTGACTTAGCTTCCAGGACCAGAGTACCATCTGCTCAGCGTCATTATCATCGAACATTTGAAATCTATGCACCTAGTCAAGGAGTTCTTAAATCTTCTGGCTTCAGTCTTAAATGTTCAATAGTGAAGCTACCCAAGAGAATGTCAGTCTTGTTAAGATTAGGGAGAACATTATTTAATATTATTCAAGATTGACTGATAATGATCTGACTGACCTTGGAGTCAACTGGCCTAACTTTAAAGAAGGGCAAGGAAAACTAAGCAAGTTTTAGAGTATACAATACTTAGAGCTATGAGACATGGAACAGCTTGGGAAAGTTCAAGTCCAAAGCGAATCACACTCACGGCACTGTTCTGGGCTTTCATCAGAACCATCTTCACAGTCAGGATCCCCGTCACACTGCCATCGATTAGGAACACACTGGCCATTGTTGCATACAAAGTCAGACTCGGCGCATGTCTTCTTCACTACAGAAGTGGATTTGCAGGGTTAAAGTTGAAGTCACTCACCCAAGAGCCCTACATTCCCATTAGGGGTACAACTGCATTTGAGATGCTTTACTCTAAAAATAAAGCTAAGTCAATTAGCAGTTAACTGCCAATATCCAGCAGGACCTTAGAAAAATCTTTTTTACCTTCCCTTTCCCCTAGAGGAGGAAGGTGATCATTTGAGAGACTTGGAGGACACTGAGGTCAAGGGATCCCTTCCAATGAACTTCTTGCTCATTTTATAACATTGAGATTGAGTAATAAGTTCATTCTTTTAATGCATTTCTTCCAAGTCATTTAAGTGCTTCATAAGTTTAACAGTCAAACGTTTCATCTTACGACTGGCTCACAGTATAACTGTTTTAGGGGCACCTTGTAACAATACATGGGTTTAGCATAGAGACAGAAGGCCAAGCTCCAGTACCAAATACCGTCACCCCTACAGGTCTATTGGGGCAGAGGAATCCACTGGATAAGAAATAAAGGAAGCTCAAATCTGAATGTAAGAGAAGTTGTATTTAGCAACCGAAGGGTGGGCTCACATCAACCAGCTAAAAGTCACTGAACTTACTATGGAAGCTGCCAGTCCTCATAACTGGCTACTAGAGTTAAACAGCCTGAGACAAGGTATCAGTTCTGCTACTAATTCTTACTAGGGCAGACTTTTCTCCTTAATTAGGGTGACTGTGTAATTTGTCCAAATTGACACAGTCTCAGTAGAAAGAAGGTACTCTTATTTTTACCAGGAAGACAAACGTCATTCCAGGACTGTGCTAAGCAAAGCCAGCAGCATGGTCATCCTACCCTTGAGGAACTCTGTACCCAGGCAGTAAGAGTCTTGACAAGGAACCACATAGGGCATTCCAAGAGCATCCTTCTTAGGTTATATTCTTCTTTACCCCTGTGCCTATACTTTCTACTTGAATTTCCAGTTAAGTCATTCATTAACAAATATTCTGAATGGAAAATAAGCTAAAAGTCAACAATTTATTGAAAACATGAAAGAGGCCACTTCAAGTCAGGGGTTTAAGCCAGGTACAACTCTCAATTCAGAGTGTACAAAACCAGAGGGCTGCTCTGGGTTAGCCTCAGATATTGTTAATGGGGTGACTTCCTAGGTGGTGCAGTGGTAAAGAATCCGCCTGCCAATGCAGGAGACACGGGAAATGCAGGTTTAATCCCTGGGTCAGGAAGATCCCCCCGGAGAAGCCAATGGCAACCCACTTCAGTATTCTTGCCTGGAAAATCCCACACACAGAGGAGCTTGGTAGGCTACAGTCCATAGGGTTGCAAAGAGCTGGACACAACTGAGCAATGAGCATTGTTAATGGAGAGACAGGATTATAGTCAACTTCTAGAACTCAAGATGGGATGATCAATTATGATGATCTGAAAAGGATTGTTTATATCCTAAAACTGTGTAGCCGAGGGAACAAGAAAGGCCATATTTTCAGATTCACACCTGCTTCTAAAGTCACTGAAATGCTCAAACCCCAGTGTTCATGGTTTAAGTGATATCCAAGGCCCATCTTCTCCTGAGCCTGTAGAAAGATGCCAGAGGGTCTCGGTTATTGTAATTCACCCTGTGATACTCTTCAGAAGTTGTGAAAGAGAGAGTAGGCAATGGTTATAAAGAGACCTCATGAATTTACAAAGTATAAGATGTTACAGGGGTAGAGAAGTTTGGTTGTATTACAAAGTGAACAAGAGACACATGGGGTCAGTAGGTTGCTAGGGTTTCTCTCTCTCCATTCTGAACACAGACCGGGAGGGGAAAGATGGGCTATTTGAACTGGGCCTTGAGAGATGGATGGAAATTTAGATGTGTCACGGGGAAAGAGAACTGCTAGTTCCATACTGAGGGTATCTGAGTTACTGATTTATCAGTTCAGCCTAACACCTGTAGAAGAATGAGTTACTGGGACTCACAGAACATGGCTTGTAGAATCCAAGTTGAAGTTGACTAAATATGCTAGTTGACATGCTTGAAAGAAAAAGCCCTGATAAAGTTGTAACCAAGTTCAACATCAAGAGGTTGGACAGGAAAAATAGGAAGTAGCTTTAGAAGTGTTAAGTAATTGTGTAGCCTTTCATGGCAGAACATCTCCATATAAACATTCACAGCTTCCCAAGCAAAGCTCCCACTTTCCTTCTCTACTCTCATACCTGGAAGGCAGAGACAAATTATGGCCAAGAATATATTTCCTTTCTCCCATTTTGTGTGATCTAGATTGTGTGTACATCTACCTCCTTATCTCTTCCAGGTCTTCTGTGATGTAGCTAGAACTGATTGATGTGGAGACTATTTTAGGAAAAGCCAGTGATGACCCCTACAATGACTCAGGTTAGTTTCTACTGAGGTAGTCAGATGGTAAAGTAAGACTTCCAAACTTCCAAACATGGAGATAATAATTACTCTCTAAGAACATAAAAGGGTTTTTTCCAAATACATAGTTCAGCATAGAATAAGAATTGCTACTTATAGCAAGAGCACGGTTGACAAGAGTGAGGTCCTTTAGTGAGAAAAAACTAGTGAAAGAATTATATTATCCAGGTAACACAGAAAGAGCATGGAGCTCAATATCTTGTAGAGTAGATTAAGATCTTAGTGTTGGAATGCAAAGATGTAAACATGTCACACAGAACTATTCTTGGTCCTGAGACTGGTGATAAGCTTCTTTCCTGAGATTGCAGAATGGACTTACTCTGCTTCCAAATGAGCTACTAATTTACATATTGGCACGCAGGCATCCATGATACTGCTCTGAGAGCTCAAGCACAGGACAGCCTGCCAGGATGTTTATACTACAGAATTTTAGTAATGATGCATGAAGTAGGCAAGGGCCTAACAAGATAGCAGTTGATGAAAACTACACTTAGTCTCTATTTTTCTTCTGTATTTTCAATTTGTACAGAAGATATCTTTATGTAACGTTTTTTAAAAGGTAAAAGACAACGTTATCACCGACATTCATGAACAACCTTGTTTCAGCAATTTAATGACATGGAACAAAGGGATCATAAAGCAAACTTCAGCTTGTATTCAAGGTCCCTAAATGTCATCATGACATGTAGTTCACAGCTGTCCTGGCTTAACAAGAGGTCACACCAATTGCAAAAGCAGTCATTTCTCACAATAATCTTTTAATAAATGCTGATCGATCGGTATAATGGCATATCCCTGTTTTCTTTGGGAAGAGAATGCCTCCCATCCTGTCTAGTGCTTTAAAATTAGCATCTCTGGAGAAAAGGAATTGTAAAAGAATCCTTATCTGATCTTTGATCTGGGCTGGCTTATGAGTTACTGGGACTCATAGAACATGGCTTGTAGAATCCAAATTGAAGTTGACTAAATAGGCTAGTTGACTACACCTAGCAACTAACTGGGCTTCCCTGGTGGCTCAGAGAAGTGTCTGCCTGCAATGCAGGAGACCCGGGTTTGATCCCTGGGTCAGGAAGATCCCATGGAGAAGGAAATGGCAACCCACTCCAGTATTCTTGCCTGGAGAATCCCATGGACAGAGGAGCCTGGTGGGCTAGTTGAAGTTGACTAAACATGACAGGAATTAATCTCTGAAACTGCAAGGGATTTCGTACTGTCCATGGCTTGCTTTTTGGGGGTCAAAACCATTTGAGAATTTTTAAAAAGTCTTTTCTAAGCAATCTTCTGTCTCTATTCCTGGTCTTCCCCTCCCTTTCCCTAGCTTCCTACACCAAAAGTTTGCCTCATCTAAGATCAACCAGGTCCTTTCATTTGAAAGGAACCCCACTTTATCTTCACGATTCTGTACTCAGGTCAATAACCTCACACACTCAGTGGTATTCCTCCTAGACCAGAAAGTATAGAATCTTTGGACTCTGGTTCAGAGCAATTCTTAGGAGTGGATTCAGAATCTTGACACATTTGTAGAAGTGAAGAGAATGTCATCCTTTTTCAGTAAAATGCCCAAGTCCCAGTGAGGAGACAGGTGAGGCTGTGCAGCTCTTTACTCACCACAGTTCTTCTCGTCACTGCCATCAGTGCAGTCTTCATCCCCATCACATTTCCACAGCAGTGTGATACATCGGCCATTTGTGCACTGGAACTGGTTGGCTTCACATTTGGCTTTTCTTCCTAAAAGCAGGAGGGAACACTTAGCTAAGCTGGGACACCCAGGTGGTAAGTTAGAGATGCTAGTTACCTGAAACCCACGGATAGGCGTCCTTTCAGAGGGACAGGTGCAGCCTCAGAGGCTGTAACACTGTAGGGGCTGGAGCTGCATGGGCCTCGGGGCAGTGGCTGACAGTAATGAGTTCTTAGCTGAGCATACACTATCTACATAAAACTAGATCTCCCAGTCTCTCTTGCAGGAGGCATTGCCATGGGATGTTCTGGCTGATGGATGTAAGCAGAAATGGTATATACAATTCCCAGAAATATCCTCAAAGGGACAGGGGATCCAGTTTCCTCAATTTTGTTCCTTTCTGGCTCCTGAAAACTAGGCATGGAGGCTGGAATAGTGATCTTGAGTCAATGAAGCCAGACCAAGATATAAGGAACGTAGATTGCCTACAAACTGCAGGTGGCGGGGCAGGGGTTCACCATGGACTCATTTCTCTCATTTATCTAAGTCATTTTGTGTCACTAGAATCATGCAGCCAAATCCTAATCCTTTAATGGCATTTCTTGCCCACATTCTATACTGTTACTCATCAATGATGTTTCTATTATGAGCAAAGTAAAGGAGATTTAGAAGGGGTGGCGAGGACAGAGGTGAGGTTAATACATGGCTCCTTGTCTTAGAATTTGAGTCTAATTGGAAAAAGCTATGTTTAGAAAATGACTCCAAGATAAGATAAAAAGCATGAAGAAGACATAGTTAAGAGGTGAAGGGAGATCATTTTTTTAAATCTAATTTTTATATTAGAGTTGATTTACAATGTGTTAGTTTCAGGTGTACAGCAAAGTGACTCAGTTACACATATATCCATTCTTCTTCAGATTCTTTTCCCACATAGGTATTACAGAATATTGAGTAGAGTTCCCTATGCTATACATTAGGTCCACATTGATTATCTACTTTATATATAGTAGTGTATATATATTAATCCCATATTCCTAATTTATTCCTCCCCCATTTCCCCTGTGGTAACCATAAGTTTGTTTTTAAAGTCTGTGAGTCAATTCTATAAACAAGTTCATTTGCATCAGCTTTTTAGAGTCCACATATAAGTGATGTCATATGATATTTGTTTTGTCTGACTTACTTCACTTAGTATGATAATCTTAAGTTCTATCCATGTTGCTGCAAATGGCATTATTTCATTTCTTTTTAATAGCAGAGTAATATTCCATTGTATTGGGTTGGCCAAAAAGTTCATTTGGGTTTTTAAAATGAACTTTTTGGGCAACCAAATGTATACATATCACATCTTCTTTATCCATTCCTCTGTCCATGGACATTTGGATTGCTTCCATGTCTCGGCTATTGGAAACAGCACTGCAATGAACACAGGGGTGCAGGTAGTTGTTTGAATTATGACTTTCTCCATATATATGCCTAGGAGTGGGATTGCAGGATCATATGGTAGTTCTATTTTTAGTTTTTAAGGTACCTCCACACTGTTTTCCATAGTGGCTGTATCAACTTACATTCTCACCAACAGTTAGGAGGGTTCCCTTTTCTGCACACCTAAAAAAGGGAAATCATTTTTAACTTAGTGATGTGAGAACAGCAAAACAGGGTGAAGCCACACACCTGGATTCTATTTCTCTGAGCCTGTTTTCCTGTGCTCCATGGACGAATATAATTTGCATAATGGCAAGAATGAACACTTGGAAGTAGGGCACTCATTTTTTGCCGGGCATGGGGCAGCTAACATTCAGGTGTTTCCTACCATTAGCAGGTTTGTCCTCCTGGAGGATGTAATTTCTTTGAGATTAAAGGCAAAGATCTGGTTGCTAAATGCTGATATACTGCAACTATTCGAGAAAACCAGCCAGTGGAGGTATACAGTTCACGTAGAATCCTCAGGGAGGCCTTCCAAGCAGAAAGCCTTGAGCCTTCCTGCACCTTTCAGCATCTGCAGCTGTGGCATGCAGGAATGGGAACCGATGCTATAGTGACAAGCACGGACTGGGACTCTTGTATTATGTACACAATGCTCTCGTTGGCCTCCCTACTATCAGCTACTCCCTGCTGTCTGGGAGCATTCTAGGCTTTGTGGCTAGCTCCCAGGAAGATTAAAAGGTGGTCCTAGTTTGCCATATGGGTGTGTGATTACTTAGGTACTAAATGTGCTCGTTTCAAAACTATATGTATCATTCTGCCCTCAAGAGTCTAGTTAAGCTAGGACCCAGATTCAAAGGGGTGTGACTCCATGGCACTTCCTACCTATATTTCATTTTTCACTTTTTAAAACATTTTAATTGTTTGGCCCCACCACATGGCTTGCAGGATCTTAATGTCCTGACCAAGGACTGAATCCAGACCCCAATGGTGAAAGCATTAAGTCTTAACCACTGCACCACCAGGGAATTCTGCCCAGCCCCAGATTTTTGGGTTTTTTCAAATTTACAATCTTAACCATTTTTTGTTATTTATTCATTTGAATGTTCCCCAACCAGGGACTGAAGCTAAATGCTGGGGGGTATCTGAACCAGGGCCCATTGGCTACAGTGCTTTATCCATACTACCTCTGAAGATTGTGGGAGTGGTAAGAATCTACTTTGAGTACTTTATTTTAAAAGTTAAAAAAAATAACAATTTATAGTCAGAAAACAGAAATATACATATATGACAGAAAAGTCAAAATACCTTTTCAAAAGGCTTTTGTTACCAAAAGCTGTTTGGTCAAAATGAGAGGCAAAAAACATGGAAAACTTAACCATATAATCTGACTTGGACAGGACTTTAAAGTAGACAATAGATAATGGTTTTCCACTTCAGGGTTAGGTACCTGGCAGATCTCTTTTAAAATGAGTCTTGAAGCTACAGATTTTATAGACACTCCAGCTGCTCTGAGATTAAAGATGGGCACACAATAGTCTAAGGCTGGTGTTCAGTCCACTGTCACCTTAAGGAGGCTCTCTGAATGTAACTGTAACACACAAGTCATCAACAGTAACAAATCCTGGGCTAAAACCCCACCAATGCTGCCTCAAGAGTGGCTGTTGAGTGGACTCAGGACAGACACAGGCATTTTCTTAGTGTTTATTCCAGTATCTTTAGACAAAAAATTTCTACCTTTTCTTATCTCAGATGTTTCCACTTCACCCAAGCTTCTGCCCAATGGTCATAAAGCTATGTTTTACCACAGCACACACGGCTCTCCATCAAGAACGGTAAATAATGGGGTTGGAGTGGAGTATGCTACTAACCAGCCATCCCTGCTTGTTTAAAAGAGCAGCAGGGTTGGGGTGGGGCTGGGTAAAGCTAGTTGACTTTATAAAGGGTCCTTTCTTTAAAGAGAGGAGAAGAAAGATGCTAAGCTCCATGGCCATGCCTCAGTTTCTTGTTTCCTAAGCACTTTGTTTTGGGAGATTGCTCCTGGGCAGACAGGGTTCCCTGTGTTTGTGTTAGTGTGTTAGTCGCTCAGTGTCCAACGCTTCATGACCCCATGGACTGTAGGCCCCCAGGATCCTCTGTCCATGGGATTTTCCAGGCAAGAATCCTGGAGTGGGTTGCCATTTCCTTCTCCAGGAGATCTTCCCGATCCAGAGATCAAACCCAGGTATCCTGCATTGCAGGCAGATTCTTTACTGTTTGAGCCACAGGGCTCCCTGCTGGTGCTGCTGCTGCTAAGTTGCTTCAGTTGTGTCCAACTCTGTGCGACCCGGTAGACGGCCTCCCACCAGGCCCCCATCCCTGGGATTCTCCAGGCAAGAACGCTGGACTGGGTTGCCATTTCCTTCTCCAAGGCATGAAAGTGAAAAGTGAAAGTGAAGTCACTCAGTCGTGTCCGACTCTTAGTGACCTCATGGACGGCAGCCTACCAGGCTCCTCCGTCCATGGGATTTTCCAGGCAAGAGTACTGGAGTGGGGTGCCATTGCCTTTTCTGACAGGGCTTCCTAGTTCCTGGTTCCGTTTAATTCCCTGCATTGTGCAGGGTGGGGGCAGTGTGGGGGGACAGCTCAGCCACCTGGTTGCAGCACAGTGGGTTTTCTGTCCAGGTTCCAAGAAGATTCTCCCTTTACACCTGTGGTGCCTACCTAGGAATGCTGCCGTGCAGAGCTCCAGGAGAACTGGAAGCACCAAATGAGTTAAGAAGCTTTTGGTTTGCAAAGCTTTGGGGGATTACAGGATTGTGGCCTTGTAGTCTATTTCCAGCCATGACAGTTAAGTTTCCAGTTCAGTATTATACTTTCATAAAGGGAACAGGGTGAGCTTGAAATCGTCGACACCCAAGGTCCTTTTAATGCTTAGGCTAAGCTAAAGCCAATGATGCCTCAAAAAAAAAAAAATAAGTTATAAGTTGAAGCGCTAGGCATTCTCTAGTTCAGGGTCTATTTGCTCAGAAAGGTGAAAAGTCAGAATAAATGGGGTTTTTAGTGGGTTCTTCAAAGTCACGGGGTTCACGGGAATGCTTCTGCAGCACTGAGGTGGTTGAAGTCAGGGGAAAGGCTATGACAGCAGGGAACCTGGGTGTTCTGTCTCTGTTTCAACCAGTATTTCTTTTCAACATTGAAATGTTGTGTAAGAATTTGGAAGGGTCCTACAGCTTTAAGAAATCAAACAGCTGGACTAGACCTGGGTCTCCTTTCAGCTCTAATACTTAGGGTGAATACCCCTGCCTCTGAGCCAGGGGGTTGGAAGTCACTTGAACCTAGTCATCCATAAGGCTGTTGACATTTGTAATGACTGAATGCCCAGAAACACTGACGATTTCCTTGGTTATGTCACACGGTTGATAACAGACTCGACAAACGGGAGCCTTGCTTATTACCTAAATAGGTAACGTTGTTACCCAGATATGCTGGCATTTTACTGGCTCCAAGAAACTCAGGGGTTTTCATGCATTTAACAGGCAGCCTGCTATTGTTGTCTAATTGTCCCTGCAAGGGTTAATATGGAAGAGCAGTACATAAGCTTTGGGAAAAAAAAACTGTATAGATCTTACAGTAAATGCCAAGCCTTCCAAATGGGCCAGAGTTCTCTGCAGGGCTCCGAGTGGCACCTTTGCAGGAGCAGTCCAAAAGAAATGCCCACAACAAAGAGATGTTTCTGTGTCAGGCTCAGACAAGAACTTCACTCTGTACAGAGGGGCTGCGGCTGCCGCACTGCTGGAACTAGCAGGGCCACATGTTCCCATCTCTCACAGGCCTCCCGTTGCTGAGCACACGGTGTTATCATCTCCTGGGATTTCTTCAGTCCATTTGTTTTGGCACTTCTGGGGCCGCCAAGGGCATTTATTTTTAGTCGAGCTCACTTCTACCGCTTGCCACTTGAACGCCAATCTTTCTATTCTTAGGCTAAAACTCATTTTAGGACAAGTAGCTTTCCAAGTCAGCAAAGAAGTTTTCCTCCAGGGTTAGTAAGAAGAACTGAGAAAGAGGGTCTGAGCTGTGTTTTGGCCTTTAAGTCAGTCTCTGAGAATCAGGAAGTGAACTCGCTCAGTCGTGTCTGACTCTTTGCGACCCCGTGGACTATAGCCCAGCAGGCTCCTCCATCCATGGGATTCTCCAGGCAAGAATACTGGAGTGGGTTGCCATTTCCAACACTGTGAAATAATTAGGTTAATCCTTCTGATTCACTCAGTCCTACAGTTCAATTGTCAGTTTCCCTGTTTACAGTGGATTGAGATGATCTTGAGAATCATGGATAAATAACTTAATTTTTTTTTTTTTTACTGTTAGCCAAACACTACTCTAAGACCTCACTCTTTCAGTTGATTTAGCTCTCCAATACTACACTGTCAAAACTACCATTCCCCTTTTACACATCAGGGAAGCTGTTTGGAAAAGGGAAGGACAGTACTTGCCAAGATCACCTTGGGCAGAACTAGAATTTGAACTTGGGTAGTCTGGCTTCAGATACCATGTGACTGAGCATGCATACCAAAGAGCGCACCTGACCGGGACCATTTCCTTCCAGAATATTCTGCTGACTTGTGATCTGGATAGTAGTGTCAGTTTAAATTAATCCAGAATGAGGTAGTATCACTTGTCAGGCTGACCCTATCCTAACACAGCCTTATAGTTGAGACAGAGCCCTCGCTTCTTTCCCTATTTTGATTAAAAAAAAAAAAATGCTGCCTCAGTATCTCCAGGTCTTTTCCTAGAGAACCACAGTGCTTGGATTTCTGGTCTAGAATGAGCAAAGGCCCTCCTGATACATTTAGGAAGTTATTCATTTTGTGGGTGGGAAAAGTCAGTGTTTCTCAAGGTCAAGTTGGTATCAGAAGACTGCAGAGGACTTGTTAAAACAGCATGCGCCCCCACACCAGAGATTCTGGTTTAGGAGGTCTAGTGTGGGGCCTGAGTTTGCATTTCTGTTGAGTTCCCAGAGGATGTTGATGCTGCTGGTTCCTGACCACACTTTGAAACCACTGCAGGAAGGTCAGGAGGCTAAGATTCTACCCACGAGCCAGTGACTACTTCGACCACTTCGTTCTCAGTGTTGTACTCTACAGTACCCACCCCATAAGCCCTTATGCACATCACTAGGTGGGCATACGTGACAACAGTCAATCTAACAGCAGACATTATTATGTCATCCCTGACGTAAAGCCTTTACGCTATTAGGTAAAGTCTACCCAGATACCATGAAGGCATGTGCAATGAAGAGGTTCTTCTAAAAATCCGTCTTCCCCTCCTCCTGTGCCCCATCTCTGATTGACCCACTGCTTACTCTAAATCAGTAGTTCAATAAGGAGCCCAGATCCTTCTCCCCTGGTATTCTGCCATCAAGCCCTAGGTGTGTCCAGGCTCTCGCCTAATCTAAATTGATCTCCTGTTCCTCTGCCTCCAGGCTGCCATGCTTTCTCTTCATATCAAAATGGTGAATCAGGCAGCCGAGGAAGGCCTGGAATGCCAGGGATGGGATCACTGGCAGGCTTCTCCATGGCTCTAGGATTGAGTCTGGTTCCCTATCCATTTTCCCCAGCTTTTCCATCTTGCTTACCACCCCACTCAAATGTCATCCTTGAATGATATCTACAAGTCTTTTGTTGACCAACTTGGGGGTGGTTTGGCTGCTTTCTCATCATCTCCTGTGCCTGTCACATAGCTCTCACATACTGGGATGTACTCACCTACCTGTTTCCATCTCTACGGATGGAGATCCCTCAAGGCAGGGCCTGCAAGGTGTCTTTGTATCTTGGGAACTGGTGCCTGACATCGAAAGATTCTTTAGGCACTAGTGGGTATTCCCTGACACATCTGCTGATTTATTAGTTCACTAATGAAACTGGTCTGAACTACAGACTTCTCCCCCTACCCACAGCATTCTTTCCAGGTTTTCTGAGCTTGAAACCAAGTGTGAGCAGTTGTTTTACTAGTTAGAATACTCTGAAAGACTCTTAGATTTCAAAGGCCACAGTTCCCTACAAGAATACTTTCACTTCATTTTCATGATACTTAATCATGCAGCATCAGCAGAATGAATGTGTCAGGGTAGGTACACCAGCCTCATTTCCATGTGAGCAGAGAGGTTCCAACACAGCGTGCAGGGAAAGTTAGCAGCAGCGCACTGTCAGAAATTTCAGGGATTTGTATCTCTGACAGATTTTAGCATTCTTTGGTAATGCTGGCAGGCATGCACTGTCAGTGGAGTCCTATCACCTTTGTAGGATCATCTGCAGGGATGGAATGAGAGTCTAAGTTTTTGGTAGTTTCTGAGAAATTTCATAAGCTGTGGCCCACATGATGTGTGGGACCTCCAGCAATTCTCAGCTGTTACCTGCCTCTTTTATGATTAAGTCTTAACCACTGGGTCTGCTTGCTCCCATCCAGAGCTTCTATCCAGGCTGTCTTTGGATCACGAATTTCCTGGTTTGACTTCCCCACGAATGAAAGAGGAGCCCAACTCCCTGGTCATTGTGTCCCCTATGTCTGGTGCTATATGGCATATGGTGGGCACTCAATAAATGGAGGTCATGTGGTTTTGAGCAGATGGACAAAGAAGGCTGGCATCAATCTACCCCTACTTAGTGAATCTACAGATCAGTTAATAACTCAGACCTTGGTAAGGTGTCTTAAGAAAACTAAAGATGAGAGGCGGTCTATAAAACAGAAACCGTATTTACTCATGGTATCTGGGGGAAGAATTATAACATGAAGTATTTAATTTCCAAATGTCTATCACCAAGGTTTTTATCATCTCCCTTGCTTGGCAAATTGCAGGTCCCATCAGATACCCCACCCCACTCCCTACCACAGTCACCACATCAAAATATATAAAGGCAACCAGGCAGTAACACCAACTCAGATGACCCAAGTGGGTGGCAAGGTCAACCACTCTAGCCAGTGGTCCTATCTTACAGTTCTGTCCCCAAAGTTATCTCTTTAAATACAGGGCCATGAATACCCTTTCCCTGCTCCACCTACCCATGTAGCATTTTTAAAGTACAAAGTGGGCAAAGGCTCTTTAAGCAAAGCGTAAGCCATTTCTAGCCACATCTCTGTATTTACTCTCACAGCATCCAGCAGGCATTCTCTTATTAATTTAGAGTCCACAATTAGCCAACAGGCCCAAACTTTTTCAGGAAACTTCACATGAAGAGGAAAGTGTGCTAACTTTATGGTATCACCATAAAGTGATTTCATTTAGTCCCTGCAGTGCATCTAGTCTATCTAAGCATCATAATGTATCTAACAGTATCTAATACCATCAGTGAAAGTGAAGTCACTCGGTCGTGTCCAACTCTTTGCAACCCCATGTCCATGGGATTCTCCAGGCAACAATACTGGAGTGGGTTGCCATTTCCTTCTTCAGAGGATCTTCCCGACACAGGGATCGAACGCAGGTCTCCTGCATTGTAGGCAGACTCTTCACTGTCTGAGCCACCAGGGGCTCAATACCATCATTAAGCGGTATTAATGATGTTTAGAATTTCTCTTGCAAACCAACAGAAGAACTTAGCGAAGAGACACCAATTTAGACTGAAATAATGCACAGAGTGAAACTGAGATAATTTTCAGTTACAAAGCCAGATTTTCCCAGAACTAAGTCATTCTCTGCCTTTTGTTGTTTGTTTAGCGACTAAGTCATGTTTGACTCTTTGCAACCCCATGGACAGTAGCCTGCCAGGCTCTTCTGTCCATGGGATTTCCCAGACAAGAATATGGGAGTGGGTTGCAGTTTCCTTCTCCAGGGGTTCTCTGCCTTTAAGTCCTATGAAAAGCTATCAATTTTCAGATTTCCTAGCCAGACAACTCTTTAGATGGGTCACACAACTACCCTGGACCATTTACTTCTGCTCATCAGGTACATCTCATCCATCACCTCTGCCTAACATATTCTTGGACTCTTTGTCATGAAAGCAGTCTCTGTGCTGTGACCTAAGCACAGACAGGAACAAACTAAGCAATTCAGAGTCTAACCACCTGGACAGCAGCTATATTAGTCCACGCTGAGAAATGTTTCTAAGGCAGGAAGTTTGATCATAAGCTTATGGTCCTTATCATAGTCCTTTAAGGGATTTAATTTGCACAGACTAGTATGTGAAGGTGGTTTTCCAAAGAAAGGTCAGTATCCAAAGTAAATTTAATTATGACTTGAAATTGTACATGTGACTGCCTAAATTTGATCATTATTCCCTCTACTGAGAGGAAAGACTTTATTCACATTCTGTAAGCACTAGAAAATGGTCTAAATAGTTAATCTCCATTATTTCTAGACTGTGCTCCACATCTTCTGGTGTCAAGATCAAAACCTGAAGCCATACAGCTGGAGGGCTATGTGTTCCCTTAATCTTATGGCCATGTTCTGCTCTAACAGTTCTTGCTCTTGATCAGTTTGACACTCCTCCTGGAACAGAAGGGGCTTGTGACTATTTTTCACCCCTTCTAGAATTGTAACAAAATTACTCAAGTGAAATGGAGTTTACAGTTATCCGATTTTTAAAAAGGCAGAAGCACTTCTTTTGAGCATGTAGGTGGCTAATTAAAATATGCAGTATGGTTATACTGATGTCCTGATATTTGGCAGCTCTACTGAACTTGGCCTTTTATATACATGCTTTAGGAACCTAGGGACTCAAACAGTTTGAGCAAAGAATCAAAATGACTCAGGGCAGGTAGGCAGGTACATAGCTAGATGTCACGTGAAGTGGGCAGTGGGACGATCTGGGGGACAATGCTGCTCCAGACCGCTGCTGGCTGTCACTGCCAAGGAAAGCTTGACTGGTGACACTCCTTGAAAGAGTCCCTGCTCACATGCTTACTCTAATCTAGTTGAAGACTGTAGTCATTGTCACATCTTCTCTTGGTGCTATCTGGGTAAGTCAGATTTATTTTTCCCCAGCCCTCTGTTCTCCTATCCCTTCAGGCACTTCCAATCTCACCAACCCACTCCCCACAACAGAAGTTCTATCTGCTCTTTTGTTGGTAGCTAGCCCGGGGACGGCGGAGCCTGGTGGGCTACCATCTATGGGGTCTCACAGAGTCGGACATGACTGAAGTGACTAAGCAGCAGCCATATCTGAATAGCTCTCACAAAACCTTGGTTCTCCTAGGCTCTGGCCTTAATGAATATATGGTACTCCAGACCCTAATCTTGATTATCTAAGCTGGAGGAAAATGTCCTACAGCTCCCAGGGTTGGTTGGTTGGTTGGTTTTTTCCCCATATGGGGTATACTCCATTATTTAGCCTAACTTAAGTTTTTTTGCGTCTTTGAGCACACCTCCCTTGTCCTCGAGTATTTTAAACCCGCATCATGAGTATTTTGGGGCAGATTGTAGAAGACCAGGGTCAAAAAGTCAGCCCACATGCCTTGGAGCTTTGAACTTCAGACAGGAGCCAATCTGGGTTAGTTCAGGTCAATATCTACCTCAGCCAACCCCAAATTTCCTCCAGTTCAGAAAAGATGTGTCTCCTTTCCTTTGAAGAATTTAAGTTTTGCATGGGCTTCTATTCTCCACTGTTCATGGCTTGTCACGTATTTCATATGTGACCTAGGGAAGCAAAAGGGATGCTCACCTACCTGATACAAGGTGAATATATGGCTTCAACTAACTTACTTTGACAATTTAGGTGAATTCCTAGCATTCTTTAGGATAAGGTTAAACTCCAATGAAAAGTTATTATATCTTAAAAGAATATGAACAGAACACACAGCAAAAATGAATCATCTCTCCTACCTTCCTGGAGCACGATCAGTAGATTCTGGTGTATCTTAATCTTTTGAAATGATATGAAAGGTGTAATGCAAGTCATGGCACTACTCTGAGAAATCGTTTAGGAAGTTAGTATTGCTCATCCATTAATGATTAATGTTAGAGTCTGAAAACTTTCATAAGCAGGGCTTTTCCAAGCTCTGTCTGGATACACATCAGAGGCCATCTTCACTACACACACGCCTTTTTCAAGGAGCCCAGGCAAGTGAAAGAGTTTGAGAGGGCAGTCCGTTGGAGCCTGTTCATTTTTCACGTTCCCTTAAAGATAACATTTCTCAAGCTGCTAAATTACCAGTCCGTGGAGTCACGTGACCAATCTAAACGTGATCCGGCTGCCAGCCAATCGCAGAGTGCAGGCAAGCCCGTCCCAGCTTCTCACGCTCGGGACAGTCAGAACCTAAGGGCAGGGGGGCATTTGGAGACTCAACTCCCCTCTCTCCAACCCCCGCCCCACGTACTGCTTGAGGGACTGCTTGACCACACACTTTAAAGTTCGCTCTCTCTTTAGGAGACTCGTGACTGCAGGCTGGCAGGCCTCCCAAGCCACCGGGCGACAGGAGCTAGGGACTCTGGAGTGGGTACTTAGGGCGCGGGCCGTTTTCCGTCCCAACTCCCCAGAGCTGGCGAGCCAGCCCCTTGGTGTCAGGTCGAGATCGCTTCGGGGACCCGCCAGGATTTTCACCAAATCCTCTCAGAAGGGCTTGCTGTAGCCTGCCTGGGAAAGTTGCGCGGCCGCAAGTGGGAGCGTGGTTGAGGACAGGGCTCCAGGCCCAGTGCGGTAGACCCTGGGGACCCGACAGCAGTACCCCCACCCCCTGCAAACCACAGTCGTACACCAGCTCTCCCAGCTCCCGCGCTATTCCCTCTGATCTATTGTTTAGAATGAGGACTAATTACAGTCGCCAGATTAGGACTCGATTCCTCTCGAGGAAATCTCACCGGGAACGAGGCTCAGCAAACTAACCTGATTAAGTCTCCGTTCCACTCCCCTCCCCCGTTCAGCTCTCCTGGAGACCTGAGAGGTTTACGATTGCGGCCCGAAGAGTGGAAAGGGGAAGAGGGGAGAAACATCTAGAGGGGAGTCCTATTTCAAGCCTCACTCGTCCTCTAACCCTCACTCCAGAGGCGGCCCGGTGCCTGGGGAGTCGCAGTCCGGGTGCGCAAGCTGTGCACTTCTCGCCGCTCGCCGGAGACTCTCGGCCGCAGCCCACCGAACGTACGCCCCTTCACCGCCGCTGGGAACTCCAGCGCGGGTCGGCACCCGGCGCCCCACGTCCCCAGAGGCGCCCTCCCTCATCCGCCGCCCACTCCCAACCTCCCTGGAAGTCGGAGGAGCGTGCCCGGGGCTGCAGCGCACGTCTCGGCCCACCCAGCCCTCTGCCTCCTTCCTAACACTCCGCCTGGCAGAGGAGATACAACCATTGTTCAATGGCTTAGAAGCCCGCATCACCCATCCCCGGCCCAGCGGAGTGAAAAACGAGACAGAGCAGAGGCTTCAGCAGAAAGAGCGGAAGGGAATGAAGAGTAGTTCGGAAAAGGCGTTAGGACACCCCAAACCCCACTGTCCCCCCACCCCCCCACACCAGCCCGGCACCAAAGAGCCGCGGTGCTGACAGCTCAGAGGCGCCACCAGGGTGGGGAGGGAGAGAGAGAAGGCGACAAGAGCGGAGAGGCGCCTCCTAGGAGGCGGGTGGGGGGAGGTGGGCAAAAGGAGACCCGCGCCTTGGGGCCCCCTGGCGCCCCGGCTGGGTCCCGGCAGCCCGCTGAGGGGCGCGTCCTCACTCACCGGCTCCGGTGGCGCCGCTCTCCCGGGGCGCCCAGCACAGCGCGAGCAGCAGCCAGAGCGCCCAGCGCGCGGACGTGCCCATGGTGCCCGCCTGGATGGTGCCGCCGCCGCCGCCGCTCGCTCCGCACAACAAGTTACCAGCCCTTCGGAAAGGAGGAAGGAGGTGGGGGCGGGGAGGGAGGAGGGGAAGGGGGAGGAGGGGAAGGAGTTCGAAAGGGGGGGAAAGGGAGCAGGGAAGAAGAGGGCACCCCCTCCTCTACAACTTGCACGATCTCCGCCCCCCCTCACCAGCCAACCCACCCGCCTACCCACCTCCCCGGGCTGCAGCGGCAGTGCGAGCCGAGCTCGCGGGCAGAAAATAATGCAGGCGCTGCAGAAGAGCGGAGGGAAGAGGAGGGGAGAAAGGGAGAGGGGGTGGGGAGCCGAGAGCGGAGAAGACAGAAGAGAGCGGAGCCGGCCGCGGAGAACCCACACTGGCGGCGGCAGGAGCGCGGGGTGAGGAGCGAGGAGGGGGCAGGAGGGGGAGTGGTCAGCGGGGAAGGGGGGGCGGGCACGGCGGCCTCAGCCCTCCTCCCCCTCGACGCGCTCCTCTTATAAGCTCCCGGCCGGCAGGTGCCTGCTCCGGGGGTGTGTGTGAGTTTGCGTGCGGGTGTGAGCGTAAGTGGCCGTGGCCGCGGCCGCCGCTGCCACCCGGACTGCTCCCGGGGCCCGGCTGCTCCGCGCGTCCGCCGGGAGCTCACGGGGGCCCGGGGCGGCCGCTGGTTGGCTCGCGCACCGCCCTCGCCTCCAATCCCCGGTGCCTGCCCTAATTTCCTGATCCATGGAACCTGCCGCCGCAGCTGTGCGCTCCCTACAGTCGTTACTGTACCTTCCCGGCAGCCGCCAACAGTAAATGCAGCAGCAGCAGTTAGCACTGATGCAACTACTGAGGCTGTTGCCACCGCCTTCTCACTAACGGGGCTTACAGCCCGGGGAGGGGGACTTGCAGCTTCCAGGGGCAACAAGCATCTCTCTATACCACCCTCTCCTGCTCCCCAAAGAGAGGCTGGTACTAGGAGGCTGGTAGGTAGCTTCTTCCTGGGGTCTCCTCTCCATTTCAAAGTGATGAAGAGGAGTGGATCTAAACGTTTGGGGTACTCTGGTGTGGGGTTGGGGCCGCTTGTCTCAGTTGAACGCTGAGATGCCATTTTTGCTTGGAAAAAAAAAAAAATTCAATGTGTCTTTAAGTGGGAGCGTGTGTGTAAGGAGAGTGCTTGTGGTTGTGGTTTGTCCTCTGTAATAGAGGGGGACTAAAATAACCCAGCCTGGGATGAGGAGGAGAGCTGCACGCTAGTACAGCTCTCCATTCTCCCATCAACGATTATAGTTAATTGCTAATTGCACAAATAATAGTTGGAAGGCCTGTAATTAAAAGCTTAATCTTTTCTTGTTTGGGGGAGGGGAAACCCGTAGGTTTATTCTTCTTGATATAGTTTGCAACATTCAATTACAAGGCTTACGGAAAGAAAAAAGGAAGCAAAGGCAAGACTTCTGTAAAGGATTGAATCCTGTTTTGTGTCTGGCAATACTGGCTTTTTTTGTGTACTTTGGTTTTCTTGCTCAATTTCCCCTGCTTGTCCCTATCTAACCAGACCGAGAGGACACACGGAGCTATTTCACCTTCTTAAATAAAGGGTATGTATACATATATATGTGTGTGTGTGTATGTGTATACATACATACATATATATATATATTCAAATTTATTTGGGGCTGTGCTGGGTCTTCTTTGCCGCACAGCGGTTTTTTCTCTCGTTGTGGTCGTGGGCTTCTCCTCGCGCTGCCTTCTTTTGTGGAGCAGGGGCTCTAGGGCACACAGGCGTTAGTAGTTGTGGCACACCGGTTTAGTTGTCCCCCGCCCCGCCCCGCCCCGCCCATGTGGAATCTTCCCAGACCAGGGATTCAACTGGTGTCTTCTGCATTGGCAGGTGGCTTCTTTACCTCTGGACCACCAGGGAAGCCCTGAGTTTATATATATTTTTAAAAGTTTTGATCTCCAGTGACTCAAACTCTGCCCATTTCAGTAGGACCAGCTCTGACTATTCTGTTGATGATATGAGAAGTAGAGGGGTCCTGCCTCGCTGCATTCCTCTTGTCTTGGTGCTCCAGGGTATTTGTCAAGGCTAACATTAGATGGGATATTTATTAGAAACTTACTGTATCCAGGGGATGGAGAGGAAAATTCCAGGTCAGAGTATACTTTACTGGGACCAGAAGATACCCAGATTGTGACTGGTCAACATGAAGGGGCTTAACTCTATGTATCGGAAGAGACTTACACACAGTTCATTTTGAACTGTATTTTGCTCACCCTTGGTTATACATTTGATACAAACTGCAGCAGCCACACTTGTGTTGCCTGTGAAATTGAGCTGAACTCTGCTTTATGCCATTAGTAGTAAAGATGCATGCAAGGCATTAAGGGGTGATGGTAAAAGAGGCGTGTGGCAATTCCAATAATCTCAGGGTTCTGAAAGACCATGTGATAGTGAGCTACGTCACTGACAGGAGAGAAAAGGTGGTAGAGGGGATGCATGGAAGAAATATGAAAAGGTACAACGTTAACATAGTTATGCGGCTTTTAATATTTTATTAATACTCAGAGCTAAATATATATACTATAAGATGAACACTGCTGCTGCTGCTGCTAAGTCTTTTCAGTCGTGTCCGACTTTGTGCGACCCCATAGATGGCAGCCCACCAGGCTCCCCCATCCCAGGCAAGAATACTGGAGTGGGTTGCCATTTCCTTCTCCAATGCATGAAAGTGAAAAGTGAAACTGAAGTCGCTCAGTTGTGAACACTAATATGGTATAATAAGATTTACCTCTGACAAATACATTATACTTTCTATATCTCCAAAAGATATAAACAAACTGTTGGTGAACTTAGCTGCGGCTCTATGTGCAATCCTGCGGCTCTCTTGTTGAATCCAAAGGAAGCATAACTTTCACTGGATGTGTCACTTGAGCAAATCTCAGTACCTCACTGTGCCTGCCTTCTGACCTACAAACGGAACACAAAACCAGCTCACATAAAGTCAGAGTGCTCTGTGGCCTCACGGGCCAGCTCTCTGCAAAGTGCTGATTACTGGAAGGATGGGTTGTAAGGAAGAGTGAATTTGATGAACATAGAAAGTAACCAAATAACCAGAGATGAATTTTTCATGAGTGAAGACAGGTATAGTTGAGCTAGATAGGCTCAGGGAGGTTGATGCTGCTGGATTCAGAGCCTTCAGGTAAATGCACAGGCAACCCCATTCCTGCTATCCACCATATTCATTCATTTGTTGAAGCAACACGCACTGAGCATCCCTGGGTAGCAGGTACTGTGCTAGGCAGTGGGTATGCAGAGATGCTTCTTGGGTGAAGCTCAGGATCTGGTGGGGAGGCAAAGAAACTGCCATGATTGTAATACCCTATGCATAGCACACGCTTAGGCTTCAAGGTGTTGTAAGGTTAAAAGGAGAGAGTAGCTAATATGACTGGCATAGAAGGGAATCAGAAAAGGCTTTCCAGAGCACTTGTCTCTGAGCTGAAATCATATTTTTACCAAACAATTCCAGTTTTCTTTACTAATGGTCACATGATAGGATTGTACTTTCTGGCTCCCATAGAGTCAGGTGGGGCTGAAAGACCACTTTTGGCCAGTTTTTTGTGAGCAGAAGTTCTAAAGTGCCACTTCTGGCCTGGAGCATTTGATGGGACTTGCATGAGACCTTCTCTTTTGATCTGCATGCTGACCAGAAGTGCTCAAGAAGTGGCTGCTCCATGAGCCTGGTCTCTGAATGACTAGATTGAGTAGTTCTCTGCTGTCTGCATGTCTCTGGCCATGGTCATATAGAGTAGAGGTCAGTAAATGGCCAGTGACCTGTTTTTGGATGACCTTTGAATAAGAATGGTTTTTACATTTTAACAAAGAGTTATACAAAAAAATGTAGAAGAAAATGTATAGCATATATATTTAGCTCTGAGTATTAATAAAATATTAAAATGCAAGAGATTGCACATTGCTCCCAAAGTGTTAAAATATTTACCATCTGAGTCTTTTGAGAAAAAACTGGCTACCTCCTGACACCGAGTGAGAAGTAAACCTTTGTTGTCTTTATTTAGTGAGCTTTTCTTACCTCAGCATGACCTCTTGTTAGCTTGAGTGGTACTCTGGGTGAAGGAAGACCCTGGTGCATGGAGGGAACAAAGGCAAAGAACATCAAGTGCTGAAGGAAATTCAAGGGCTTCTGAATAGTTCTATGTTGGGGGTCCAGTTGGCTAACAGCGAGAAGTAAGGCTAAGGAAGAAAAGCAGGGACTGGATTATGAAAATGTGTATGTAATGCCAACACTTTTTTTTTTTTTTTTGCCTTAAAAGTATCTTTTTATTTTTAAAAATGTGTTTGTTTGGGCTGTACCGGATCTTAGTTGTGGTGTGTGGAATCTTTAGTATGAGGCATGTAGGATCTAGTTCCCTGACCAGAGATTGAACCCTGATCCCTACATTGGGAGCACAGAGTCTTAACCACTGGACCACTAGGGTAGTTCCCCCAAAATCTCTCTTTTTTTTTTTTTTCAATTAAAGTGTAGTTGATTTTGGAGAAGGAAATGGCAGCCCAATCCAGTATTCTTGCCTAGGAAATCCTATGGACAGAGGAGTGTGGTGGGCTACAGTCCATGTCACAAAGAGTTGGACACAACTGAGTGACTGAGCACACACACATAGTTATTATAATGCTGTTTTAGTTTTAGGTTTACAGCAAAGTGATTCAGTTATGCATATATATATGTGAATACATGGATATTCTTTTTCAGATTCTTTTCCATTATAAGTTGTTATAAGATATTAATTAAATATAGTTCTCTGTGCTGTATTATAGGCCCTTGCACATCTATTTTTTTATATAGCAATGCATATCTATTCATTCCACACTCCTGATTTACTTATGCCCTTTACTTATGCCCCAGCCCCTTTCATGCCAACATTTTTGACTTGACCCTGTAGGCCATGGTGAGGACTTGGGATGGATTTTTTTTTTCCCCCATTTAAAAAAAAAAAAATTCTTTAAGTTATACAATTTACTGTGGAGCAATTATAAAATATAGAGAAAAACTACTTTTAAAATATACTTTCAGAACCCGGAGGTACTGTTAACATGTCTATTTCTTTTCTTTTAAAAACATTTTTAGTTATATCCTCAGGTCACAGGATTGTATTGACATTATTATAATTGGTTCAATTGTGCTTGTTTTTACTTGTTGATTTTACTTTTGCAAAACCAAAGACCAGTATTTGTGAGCCCAGTACTGCCTCCAAGAAATAGAATATTGACAGTAACAGACATCTATCCAGGTATGTCCCCATCTCATAAGCCTTCTCCCTGGAGTGAAACCACTATCGTGATAGATTGTGATGCGATTCTGGACATTCAGTGTGTTTTAGAAAGTTCACTCTGGTGTGAAGTGGTCTGTTGAGTGACTCCTTTGGGAAGCAGGGTAGAATAAGACTAGAGGAAGAACAGTTAGAGGCTCTGGTAGTAAGGGAAGACACGGAGAAAAGACAAGAAAAAGCTATTACTTGCAGTCAGAAATACTTGCATAATTCTTTCATGCGATTCACACCCCCCTCCCCAGCTCTCTGAACGTAGCTTTTAGAACAGTATTTTCCAGGCATGATCAATCCATAAGAATCCCTGGCAATGTGTGTTAAATGTGTAGATTCTCAGGCCCCTCTCTCGGAGACCCTGACTCCATAGATCCAGTATGGAGCCCAAGAAGCTGCATGTGTAACCTTGCTCCAGGCGACTCTTAGGATCAGCAATGATTAAGAAACCTTCCTAGAGAGTGTCTTCTTCAATGCAAGTCTTAACTGCCAAGTAGTTTTACCTCTCTCACACCTGTATGTATACTGCTACTGCTACTGCTAAGTCGCTTCAGTCATGTCCAACTCTGCGCGACCCCAGAGACGGCAGCCCACCAGGCTCCCCCGTCCCTGGGATCCTCCAGGCAAGAACACCTGTATGTATAGATTTGACCAGTTTTCCCATGGATGGTGGGTTAGGGCCAACAGGCAATGGGAAGGTTAGTGTTGGGTTTTTCTTTTACTTCAAACCCTGGAAACTAATAAATACAGGTCATCTTCAAGCCCTCTTGCTAGACTGAAGCCCTGATTACTGTGTTTTCTACCTCATAGCCTCACCATAGGAAGTAAGAAGTGAAATGAATTGTCCCTTTTGGAGCATTCTCCTTCTAAAGTATTCTGATGGTAACTTTGCAGACCTCCACCGCGCCATTTTCTAATTGTGTGGAGGCCAGTGAATTAAATGGAACTCACCCCTCTTTAGGCTTCCAAGTAGGATCTGCTGGTTTTAAACCAATGGCTTATAAATTTTAGCTTTCGTGAGAGTCACCCGGAGGACTGGTTAAAACACGAATTGCTAGGCTCCATCCCAGAATTTGTGATTCAGCCTGTCTGGGGTAGAGCCAGAGCATTAGCCTTTCTAAAAAGTCCCCCAGTAATATGTCACTGGTCAGAACCATCACTCGAAATCCATCAGCATAACTGCCCTCTTCAGCTTCTGCTAAGTCACTTCAGTCCTGTTCGACTCTGTGCGACCCCATAGACGGTAGCCCACCAGGCTTCCCCGTCCCTGGGATTCTCCAGTCAAGAACACTGGAGTGGGTTGCCATTTTCTTCTTCAATGCATGAAAGTGAAAAGTGAAAGTGAAGTCGCTCAGTTGTGTCCGACCCTCAGCGACCCCATGGACTGCAGCCTACCAGGCTCCTCTGTCCATGGGATTTTCCAGGCAAGAGTACTGGAGCGCGTTGCCATTGCCTTCTCTGCCCTCTTCAGCTACTGTTATCAATTCAAGGGCCTCAAGGAGTCATCCTCTAGCCTTCTGGCCACTCTGATTGGATGCTTCAGCCCTAAACACGTTACTCTAGGCAATCCAGTTATAATGAAGCTCAGGATTTTTGCTTGATTAGAGAGGCACTCTTTTTTTTTTTTTTTTACCAACTTATTTTCTTAAACCTTTCCCCAATATTGTTATTTCTGTTATTTTTAACTTTTATTTTATATTACAACATAGTTGATTAACAATGTTGTGTTAGTTTCAGGTATATAGCAAAGTGATTCAGTTATTCATGTACATATATCTATTCTCTTTCAAATTCTTTTCCCTTTAGGTTATTACAGAATATTAAGCAGAGTTCCCTGTGCTATACAGTAGGTTCTTGTTGGTTATCTGTTCTAAATAAAGCAATGTGTACATGTCAATCCTAAACTCCCAATCTATCCATCCCCCTCACCCTTCCCTCTAGTAACCACAAGTTCATTCTCTAAGTCTGTGAGTCTGTTTCTGTCTTGTTAAAAGTTCATTTGTATCATTTTTTAAAAGATTCTATGTGTAAGTGATATCATATGATATTTGTCTTTTTCTGTCTAGTTACTTCACTTAGTACGATAATCTGTAGGTCTGTCCCTGTTGCTGCAAATGGAATTATTTCATTTTTAATGGCTGGGTAATATTCCATTGGATATACATGTTCCAGGTTTTCTTCATCCATTTATTTGTTGATGCACATTTAAGTTGCTTCCATGTCTCAGCTATTGTAAATAGTGCTGTAATGAACACTAGGGTGCATGTAATCTTTTTCTGATATATGCCCAGGAAGTAGGATTGCTGGGTCATACAGTAGCTCTGCTGCTGCTGCTGCTAAGTCGCTTCAGTCGTGTCCGACTCTGTGCGACCCTATAGACGGCAGCCCACCAGGCTCCCCTGTCCCTGGGATTCTCCAGGCAAGAACACTGGAGTGGGTTGCCATTGCCTTCTCATGGTAGCTCTATTGTTAGTTTTTTAAGGATCCTCTATACTATTCCATATTGGGTGTACCAATTTACATTCCCACCAACAGTATAGGATGGTTCCCTTTTCTCCACACTCTCTCCAGCACTTACTGTTTGTAGAGTTTTTGATGATGGTCATTCTGACTGGTGTGCAGAGATATTTCATTGTAGTTTTGATTTGCACTTGTCTTATAATTAGTGATATTGAGAATCTTTTCATGTGCCTCTTGGCCACCTGTATGTCTTCTTTGGAGAAATGTGTTTCTAGGCCTTCTGCCCATTTTTTGATTGGGTTATTTGTTTTTTTGACACAGCCACATGAACTGCTTGTAAATTTAGGGTACTAATCCCTTGTTGATTGCATCTTTGCAAATATTTTCTCCCATTCTGTGGGTTGTCTTTTCATTTTGTTTATGGTTTCCTTTGCTGTACAAAAGCTTTTGTGTGTAATAAAGTCCCATTGGTTTTTTTTTTTTTTCTATTTCCATTACTCTAGAGATGGCTCAAAAAAAATATTGCTATAATTTATGTCAGAGTGTCCTGCCTGTGTTTTCCTCTAAGAGTTTTATAGTATTTGATCTAACATTAATGTCTTTAACCCATTTTGAGTTTATTTTTGTGTATGGTGTTAAAGAATTTTTAATCTCATTTTTTACATGTAGCTCTCTAGTTTTTCCAGCACCATTTATTGAAGAGACTTGTCTTTTCTCCATTGTATAGTTTTGCCTCATTGTTGTAGATAAATTGACCATAGGCGTGTGGGTTTATTTCTGGGCTTTCTATCCTATTCCATGGATCTATATTTCTGTTTTTGTGTCAGTACCTTACTGTTTTGGTAACTGTAATTTTGTAGCATAGTCTGAAGTCGGTGAACCTGATTCCTCCACCTCCATTTTTCTTTCTTAAGACTGCTTTGGATATTTGGGCTCTTTTGTGTTTTTCATACAAAATTTAATATATTTTTTTGTTCTAGATCTGGAAAAATGCCCAGACTTGATAGGGGTAACTTGATAGGGGTTGCATTTAATCTGTAGATTGCCTTGGGTAGTATAGTCATTTTGACAGTATTGACTCTTTCAGTCAAGAACATGGTATATCTTTCCATCTGTTTGTGTCATCTTCGATTTCTTTCATAACCACCTTATTGTTTTCAGAGTACTGATCTTTTGCTTCCTTAGGTAGGTTTATTCCTAGACATTTTATTCTTTTTGATGCAATGGTAAATGGGGTTTTTTCCTTAATTTCTCTTTCTGATACCTAATTTTTCTTTTCTTTTCTTTTTTTTATTTATTTTTTTTATTTTACTTTTTAACTTTACAATATTGTATTGGTTTTGTCGTATATCAACATGAATCTGCCACAGGTATACATGTGTTCCCAATCTTGAACCCTCCTCCCTCCTCCCTCCCTGTACCATCCCTCTGGATCATCCCAGTGCACCAGCCCCAAGCATCCAGTACCATGCATTGAACCTGGACTGGCGACTCGTTTCATATATGATATTATACATGTTTCAATGCCATTCTCCCAAATCATCCCACCCTCTCCCTCTCCCACAGAGTCCAAAAGACTGTTCTATACATCAGTGTCTCTTTTGCTGTCTCATATACAGGGTTATTGTTACCATCTTTCTAAATTCCATATATATGCGTTAGTATACTATATTGGTGTTTTTCTTTCTGGCTTACTTCACTCTGTATAATAGGCTCCAGTTTCATCCACCTCATTAGAACTGAGTCAAATGTATTCTTTTTAATGGCTGAGTAATACTCCATTGTGTATATGTACCACAGCTTTCTTATCCATTCATCTGCTGATGGACATCTAGGTTGCTTCTATGTCCTGGCTATTATAAACAGTGCTGCGATGAACACTGGGGTACACGTGTCTCTTTCAATTCTGGTTTCCTTGGTGTGTATGCCCAGCAGTGGGATTGCTGGGTCATAACGCAGTTCTATTTCCAGTTTTTTTTTAAGGAATCTCCACACTGTTCTCCATAGTGGCCGTACTAGTTTGCCTTCCCACCAACACTGTAAGAGAGTTCCCTTTTCTCCACACCCTCTCCAGCATTTATTGCTTGTAGACTTTTGGATCGCAGCCATTCTGACTGGTGTGAAATGGTACCTCATAGTGGTTTTGATTTGCATTTCTCTGATAATGAGTGATGTTGAGCATCTTTTCATGTGTTTGTTAGCCATCTGTATGTCTTCTTTGGAGAAATGTCTATTTAGTTCTTTGGCCCATTTTTTGATTGGGTCATTTATTTTTCTGGAATTGAGCTGTAGGAGTTGCTTGTATATTTTTGAGATTAGTTGTTTGTCAGTTACTTCATTTGCTATTATTTTCTCCCATTCTGAAGGCTGTCTTTTCACCTTGCTTATAGTTTCCTTTGTTGTGCAGAACCTTTTAAGTTTAATTATGTCCCATTTGTTTATTTTTGCTTTTATTTCCAATATTCTGGGAGGTGGTTCATAGAGGATCCTGCTGTGATGTATGTCAGAGAGTGTTTTGCCTACGCTCTCCTCTAGGAGTTTTATAGTTTCTGGTCTTACATTTATATCTGTAATCCATTTTGAGTTTATTTTTGTGTATGGTGTTAGAAAGTGTTCTAGTTTAATTCTTTTACAAGTGGTTGACCAGTTTTCCCAGCACCACTTGTTAAAGAGATTGTCTTTAATCCATTGTATATTCTTGCCTCCTTTGTCAAAGATAAGGTGTCCATATGTACGTGGATTTATCTCTGGGCTTTCTATTTTGTTCCATTGATCAATATTTCTGTCTTTGTGCCAGTACCATACTGTCTCAATGACTGTGGCTTTGTAGTAGAGCCTGAAGTCAGGCAGGTAGATTCCTCCAGTTCCATTCTTCTTTCTCAAGATAGCTTTGGCTATTCGAGGTTTTTTGTATTTCCATACAAATTGTGAAATTATTTGTTCTAGCTCTGTGAAGAGTACCGTTGGTAGCTTGATAGGGGTTGTGTTGAATCTATAAATTGCTTTGAGTAGTATACTCATTTTCACTGTATTGATTCTTCCGGTCCATGAACATGGTATATTTCTCCATCTATTAGTGTTCTTTGATTTCTTTCACCACTGTTTTATAGTTTTCTATATATAGGTCTTTAGTTTCTTTAGGTAGATATATTCCTAAGTATTTTATTCTTTTCATTGCAATGGTGAATGGAATTTTTTCCTTAATTTCTTTATTTTCTCATTATTAGTGTATAGGACTGCAAGGGATTTCTGTGTGTTGATTTTATATCCTGCAACTTTACTATATTCATTGATTAGTTCTAGTAATTTTCTGGTGAAGTCTTTAGGGTTTTCTATGTAGAGGATCATGTCATCTGCAAACAGTGAGAATTTGACTTCTTCTTTTCCAATTTGGATTCCTTTTATTTCTTTTTCTGCTCTGATTGCTGTGGCCAAAACTTTGTTGAATAGTAATGGTGAAAGTGGGCATCCTTGTCTTGTTCCTGACTTCAGGGGAAATGCTTTCAATTTTTCACCATTGAGGATAATGTTTGCTGTGGGTTTGTCATATATAGCTTTTATTATGTTGGGGTATGTTCCTTCTATTCCTGCTTTCTGGAGAGTTTTTATCATAAACGGATGTTGAATTTTGTTAAAGGCTTTCTCTGCATCTACTGAGATAATCATATGATTTTTATTTTTCAATTTGTTAATGTGGTGTATTACATTGATTGATTTGCAGATATTGAAGAATCCTTGCATCCCTGGGATAAAGCCCACTTGGTCATGGTGTATGATCTTTTTAATGTGTTGTTGGATACTGATTGCTAGAATTTTGTTAAGGATTTTGCATCTATGTTCATCAGTGATATTGGCCTGTAGTTTTCTTTATCTGTGGCATCTTTGTCAGGTTTTGTTATTAGGGTGATGGTGGCCTCATAGAATGAGTTTGGAAGTTTACCTTCCTCTGCAATTTTCTGGAAGAGTTTTAGTAGGATAGGTGTTAGCTCTTCTCTAAATTTTTGGTAGAATTCAGCTGTGAAGCTGTCTGGACCTGGGCTTTTGTTTGCTGGAAGATTTCTGATTACAGTTCAATTTCTGTGCTTGTGATGGGTCTGTTAAGATTTTCTATTTCTTCGTGGTCGAGTTTTGGAAAGTTGTACTTTTCTAAGAATTTGTCCGTTTCTTCCATGTTGTCCATTTTATTGGCATATAATTGCTGATAGTAGTCTCTTATGATCCTTTGTATTTCTGTGTTGTCTGTTGTGATCTCTCCATTTTCATTTCTAATTTTATTGATTTAATTTTTCTCCCTTTGTTTCCTGATGAGTCTGGCTAATGGTTTGTCAATTTTATTTATCCCTTCAAAGAACCAGCTTTTGGCTTTGTTGATTTTTGCTATGGTCTCTTTTGTTTCTTTTGCATTTATTTCTGCCCTGATTTTTAAGATTTCTTTCCTTCTACCAACCCTGGGGTTCTTCATTTCTTCCTTTTCTAGTTGCTTTAGGTGTAGAGTTAGGTTATTTATTTGACTTTTTTCTTGTTTCTTGAGGTATGCCTGTATTGATATGAACTTTCCCCTTAGGACTGCTTTTACAGTGTCCCACAGGTTTGGGGTTGTTGTGTTTTCATTTTCATTCATTTCTATGCAAATTTTGATTTCTTCTGTGATTTGCTGGTTATTCAGCAGCATGTTGTTCAGCCTCCATATGTTGGAATTTTTAATACTTTTTTTCCTGTAATTGAGATCTAATCTTACCGAATTATGGTCAGAAAAGATGCTTGGAATGATTTCAATTTTTTTGAATTTACCAAGGCCAGATTTATGGCCCAGGATGTGATCTATCCTGGAGAAGGTTCCGTGTGCATGTGAGAAAAAGGTGAAATTCATTGTTTTGGGGTGAAATGTCCTATAGATATCAATTAGGTCTAACTGGTCTATTGTATCATTTAAAGTTTGTGTTTCCTTGTTAATTTTCTGTTTAGTTGATCTATCCATAGGTGTGAGTGGGGTATTAAAGTCTCCCACTATTATTGTGTTATTGTTAATTTCCCCTTTCATACTTGTTAGCATTTGTCTCACATATTGCAGTGCTCCTATGTTGGGTGCATATATATTTATAATTGTTATATCTTCTTCTTGGATTGATCCTTTGATCATTATGTAGTGATCTTCTTTGTTTCTTTTCACGGCCTTTGTTTTAAAGTCTATTTTATCTGATATTAGTATTGCTACTCCTGCTTTCTTTTGGTCTCTATTTGCATGGAAAGTCTTTTTCCAGCCCTTCACTTTCAGTCTGTATGTGTCCCCTGTTTTGAGGTGGGTCTTTTGTAGACAACATATATAGGGGTGTTGTTTTTGTATCCATTCAGCCAGTCTTTGTCTTTTGGTTGGGGCATTCAACCCATTTACATTTAAGGTAATTATTGATAAGTATGATCCCATTGCCATTTACTTTATTGTTTTGGGTTTGAATTTATACACCTTTTTTGTGTTTCCTGTCTAGAGAATATCCTTTAGCATTTGTCGGAGAACTGGTTTGGTGGTGCTGAATTCTCTCAGCTTTTGCTTGTCTGTAAAGCTTTCGATTTCTCCTTCATATTTGAATGAGATCCTTGCTGGGTACAGTAATCTGGGCTGTAGGCTATTTTCTTTCATCACTTTAAGTATGTCTTGTCTTTCCCTCCTGGCTTGAAGAGTTTCTATTGAAAGATCGGCTATTATCCTTATGGGAATTCCCTTGTGTGATATTTGTTGTTTTTCCCTTGCTGCTTTTAATATTTGTTCTTTGTGTTTGATCTTTGTTAATTTGATTAATATGTGTCTTGGGGTGTTTTGCCTTGGGTTTATCCTGTTTGGGACTCTCTGGGTTTCTTGGACTTGAGTGATTATTTCCTTCCCCATTTTAGGGAAGTTTTCAACTATTATCTCCTCAAGTATTTTCTCATGGTCTTTCTGTCTTCTTCTGCTGGGACTCCTATGATTCGAATGTTGTTGCATTTAATATTGTCCTGGAGGTCTCTGAGATTGTCCTCATTTCTTTTAATTCGTTTTTCTTTTTTCCTCTCTGATTCATTTATTTCTACCATTCTATCTTCTACTTCACTAATCCTATCTTCTGCCTCTGTTATTCTACTATTTGTTGCCTCCAGAGTGTTTTTGATCCCATTTATTGCATTATTCATTATATATTGACTCTTTTTAATTTCTTCTAGGTCCTTGTTAAACCTTCCTTGCATCTTCTCAGTCCTTGTCTCCAGGCTATTTATCTGTGATTCCATTTTGATTTCAAGATTTTGGATCCTTTTCACTATTATTATTCGGAATTCTTTATCAGATAGATTCCCCATCTCTTCCTCTTTTGTTTGGTTTCGTGGGCATTTATCCTGTTCCTTTACCTGCTGGGTATTCCTCTGTCTCTTCATCTTGTTTATATTGCTGAGTTTGGGGTGTCCTTTCTGTATTCTGGCAGTTTGTGGAGTTCTCTTTATTGTGGAGTTTCCTCGCTGTGTGTGGGTTTGTACAAGTGGCTTGTCAAGGTTTCTTGGTTAGGGAAACTTGTGTCGGTGTTCTGGTGGGTGGAGCTGGATTTCTTCTCTCTGGAGTGCAATGAAGTGTCCAGTAATGAGTTATGCAATGTCTATGGTTTTGTAGTAACTTTGGGCAATCTGTATATTGGAGCTCAGGGCTGTGTTCCTGTGTTGCTGGAGAATTTGCATGGTATGTCTTGCTCTGGAACTTGTTGGCCCTTGTGTGGTGCTTGATTTCAGTGTAGGTATGGAGGCGTTTGATGAGCTCCTGTCAATTAATGTTCCCTGGAGTCAGGAGTTCCCTGGAGTCAGGGTTTGGACTTAAGCCTTCTGCTTCCGGTTTTCAGTCTTATTTTTCCCGTAGTCTCAAAACTTCTCTTTCTATACAGCACTGTTGATAAAACATCTAGGTTAAAGATGAAAAGGTTCTCCACAGTGAGGGACACACAGAGAGGTACACAGAGTTACATGGAGAAGAGAAGAGCGAGGAGGGAATTAGAGGTGACCTGAATGAGATGAGGTGAAATCAATAGAGGAGAAAGCAGGCTAGCCAGTAATCACTTCCTTATGTGCACTCCACAACTGGACCGCTCAGAGATGTTCACGGAGTTATACAGAGAAGAGAAGAGGGAGGAAGGAGACAGAGGTGGCCAGGAGGATAAAAGGGGGGAATGAAAAGGAGAGAGACAGATCCAGCCAGTAATCAGTTCCCTAAGTGTTCTTTACTGTCTGGAACACACAGAAATTCACAGAGTTGGGTAGAGCAGAGAGTGGTTAGGGAGGAGACCCAGGTGACCTGGTGGAGCAAATGGAGAGTCCAAAGAGGGAGAGAGCAGTCAAGCCAGTAATCTCGCTCCCAAGTAAAAATGGGTACTGAAGATTGGGTTCTTAAAGGTACAAAATTGATAACAAATACCAGAAATCAAAAATTAAAAATCTAGAGTAGAGTTTGGAATTTCAAAAATACAATGTTAAAGAAAAGAAGAAGAAAAAGAAAGAGAAAAAAAAAGTCACAAAAATTAAAAAAAAATATAGGTACAAAATTGATAACAAATACCAAAAAGCAAAAATTAAAAATCTAGAGTAGAGTTTGGAATTTCAGAAATACAATGTTAAAGAAAAGAAGAAAAAGAAAGAGTGAAAAAAAAGTCACAAAAATTATATATATAAAAAATATAGGTATGAAATTGATGACAAATACCAAAAAGCAAAAATTAAAAATCTAGAGTAGAGTTTGGAATTTCAAAAATACAATGTTAAAGAAAAGAAGAGAAAAGAGAGAGAGAAAAAAAACAAAGTCACAAAAATTATAAAAATATATATATGAAGTTTGCTTTTAAAAAAATAGGGTCTTTTTTTTTTTTTTTTTTTTTTTTTGCAAAGTAATAGCGGAGAAGGCAATGGCACCCCACTCCAGTACTCTTGCCTGAAAAATCCCATGGATGGAGGAGCCTGGTGGGCTGCAGTCCATGGGGTCGCTAAGAGTCAGACACGACTGAGCTACTTCACTTTCACTTTTCACTTTCATGCATCGGAGAAGGAAATGGCAACCCACTCCATGTTCTTGCCTGGAGAATCCCAGGGACAGGGGAGCCTGGTGGGCTGCCATCTATGGGGTCGCACAGAGTCGGACATGACTGAGGTGACTTAGCAGTAGTAGCAGTAGGTTATAAAAGTGAAAATTAAAGGATTAATAGAGGACTTAAATTTTTTTTTTTAAATTAAAAAAAAAAAGAATGATCGTAAAAATAGTAAAAATATATCTAGGACTTTCTCTGGTGTTGTTTTGGGTATTGTGGGGTCAGTTCATTTTTGGCTGGTTCCTTGGTCCAGCTTATATCTCTCAAGATCTATAGGCCCCTTCCTATGTAGTCGGTACTAATGACAGGGTTCTACTCTATTGCACCTGTCGCTTCCAAGGCGGTTCCCTCTGTTTTAGCTTCTTCTGTTTGCTGGTCTCTTCAGTGTCTGATTTCTGCCCTGACACAAAGCAGGGCGGGTGGGGGTGGGGAGGTAGACACTTTTTTTTTTTTTTTTAGGCTCACTTGTTCAGTCGTGCTGTGGGGAGGGAGGGACACTGCAAACAAATAACACTGGCGTGTGCTCGCAGTGCCTCAGCCGCACTGGGCCTGCCCCCGCTCACGGCATGTGTACCCTCCTGCCCACACTGCTCAGGCTCTAGGTTGCTCTGCTGGGAACCATCCGAGGCTGGCCCTGGGCTGCTTGCACCTCCCAGGTCTAAGCTGCTCAGGTTCAGGCACTCAGGTAGTCCTCAGAGGCTCAGACTCAGTTGCGCCTGCGTTTTGTGCCCTTCCCAGGTCTGAGCAGCTCAGGTGACGAGATGTTTGGCGAGCGTGGTCGCTGTGACTTATCGCCTCCCTGCCGCTTGGTTTTCTGGGTGTACAACCAGCGCACCATCTCAGGCAGATGTTGACCGTCCAGAACCCCAAGAAGTCTTAGTTAGCAAAGAAGCCTGCTTACAGTTTTGTAGATAATGTCTCTCTGGGGCTGCGATTGCCCTCTTCCGGCTCTGGCTGCCTGTCACCGGAGGGGGTTGGTCTGTAGCCGGCTATCTTTGTTCAGTCCTTTGTTCCGTTCGCCGGCCTGGCGGTGTCTTAGGTTAGGGCTGGCTTTTTGTGTAGTAGTTATCCCACAGTCTGGTTTGCCAGCCCAAGTTAGTTCGCTCAGATAGCGCTCGGGGCATTCAGGCCAGATCCTTACTCTAAGCGATACAGCCCGCGCCTCCCTGCCCAGCCCCCACTTGCTAGTGGTGGGTGCAGGTGTCTGCGATGCTTCTCCGCTGGGGGAGTTACCGTTGGACTCGTAATCTGTGGGTTTTAATTGTTTATTTATTTTTCCTCCCTGTTATGTTGCCCTCTGTGCTTCGAAGGCTTGGCACAGAATTGGCAGTGAGAGTGTTTCCTGGTGTTTGGAAACTTCTCTCTTTTTAAGACTCCCTTCCCAGGACGGAGCTCCGTCCCTCCCTCTTTTGTCTCTTTTTTTGTCTTTTATATTTTTTCCTACCTCCTTTTGAAGACAATGGGCTGCTTTTCTGGGTGCCTGATGTCCTCTGCTGGCTTTCAGAAGTTGTTTTGTGGAATTTACTTGGCGTTTAAATGTTCTTTTGATGAATTTGTGGGAGAGAAAGTGGTCTCCCCATCCTATTCCTCTGCCATCTTAGCTCCTCCCCCCGCTAATTTTTAGTGTATAGAAATGCGACAGAGTTCTATGTATTAATTTTGTATTCTGCAACTTTACCAAATTCATTGATGAGCTTCAGTAGGTTTCTAGAAGCATCTTTAAGATTTTGATGAGAGAGTTGGACCATAAAGAAGGCTGAGCGCCAAAGAATTGATGCTTTAAAATTGTGCTGCTGAAGAAGACGTTTGAGAGTCCCTTGGACTGCAAGGAGATCAAACCAGTCAATCCTAAAGGAAATCAACCCTGAGTACCCTTTGGAAGGATTGATGCTAAAGCTGAAGCTCAATACTTTGGCCATCTTACGCAAACAGCTGACTCATTGGAAGAGACCTTGATGGTGGGAAAGACTGAAGGCAAAAGAAGAAGGGGGCAGTAGAGGACGAGATAGTTAGATGACATCACTGACTCAGTGGACATGAATTTGAGCTACTCTGGGAGACAGCGAAGGCCAGGGAGGCCTGGCATGCTCAGTCCATGGCGTTGCCAAAAGTTGGTCATGATTTGGCAACTAAACAACAACATCAGCAGCAATATACAGTATCATGTCATCTGCAAACAGTGACAATTTTACTTCTTTTCCAATTTGGATAAATTTTATTTCTTTTTCTTCTCTAATTGCTGAGGCTAGGGCTTCCAAAACTATGTTGAATAAAAGTGGCAAGAGTGGACATCCTTGTCTTGTTCCTGATCTTAGAGGAAATGCTTTCAACTTTTCACCATTGACTACGATGTTAGCTGTAGGTTTGTCATGTATTGTCTTTGTTAAGGTATGGTAAGGTATATGCTGAGGTATATTTCCTCTATCGAAAGGAACTCTTTTATAAGCAATGGACATTAAACCAGTAGCCATTGTGCCACTGTAGCCATTGTGCCACTGTGAAGAAGCCAATTGGAAGAACAACTGACTCATGGAGAAGACGAAGCTGAGAGCATCAGGGGAACAGCACCCAAACTGGAGCTGGAGCCCAGGTGTGGTTCTCTTGAAAGCTTTCATTCTGTAGGGATTTCACTTACCTTGGCCCATAAATTCCCTTTGTTGCCTAAGCCAGTTTGGATTAAATTTTGTGTTGTTAACAAGTAACTAGTTGATAGAGGTGCCCTCTTGAGGGAAGTAGCATGCATATGCTGTACATACTGGGCAAAACTCTGCCTGTGGACATATTTCCAGTGGAAATAACATGTTCACCTCTCTTGATGGGGTTTTGGGAGAGGAATGCAGGTGTCAGTAAGGACTCATCTTAAGCAACTGCTCTCTTGGACATGCTGACCAAGTCGCCTCCCACCTCACCTCAGCCTGAAATAAAGCACTTGATGTCAGCTAATTACAAATGAATCTTTATTGGGGTTACAATCTCATAAGAACAATTTTTTTTTTAACATTCCAAAGTCAAAGATTTTCGCAGATAGTTTTTGAAGAATTTTAGAAAGTGAAAATGTGGCCAAGTGTGGTAAAAACAGTTATGGTTTGAGAGAAACTCCAAAATGGGTTGAGTATGATGATAGGCCAGTGGTTCTCACGTGGGAACAGTTTTGCCCCAGTGAACATTTTTAAGTTGTTCTGCCTCAAGGAGAGGTACTACTGTAGTGGTTTATGGGGCTGAGCCCAGGGCTGCTGCTGCTCGCCCTACAGTGCACAGGACAGCCCTCACAACAAATAATTATCTGGCCCAAGATGTCAGTGGTGCCACAGTTGAGACATCCTGGGCTAGACTTAGGTACAGTCGGCTGATTCTGAAATGTATGAGATTTTTTTTTGCCTCAAACAGGGTAGGGGAACATTATTTGGAACTTGGACGAACCATAAAAAAGATGTTCTCTCTTTGAACAACAAAAACAAAACTTGGTTTTGTCCAGTCGATAACAACAGTGAATGCAGTATCAGAGGGCACTGTGTAGATTTACAGACCTAGGAAAAACAAACAACAGTAGAGTGCATTCAAATTGAGATAGATCAGTTCAGGCCATCCACATTCTGGCTGCATTGTGAACTATAGCTTACTCCTTGGAAGGAAAGTTATGAACAACCTGGACAGCATATTAAAAAGCAGAGACATTACTTTGTCAACAAAGGTCCGTCTAGTCAAGGCTGTGGTTTTTCCAGTGGTCATGTATGGATGTGAGAGTTGGACTATAAGGAAAGCTGAGGACCAAAGAATTGATGCTTTTGAACTGTGGTGTTGGAGAAGACTCTTGAGAGTCCCTTGGACTGCAAGGAGACCCAACTAGTCCATCCTAAAGGAGATCAGTCCTGGGTGTTCATTAGAAGGATTGATGTTGAAGCTGAAGCTCTAATATTTTGGCCACCTGATGCGAAGAGCTGACTCATTTGAAAAGTCCCTGCTGCTGGGAAAGATTGAGGGCAGGAGGAGAAGGGGATGACAGACGATGAGATAGTTGGATGGCATCCCCGACTCAATGGACATGGGTTTGGGTGGACTCAAGGAGTTGGTGATGGACAGAGGGGCCTGGCGTGCTGCAGTCCATGGGGTTGCAAAGAGTCAGACACGACTGAGCCACTGAACTGAACTGAGGTGCCCTTTACTTTGCAAAGTTTTTATTTTGCTTGTTTTTTCATTTCAGGAATGATATACTTGACCATTTCTTCTGTGATAATTAATTCCTGTGCTCTTGGTCCCAGATTTGATTGTTTTCATTTGTCGTCAGTGCAATTTACAAGAGGTTTTAGAATGTATGGTTGTAGTTTAATACTTTTACAGTTGAAGTGTTTTGGAAAACAGGGGCTATGTGGTCCCTAGTGTGCTAGTTAAGTAGAGATGCTTATTAGAACATAAGAATTTTAACCTGCAAGTTACAACTAATCAGTCAGTGAGTTGTAAAGTATGTACTGTTCCACCATGATTAATTCCATTTTCAAACTTTTAGGGGCTTTGTGGAAGTGGATAGTTAATATATCTAATTTTTTTTTGCTTGGCTATGTGTGTAGTTTAAATTTGTATTATATTGCTGCTTGAATTTCTTGAAGGACTGAGTTTCTAAATGGGTATGCCACCTGGCTCTTCAAGAAGGTTTTGTCCTAGTGTTTCTAAATCGTTTTAGAAAGATGTTTGTGAGGAGTTTGAATGCTGATGGCTGCATCTGGAGTATGGAGGGAATCCTTGGTTTTCAAGCCCACTTGTAGGGTTCTATGGTGGTTTGGAGGAGGTACAAGTAATTCTGGGCTCTTGAAGGATGGGGTGGCTTAATGTGGGAGTAGATACCAGAGGGGTAGCCAAGTACAATTGAGGAAGGTATTTGTGTATCATTTGAATTTGTATCCCATAAGCAGTTAGGGATACTAATCCAAACCATTCAGGGCTTTGGATTAAGAAATGATGGGATCAGATATTTGTCTTCAGAAATATGATTACTTGAGAAGGTGACCATGTCTGTTTAGTATCTAGAGATAACCCTATGTGGTCCCTGTAAGCCTTTGTGCATTAAATGGGTGCAGGGAGGCAGTGTAGGTTAACAGTAATGAGAGAATATGCTGGAGCCAGTCTTCCTGGGTTCAAATCCTGGCTCAGGCACTTACTAGCTGTGAAATTTTGGGTAAGACATTTAACCTCTCTCTCTGCACCAGTTTTTTTTCACCTGAAAAATGGGGATAACAAGTACACTCCGTATAAGAATTCAGTGCATTCATACAAGTAAAACAGTTAGAAATGTGCCTGGCATATAATAAATGCTCAGGAATTATTATCCACCATTGTTAATAGTGATAACTTTTATTGCTGTTGTTATCAGTAGCGCCTGTGTAAAAGAGAGGCAAAGGGGTTACAGGTGCAGGCCCAGGATTGGGACAGTGGAAGGCAGTGGTTCTGGACCCTGTCTGCACGCTAAAAATCCCCTGGAGAACTTTTAAGAATATCAACCCCGGAGTCCTACTTGAGATCAATTCAACAATAGTGTCTGGAAACAGGGCCTGGGCGTGAGCATTTTTAAAGCTGCCCGAGTGATTTGCATTCTAATTATAACTCACTTGGTGTCCTGCCCATGGGAGACAGAGGGAAAGCTGGGTGCGGAAATTTGAGTGGAAAGCACCACGAGGGAGACAGGGATGTCCTGGTGGCTGCTGCAGAGGAAACACAAGCAAATCCCCTGCCAGCATTCCAGAACAGCCTCCCTTCCTCACCCCGTGTGTGCTGCCCCTGGCCTGGCCTCCCACGTTCAGCTAGATTTGTCAGCTGTAAGAGAGCCAAGGACCATGGGAGGTCAGAAGCACTGCGCAGCCAGACTGCTAGGACCCCAGCTGGCATCTACCTATCAGTGATGGATTATGGATTACCTCCAGCCTCATGCCTTCACGCGTCAGCCTCCCAACAAGGACTTGCCGAGCACCTTCTGGAGCCCAGTTGCGTGCCAGGTGACTGGAGGGCAGAAACCAGATAGTGATGTGGCTGCCACTGGGGAGTGAGTTGCTATTGTGTTGTTTGCCTTTTCTACAGGAGCCAAAATTCAGGCTTGTTAAGTGGTAATTGACAGTCCTTTCTTCTAAGGAAGTTTCTCTTGGGTTTGCTGCCAATAGGAAGTGTATTATTCCTCCAAGCACTAGAGCATTCATTTATCGAGTGCCCACTCAATTATGAGGCACGACAGAGTTTGCCATCTAAGAGAGGAAAGACCACTTAATGATTCCTAAAGTCAGAAGTCTGGAATAAATGAATAGACAGATCAAAGAGTTAAGGGGAATCCATTGTAATTGGACAGGCACTTTAAGCAAGAGCTGGGTCTTCCACTGAAATCTTAAAGGAGCCTTTGAATAAGTTGTGTGGCAGAGAAAGTATCTTTTTGAACATTAAGCTACAGTGATTTCAACTGACCATCTCATAGGATAAAATGTGAGGGTTGTGGTTTTGTGCTAAACCATGGTGGGAACACACACGAGCTCTGGTAGAAACTGGAATTCCATTGTGAGATCTTAAGCATTATTTCCCCTACCCCAAGAGAAATGGAATTAGAATATGTTTACCACAATCATTTTCTGGGGGCTGATTGTTTTACTGGATGGACAGTTCTTCCTTGTGAGGGAAACAGAAAATCTTTACCCTTTGGGAGAGGTTTCCTTCCAGAGTTGAAGAAAGGTTCATGGTTACTGATCCAAACTGAAGGATGAGTGATGGTTAATGACCCAAATCAGACCTTGTTCCTGGGATTTGTTTGGGAAGAAGAAAATGGAAGGCCGCTTGGAAGCACAGATCAGCGGTCTGCTGGAGATAAAGTTGGGGAGGATCCCAGGAGTGGATGAGGGAGCTTGGGAAATGAGACTGGCTGAGAACTCTGTTGAATCTAATACTTCCCTTTCATCTTCCCCCCACTTCTTGGCTACATAGGTGGCATGTGGGATCTTAGTTCCCTGACCAGGGGTCAAACCCATGCCCCCTGCAGGGGAAGCACCGAGTCTTAACTGCTGGACCTCCAGGGAAGTCCCTGCCTTTCACCTTCTTCACCATAACACCCCAATGTCACCCATATCCTTCTTTCCAATCAAAACTTACTCCTTTCCTGATATAAATAGTAAACAAAAATTACAGTGCAAACAGTTGCCATGTTTGTGAAATGAAATTGAAATATAGGAACAGGTGTTTTAATCAGGTTCTTTTGGTGAAGTCCAGAAAGCGATCTCTTCTGTGAATAAGGGGCTGAAAGGTCGATGAGTCATTGTTGAGGTTTCTGTCTTGGAGTTTCCTTCACTCTCCTCTTCTGTTTGTCAGAGATTCCCACAAAGAGATGAAGGGAGAAAGGGCAGGCTGACTGAGCATAAAGGCTATTATGCAAAACACTCCATAGAAAATCTCGACCGATCCCGGAAGATCTTCTCTCCCTTTTATAGTGATTCCATAGCACTTGCCTGGCTAGTGGAACAGTTTTCTGAACATGAGACAATAATAAAAAATGATGGTTATGACTTACATAGTGTGAGAAGAGTGTCTTGAAATTGTGCACTGCCTTTCTCCTGAGAAGGTTCAAAATACTCGACAAATACAACATCATTACTCCATGGGAGGAGACTGTGGACAGACTTTCAGGAGAATAATCTCTCTTCATCAGTTTGGAAGGAGCTCAAGCAGAGATCAGTGTCCTGACTCAGCTTAAGCAAGTGTCCCAGATTGGTTGAGTTCTAAATCTCCTGCAGAGAAAGATTGGTATTAATACTAAATATGGCCAGTTGAAGTCTACCTTGTGGTCCCTTGGTGAGCTCTGTGTCTCATGTTTTAAGAAGGCACACTGTAAGTTTTTCTCGTTTCTTATTCTTTTTTTGCAAGTCAGTCAGTACAGTTGCTCAGTCGTGTCTGACTCTTTGCCACCGCATGGACTGCAGTATGCCAGGCCTTCCTGTCCATCACCAACCCCTGGAGTTTACTCAAACTCATGTCTACTGAGTCAGTGATACCATCCAACCATCTCATCCTCTGTCATCCCCTTCTCCTCCTGCCTTCAGTCTTTCCCAGCATCAGGGTCTTTTCCAATGAGTGAGTTCTTCGCATTAAGTGACCAAAGTATTGGAGTTTCAGCTTCAGCATCAGTCCTTCCAATGAATATTCAGGACTGATTTCCTTTAGGATGCGCTGGTTGGATCTCCTTACTGTCCAAGGGACTCTCAAGAGGCTTCTCCAACACCACAGTTCAAAAGCATCAATTCTTTAGTGCTCAGCTTTCTTTATAGTCCAGCTCTTACATCCATACATGACTACTGGAAAAACCATAGCCTTGACTAGATGGACCTTTGTTGGTAAAGTAATGTTTCTGCTTTTTAATATGCTGTCTGCTGCTGCTGCTGCTGCTGCTGCTGCTGCTAAGTCGCTTCAGTCGTGTCCAACTCTGTGCGACCCCATAGATGGCAACCCACCAGGCTCCCCTGTCCCTGGGATTCTCCAGGCAAGAACACTGGAGTGGGTTGCTATTTCCTTCTCCAATGCATGAAAGTGAAAAGTGAAAGTGAAGTCACTCAGTCGTGTCTGACTCTTAGTGACCCCATGGACAGCAGCCTACCAGATTCTTCCATCCATGGGATTTTCCAGGCAAGAGTACTGGAGTAGGGTGCCATTGCCTTCTCCAATATACTGTCTAGGTTGGTCATAACTTTTCTTCCAAGGAGCAAGTGTCTTAATTTCATGGCTGCAGTCAACATCTGCAGTGATTTTGGAGCCCAAAAATATAAAGTCTGTCACTGTTTCCATTGTTTCCCCATCTATTTGCCATGAAGTGGTGGGACCAGATGCCATGATCTTAGTTTTCTAAATGCTGAGTTTTAAGCCAACTTTTTCACTTTCCTCTTTCACATCTAGAGGCCCTTTAGATTTTCTTCACTTTCTGCCATAAAGGTGGTGTCATCTGCATATCTGAGGTTATTGATATTTCTCCTGGCAATCTTGATTTCAACTTGTGCTTCTTCTAGCCCAGCATTTCTCATGATGTACTCTGCATGTAAGTTAAATAAGCAGGGTGAAAATATACAGCCTTGACATACTCCTTTTCCTATTTGGAACCAGTCTGTTGTTCCATGTCCAGTTCTAACTGTTGCTTCCTGAAATACATACAGATTTCTCAAGAGGCAGGTCAGGTGGTCTGGTATTCCCATCTCTTGAAGAATTTTCCACAGTTTGTTGTGATCCACGTAAAAGCTTTGGCATAGTCAATAAACCAGAAATAGATGTTTTTCTAGAACTCTCTTGCTTTTTTGATGATCCAGAGAATGTTGGCAATTTGATCTCTGGTTCCTTTGCCTTTTCTAAATCCAGCTTGAACATCTGGAAGTTCACAGTTCGTGTACTGTTGAAGCCTGGCTTGAAGAATTTTGAGCATTACTTTACTAGCATGTGAGATGAGTGCAATTGTGCAGTAGTTTGAGCGTTCTTTGGCATTGCCTTTCTTTGGGATTGGAATGAAAACTGACCTTTTCCAGTCCTGTAGCCACTGCTGAGCTTTCCAAATTTGCTGGCATATTAAGTGCAGCACTTTCACAGCATCATCTTTTAGGATTTGAAATAGCTCAACTGGAATTCTGTCACCTCCACTAGCTTTGTTCATAGTGATGCTTCCCAAGGCCCACTTGACTTCACATTCCAGGATGTCTGGCTCTAGGTGAGTGATCACAACATTGTGATTATGTGGGTCATAAAGATCTTTTTTGTACAGTTCTTCTGTGTATTCTTGCCATCTTCTTAATATCTTCTGGTTCTGTTAAGTCCATATCATTTCTGTCCTTTATTGTGCCCATCTTTGCATGAAATTTTCCCTTGGTATCTCTAATTTTCTTGAAGAGATCTCTAGTCTTTCCCATTCTATTGTTTTCCTCTATTTCTTTGCACTGACCATGAGGAAGCCTTTCTTATCTCTACTTGCTATTCTTTGGAACTCCGCATTCAAAAGGGTATATCTTTCCTTTTCTCTTTTGCCTTTAGCATCTCTTCTTTTCGTAACTATTTGTAAGTCTTCCTCAGGTAACCATTTTGTCTTTCTGCATTTCTTTTTCTTGGGGATGGTCTTCATCTTTGCCCCCTGTACAATGTCACAAACCTCCATCTGTAGTTCTTCAGGCACTCTGTGAAATCTAATCCCTTGAATCTATTTGTCAATTCCACTGTATAATTTTAAGGGATTTGATTTAGGTCATACTTGAATGATCTAGTGGTTTTCCCTACTTTCTTCAATTTAAGTCTGAATTTGGCAATAAGGAATTCATGATCTGAGCCACAGTCAGCTCCCGGTCTTGTTTTTGCTGACTGTATAGAGCTTCTCCATCTTTGGCTGCAAGAATATAATCAATCTGATTTCAGACATCACCATCTGGTGATATCCACATTAGAGTCTTCTCTTGTGTTGTTGGAAGAGGGTATTTGCTGTGATCAGTGCATTCTCTTGGTGAAACTCTATTAGCCTTTGCCCTGCTTCATTCTGTATTCCAAGGCCAAATTTGCCTATTATTCCAGGTATTTCTTTACTTCCTACTTTTGCATTCCAGTCCCCTATAATGAAAAGGACATCTTTTTTGGGTGTTACTTCTAGAAGATCTTGTAGGTCTTCATAGAATCATTCAACTTCAGCTTCTTCAAGCATTACTGGTCAGGGCATAGACTTGGATTACTGTGATATTGAATGGTTTGCCTTGGAAATGAAGAGAGATCCTTCTGTCTTTTTTGAGATTGCATCCAAATACTGCATTTCGGACTCTTTTGTTGTCTATTATGGCTACTCCATTTCTTCTAAGGGATTCTTGCCCACAGTAATTCACCCATTCCAGTCCATTTTAGTTCACTGATTCCTAAAACATCAATGTTTACTCTTGCCATCTCCTGTTTGACCACTTTTAATTTTCCTTGATTCATGGACTTAACATTCCAGGTTCCTATGCAGTATTGCTCTTTACAGCATTGAACTTTACTTCCATCACCAGTCACATCCACAACTGGGTGTTGTTTTTGCTTTGACTCTGTCTCTTCATTCTTTCTGGAGTTATTTCTCCACTGATCTCCAGAAGCATATTGGGCACCTACAGACCTGGGGAGTTCCTTTTTCAGTGTCCTATTTTTTGCCCTTTTGTACTGTTCATGGGGTTCTCTACGCAAGAATACTGAAGTGGGTTTGCCATTCCCATCTCCAGTGAACCACATTTTGTCAGAACTCTCCACCATGACCCGTCTGTCTTGGGTGGCCCTACATGGCATGGCTCATAGTTTCATTGAGTTAGATAAGGCTGTAGTCCCTGTGATCAGATAGGTTAGTTTTCTGTGACTGTGGTTTTCAGTCTGTCTGCCCTCTGATGGAGAAGGATAAGAGGCTTATGGAAGCTTCCTGATGGGAGAGAGTGACTGAGGGGGAAACTGGATCTTGTACTGATGGGCAGAGCCATACTCAAATCTTTAGTCCAATTTTCTGTTGAAGGGTGGGGATGTGTTCCCTCCCTGTTATTTACCTGGGGCCTGGTGGCTCAGATGGTAAAGGGTTTTCCTGCAATGCGGGAGACCAGGGTTCGATTCCTGGATTGGGAAGATCCCTGGAGAAGGAAATGGCAATCCACTCCAGCACTCTTTCCTGGAAAATCCCATGGACAGAGGAGCCTGATAGGCTACAGTCCATGGGGTCGCAAAGAGTCGGACACGACGGAGCGACTTCACTTTCACTTTCAAACTATGGTCGAGGTAATGAAGATAATGGTGACCTCCTTCAAAACGTCCCATGCAGGCACTGCTACAGTCAGTGCCCCCAACCCTGCAGTAGGCCAACGCCGACCCACACCTCTTCTGGATACTCCTGGACACTCCTGGGCAAGTCTGGGTCAGTCTCTTGTGGGGTCACTGCTCCTTTCTCCTGGGTCCTGGTGTGCACAGTTTGTTTGTGCCCTCTGAGGGTCTGTTTCCCCAGTCCTGTGTAACTTCTGGTGGCTCTATGGTGGGGTCAGAGGTGACCTCCTCCAAGAGGGCTTATGCCACACCCAGGTCTGCTGCACCCAGAGCCCTTGCCCCCAGGGCAGTCCACTGTGGACCTGTACCTCCACAGGAGACAGTCAAACACAGTTCTGCCTCAGGCTTTGTGGGGTCTCTGGGTCCTGGTGCACACAAGATTTGTCTCAGCCCTCGGAGCGTCTCTGGCAGGTATGGGGTTGGATTCTAAACGCGATTTCACCCCTCCTACCATCTTGCTGGGTCTTTTCCTTTGCCCTTGGATGTGGGGTATCTCCTCAAAGTCACTCTAACACCATGCAGCCACCACTTCAGCACCTACCATCTTGCTGGGGCTTCTCTGCCCTTGGATGTGGGGTATCTCCTCACAGTCGCTCCAGTGCTGCACAGCTGCTGCTCCAGCACCTACCATCTTGCTGGGACTTTTTCCAAGTGGCCATGCTTAAATCTGGCTTCCATCCATTTTGGGGGAGCAAGGCAGAAGTAAAATGATAGAACAAAGCAAGAGACACCAAGAAGAATTTGTGTTATCATGGCAACACCAAATTGTCTCACCTCAGCAAAACCTGGAGTCTTAAGATTCCTTGAAGAGAGAAATGGAAACATACCTCCCTCTGTTGTTCTGATTAGGATCTATGGCAAAGGGTGGTCATTAGAAATTCCATTAACTTGAAGGAAAAAAACAAACACAGTTATTATTTTTCTTTCTGTTTTTACAAGGGAAATTTAATCATATCCAATAAATTTACTTATTTTTGTTTTCATCATTCCACTTCTCAATCCCTGCCCTGCCTTCTGCCTGGCTCTCTTAAAAACCTGGGAGGTCCTGCCTATGGCAGAAAATTCACAGGATATGAAGAGGAATGGAAAGGTGCCTTGTAGATCTAATATCATTTCCTCAAATCAAGGTCCACTTCAGGGGAAGATTCAGTGGAGGAATTACTAGAAATATTGCAGCAAGGATTATTTAGAAACTGAAGGTGAAAACAGGAACTGTTTATCAGTAGGTCAAATTCTCTTACCATTTCCTTTGACTCTGATATGAATTGGCTTCAGTTTGTCTTTTTCCACTGACAGGTGTGATACCCTGTCAGATAAAGTAGCTATTACATTAGAATCTTTATTTTCTTAATCACTGAAATATCTCTGGAAGGAAAAGGTGCTGGCCATTTAAATCATTCTATAAATACCTGTCCTATATCTAGACCTGGCAGTGTACTTAGGTTACAATCACAGCAGCAAACTCTGTGCTTTTTTGTGTGGTTACCGAGATTTTTGGTGGGCTGTGTTTCTCTTTCCAAATACCTCCTTGTTAATTAAAAAAAAAAAAAAAAAGAAAACAACTTCCTGGGAGTATAGTGGAAGTGTATTGGACTAAATAAGAGACTGTGAAGGTTTGTAGCATTTATTTATTATACAGTTGACCCTTGAACAACTCAGGGGTTCAGGGAGCCAGTGCTCCAACCCTGTGTAGTCAGAAATCTGCATACAACTTTTGATTCCATGAAAACGTGGCTACTAATAGCCTGCTGTTGACCAGAAGACTTACTGATAACTTAAATAGTCAAGTAACACATATTTTGCATGTAAATATATTATATACTGTATTCACAAAATAAAGTAAATCAGGCAAAAGAAAATGTTATTAAGAAAACTGTAAGGAAGAGAAAATACATTTACAGTACTGTACTGTTTTTATCCATACTGTATATTTACATTGTCTATTTATAAGATGAATGCTCTGTTAATAACCTGTCAATACTGTCTTATATGATAGAAAATGCTGTAGATGTTATATGTATTATCAACACTATTGTGACCCCATGGACTGTAGAGTCCATGGAATTCTCCAGGCCAGAATACTGAAATGGGTAACCTTTCCCTTCTCCACGGGATCTTCCCAACCCAGGGATTGAACCCAGGTCTCCTGCATCACAGGTGGATTCTTTACCAGTTGAGCCACAAGGGAAGCCCAAGAACAATGAAGTGGGTAGGCTATCACTTCTTCAGTGGATCTTCGTGACCCAGGAATTGAACCGGGGTCTCCTGCATTGCAGGCAGATTCTTTACCAACTGAGCTATCAGGGAAACCCCTTTTATATGATTGAAAACATTGTAGATGTTATATGTATTACTAACACTAGCATCAAAAGTAAGAAGATAATGTACAAAGAAATATATATGTATTTATAAGTGTAATAATTCATGCATTGATAATGAAGAAATGGCAGTATGATTACTCTGTGGTAGCCTAGTATAATCAATGCAATTGCTTCACAGTAGCCCAGTGTATACACTAGTGAATGAATCGTTATAAAAATTTTATGGCATACAGTATTAGCCATATTCATACTGGATATTGTATTGTATTGGAAACATTGTTACATTTAAAAACAACACTTAACCTGTGATGATAGGCTGATATGCAGTTCCTCTAGTTACTAGAGAGAGGGGCATACTGTATGATAATGTAATTCTTTGAAAGCAAAGTTATAAAACAGTAAGGAAACTAACACATGATTAATTTTATATTAAATATCACTCACTTTTATGCTAGTATAAGGATAACTAGTATCTACAAATGTTTCATGCATTCACGACATACATTTTTCTTAATTTTTTTTTATATCTAGGCTTTGCAGTTTGCTTGCATGTTTTTCAAGTTGTCGCAAGTGTCCAAAAAATTTTGCAATATATTTATTGACAAACGTGTATGTAAGTAGATTTGTGCATTTCATACCAATATGTTCAAGGATCATGTGTAGTTGGACTGCCAAATTCACCTTCTCAGGTTTCTCTGTTGTACACATTACTCTTGATGAGAAATTTCTGGTATCTTTCCTTCCAAAGGCTACCCTCCTTAGTATACACACTTGGGCTTCTTCCCCGACCTGTCCCTGTGAGATCATCACCCCCTCTTCTCCAGAACCCCCTGCTATGGTCATGTGTTTTCTCATGGCTTATTTTTGTCTTTGGTTGCTAGTGTCATGTGAGACAGAGTCTATGAAATATTAGCCATTATATACATGTTGTCATATTCAATAAGGTTGAGGATCACAAAGCATTACTCTTTATTTGCTGTATAATTTTTCCCTTCTGTAGTGATTTTAACCTTCTAAGATTCTGTCCAGTCTGTTCAACCGTGTTGACATTCCTGCAATGTTTGGGATCACAGCCATGGAGCCCACACTGCGAGGCTTCCATGCATACACACGTGAGAATAATCTGTCCCCAGCCTGTACTGACTGTACCTTCTGTAACCTACTGAAATTCCTACTGGAATTAGAACTGAGATGCCAAACGCTTGAAGCCTTCAATAAGTTCTGTCCTTTGAAGCATGGGCCTCTCATAGATGTGAAGCTTTGTACCAGAATCCTTGTATAACTTGGCAGTGTAAAGTCTGGGACTGGACACAAATACTTATCTTGTGCTAAAGTTGCTTTGTGGAAAGAAGTTAACAGTGGGGTTCCACTGTGTGTAATTTAACACTGAAAGTGATCTGTGGTACTTGTTCATTGATGGAGATTATGCAGAACAAGCGCCATTCTTAAGGGATGAACCCTGATTGGTGGGCACTAGGGGTCCACAGCCCTCCCATGCATGCAGCCTGGAGGTACTCCTGTTGCGGGTAGCAAACACTGGTTTCCGGGTCCCAGGAGCCCACAGCCCTCCTCACTCACAGAACTGCATGCTGCTCACAGGTCTCTGTTCCGAGAAGTAAGTAGGGGGGCTGTTCCACCAGCATCTCGCCTGCTCTCCTGGAGTTCAGGGGTGCCCAGCAACGAGAAATACTGAGGTGCCCACGTTCACGAAGGGAACAAAGAGTAGCCTGTGTCAAAGTGACATGGAATTTCAGAGCAGAAAGAGACCTTCCTGACCTGCTGTAACAAGGAACACACACAAAAAAGTGGCATTCTTGAAAATTCCTGCTCTTTCCCAAGCTCTGCAGGACCTGTGAGTTCAGGAATGCTGCATGTTCGATAATTCCAGTATGAAGTCTGAAGCCCCTCTATAAAATTCTAAATTGCTTGGGTATGTTCCATTAATAAGTAGCTGAGTCAGTAACAGGTGGGAGTGTGTGTGTGCGTGTGTGTGTGTGTGTGTGTGTGTCTGTGTTAGAAGGATTTCTGCCCACTACTGGTGATATTGTCCAAATTGCAAGTACTAACCTCTTTGCTTATGGGGAGCGGGGAGTGACTCTGGTTACTTTGTTTAAGAAAGAATGAATATATTTTACAGCCTGTTGTAAAATATATTTTATTTGGCTTGGGGCTTATTTGACTCAGGGAAGCTTTGTAACTGTTTCCATTTTCATTGCTTTGATGTGACCTCACCTGTGCTGGTATTTGGATTCAAAACCTAGAGTTGGATTCTAGGCTCTGCTGCTCAGAAGCTCTGTGTCCTTGAATAAACGTCTGAACTCCTTCTGGGCCTCACTTATTCATCTGGGGGAAGGAGACAGTTCCTGCCTTCCCTATCTCTTAGAGCATTTCATCTGGCTCCAAAGACAGAAAGTGCTTATGAAGGAGGGGAAGGGAGAAGTACTAATAAATTTGCCTAAGGACTTTTGGGATTTTCCTGGGAAGGAAGGAACCAAAATCTCAACCCTTTCTTAGTTATTTCAGGCTATAAAAACCTTTAGGGTGGGCTGAGTGATCTGTAGGAGTATAAGAAGTCCTCTATAAAAGCACTCAGGGTAGAAAGAAGTGTTGGATGTGAGCCGAGGTGCTGGATGTTGCCTTGTTCCAAAAGCAAAGGGTTTGGCCTGGAACAAATGGCCCAGCTGGGTGAATCTAGAAAGATGGCAGTTGCGAGCCCAAGTCACAGTTGGCATGTCGCGCCCTTAGCCAAGATAACTCTGAGTAGGGAACCCTCCTTTTTATCTGAAGGTCCATATTGCTCTGTTTGGTGGAAGAGGAGTGTTCGTTAAAACTGAATGTTATCAGCTTTCCTCTCTAATAAGAAATATCTTAAAACATTTCTTCTCTATCTTGAAATGAAAGTCATAGATGATAGCATATACACATTATAATCTGCAAAAAAAAAAAAAATCGTCATAATATCCTAAGTATAATATAAAGAAAAAATGGACACCAATTTGTAATAAAGCAGTATGGCCCAACTATACCAGAAGATGCAACACAAAGTCAGATATTATATGTGTATAATCTCTGTAAGCGCAGTGGCCACATATACCAACCGGTACAGGTACAGTGGGTTAAAGACTGCCGTATTACAAGCCGCTTTGCTGTCAGTGATATGATTTTCTGAAATAGTGATCCACAACTGGTGATGTTCCAAACACACCCAATAATTTTCTGTTTACTGGACATGATAGCTGCATTCCTGGAGATTTCAGTATAAGTTAAAACCTTGCCAAGACCTTGTGTGCTTATACAGAAAACAGAATCTAAGCTCAGATAATTATAAACAAGGGAGAAAACTTTTATGCTTGGTGGAGTATTTTTGGGTGTTTGAGTCATGTAGGTCATAGTTCTTGATGAGTAAGAGGTATTACCTGCTTTGCAGGATGTCTAGAATCCATGGCCCTGCCCACTAAAAGCTGGTAACATACCTTCAGTCGTTGTGACAACCTAAATGTGCCCTTCTAATTTTAAGATACCCTCTGGAGGTCATGCCGTTCTTATTGAGAAGCACTAGGGTAGAGGTCAAGCTTACCTCCACTGCTCTAGAGACAGTTGGAAGTGACCAGGCCTTCCAGTGAAGGCACTGACAGCGAATGGAAGACTTGACTGAATTTCATGGGACCCCAGGTGTATTAGCTTAAGCTGCCATAACAAAATACTCCAAACTGGGTGGCCTAAATACCAGAAATTTGTTTCTCAAAGTTCTAGAAGCTGGAAAGGCCAAGATCAAGGTGCCTGTTGATTTAGTGCCTCTCTTCCTGGCTTACCTTCTCTCTGTGTCCTCACATGGCAGAGGGAGAGCTCTGGTCTCTCTTCCTCTTCTTTTTAGAAATATTTATTTATTTGGCTATTATTCAGTCTTAGTTGCAGCACATAGGCTCTCTAGTTGTGCACACAGGCTTAGTTGCTCCATGGCATGTGGGATCTTAGCTCCCCTACCAGGATTGAACCCACATCCCTTGCAAGGTGGGTTCTTAACTTCTGGACCACCAGGAAAGTCCTTCTCTTCCCCTTCTTACAAGGACCCTAATGCCATCATGGCGGCTCCACCCTCATGACCTCATTTAAACTTGATTATCTGCCAAAGATCTTACCTCCAGGGCTTCAGTGTATGAAGTTTGGGGTGATGCAAACAATAAGCCCATAGCACCAGGTTTCCGGCCTTTGTTTTCTGAAACAACCATCTTCTGTTGGAAGCTCTTATGGTCTTCTAGGGTCAAAGGAGACATTGGAGTTCTGGTTCTAGGGGTTACCTAGGAGCAAGCAGGATGAACAGACCCCTTGTTTATGAGGAAATGCCTGGCAAGTTCTTAGATCCACTGGAGTGGGCAGGTACTGGAAAGACAATGTAGACATTCTGCTCTTCTGGACAACTGGAGTCCCAATCAACTCATGTTTAAGAGCCTGTACTTGGGAGTTAGATCTGGGTTTTAATCCTGTTTCAGTCATCTGGTAACTGTGTGACCCTGGACAAAATACTTAGCAGCCTGAGTCTCAGCATGAAAATGGGCACAGACCTGTCTTGAAGGTTGGTGATGAGTAATGAGATCTTCTAGTAAAAAGCTTTGCAGGATTTCAGGCACATAGCATCCATTAGTCTGTATTGCTGCTTATGGTCATGCAGTCATCCTTTGAGGACTTATTTTTGTGGGGAAAAGCATTCATCACAGCTGAGGTTGCATAGAACAACTCTGTGATGTGGTAGAGCTCCATTTCTACAGAAAAAGTGATGGGAATCTTTCTAGAAAGTAATTTAGGGGGTAAACAAGCCAATTCCGGTTCATATTGCATGGAATGTTTTAAATATGAAAGCAAGCATCTTCCCTCTTACCCTTAATTTCTGCTTAATGCTTCATACTCAATCCCAAGGGACTATCCAGAACATTATGATCATTTATACAATAATCTTTATACAGTTGGAAGTATATGCAGTGGCTGCTTTGGAATTACAGGTTTGCCATCTCATGTTGACTTGTCCCTAACTAAGCAGAGTTAGAACCAATTACTACTCTGTTTGGAAAAGGCCTAGAACAGAAATTCATGGGATTCATCCTTATCTATACTATTTCCCTTCAAAGTGAAGATTAATGTGTGCTTGTGTTGATGCAAAACAACCAACCTCTCATGCACAGGTCCTCTCATGCACACACATTTCCCTGGGACAAATCACTGAGAAAAACTGTTCGGATGTATTTAATGAAAACATTTTGCTAGCTCAGAAATTCTTAAAGAGATCCAGCTTTCTTATGGACAACAGCCCAAGATTCTTAGAGAAGACACTGAAAGTTGGAGAAGTGTTCTTTTCCTTTATCAGTGTTGTTTTGCCAAAGAAGATGCTGTGACTGTCTTCTTCACTGAAGAATGAAAGGAAGTTTTGATTGTATGCTTCCATCAGGCCACAGACACTTTTTCAAATTTGTTTTTCTTCATAACATTAAGTCAAGTCCTTTTCTTATAACTCTCTTGTTTCATAAAGACTTTAAGACAATTAAAAAATGAGAATAGATTTTCCCTGGTGGTCCAGTGGTTAAGAATCCACCTGCCAATGGAGGAGACATGGGTTTGATCCTTGGTCTGAGAAAGATCCCACGTGCGGCGAAGCAACTGAGCCCATGAACAGCAACTACTAAGCCCCTGAGCTGCATACTGAAGCCCATGTGCCTAGAGCCTGTGCTCTGCAACAAGAGAAGCCACCATGATGAGAAGCCCACGCACTGCAGCGAAGAACAGCCTCCAATTGCTGCAACTAGAGAAAGCCCACACACAGCAACAAAGACCCAGTAGAGCCAAAAATAATCTAAAAAAGGTAAGAATATAAAATATAATGAGGACTAAGGACAACGAAAAAGAAAGCAAAGTTGAGTGTAGAACATGTGTGCCTGTGGGGTGAAAATTTGGCTCTGGGCATCCCAGCAACCAGGGAAAAGAGGAAAGTCTAATTTGGTTACATGATTAAAAAAAAAAAAAAAACTTTCTTAGAAGCTCAATTATCCCTGGCACTGAGAACAGAATTAAGTGTTCTCAGAGGTACAAATAAAGAGGATATTTTGAGCTCCGGTGATCAATTTCCTCAAATGTCCCCACAGTGACTGCCACTGAATTACATAGGACTGCTTTATAGAACATCCCTCATGGCTGGCATTTTGCCACAGTATGATTCTATAAAGGAAAAGAAAGTCTTCAGGCAATTCTCCATTTATACTATGTATTTTCAAGTGAACTTTTGCAAAATATTGAGCAGCAAAGAGTTGGAGGTCATCTTGGCTGAGTAACTGAAAGGCAGTTCTTTGCAGATAGGGAAGTGCAGAGACACAGACTTCAGAGAGCTGGATAAGCTGGGCCAGAGATGACATTCTTTTATAAATATAAAAAGGAAACCCAAAGGTATGGGAGCCAGAAGAGAAGGCTGTCTACTTCTGCATGTTGAAGGGCAACTACATCAGAGAAGATGTAGATAATTTGGGGGAAGGAAAAAAAAATAAGTGATAATTTTATTACCTTAAGATAACTGCTATTAAGCAGTTTTGCATGTCCCCCCCTCCTCATCCACCCCATCCACAGTGGTTAATGTTAACAAAATCAGAATTTGCATATAGTTTTATATCATTTTTTTTATTTGAGCAGCATAAAATAAGTGATTGTATTTTATATTACTGGAGCATGTTGGGGGCTCTGATATGATTTCTACCATGGTTCCAGGCCTTCTATGAAGTGTCGTCTACCCACATGCTGTGAGAAAACACCACTTTGGGAAAATTAGGAAAAGAGGCTATTTAAATGGATTGGTGATCAGTAAAGAGATCAGAGTGATACTATTTGGCAGGGTTTTTCCTCTTTTAAAGTAGCTTTCCCGAGAGTCCCGTTTTTCATGGTCAAGAATTTTTCTTTTTTTTTTTTTTTAAGAGGGGGCAAAAATTCATACTTGATTATAGAGTTAGTGGTGTTTACATTTAAACTAGTCCCCATATACTAACACTTCCCAGTAATATATAGCTCATTTTGTTCAATTTTGTGTGTTTCTCCTTCCCAGAAACAAACCATTTCTGATGCCTAAAAACAACCACAAATACACTGGACTCATGTCTTGAATGACCTCTAGGTTCAGATATTTCTTTGTTGACCTTGTGTAGATTTCCTTATCCCTTTATTGTAAGGCTTTGAAATGTGCCACTTTTTTTCCTGCAACTCTGAATTACCTTCTGTTCCAGGAAGGGATACATAAATGCATTTTCCTACATTGAGGTAGTTTTCTGCTAGCCAGATGCTGTGGTTGGATTTTACCTTCTCCCTGAACCAGAGTGTGACTGTCAAGTGAGGAGGCCAAGCTTTTTTCTTCCTATCAAATGTGGCTTATAGAAATCAGACCCAGTGAAGGGTGGTTGCTTTGTTCTCTGACAGCCTTAAAAAGTCAGGGCAGGAAATCTGTCAGTCGATTGCCTCAGACAATCCCTTTTGTACTAAAAGATGATTTCTTCTGAGGAAAGTTAACCAAATGTGACCTGAACCTTCTAAATTCTTCCTTTCCCAATAAATGAATTTAAGTATCTGAAAAGACATAATAAAATTAGAACCTTTCAATTGATATAATTAAGCGGCAGGAGTTAATGAGAGGATGTATTTGGCCGGCAGTTAGTTATGAATTCTCTGCCGTTACCAGGATTCAGTTAATGAGAGGAAACAATCAATACATGTTTGAAATTTTTTTCTTCTCTCCAACACTGAAAATTTGATAAGCTGCTAGTTTTGAATATTTAAAGTCTTATGAGAGAAAAAAAAACTCCAGTTTTCTTTCTTAACACAAGAGGGAATGGATTTTTGTGCTTCTAGCATAGGAGGTAGACAGTCCCCAGGTGGTATGTTTACTGCTCATATTTCTGTTTCAGAAATGTAAATGTGGTACAGGGGCTCCATCATAGAAAAGGTCCATTTCCTGACAGATTGGTTCGGAATTTAACTGCAAAGTGAATTCTGTTTTCTCCTGAGCTTCTATTCTAAACCAGAAAAACACTGCCTTGCTAGATTTGACAAATGAAAGCATTTGATGGGAGGTTCATATCATTACCAGATCCCTGAAATTCTGGGAACACTGATGGAATTTACCTGTGGACCATAATTCTCTTCTTTCCTTTGGAGCCTCAGGTTATACTGTTTCTGAGAGGACTTCTCTGGGTCCTTCTTTGGATTCTAAGAATGTCTGTGTGTTCATGGCTTCTAAAACTTCTTCATTCTTCCTTTTGTTTGGATATCTGTCAGGACCTCAGTGGAGCTTGGCTTCATTATCAGCTGACCCCTCTGTTCACTCAGCTTCACAGAGCCTTTCCACAGGACTGTTTCTTCTTTCTCTCTCACTCCCATCCAGCTCTCCACCTTTCCTCTCATTTCCCCTCCAGCCCTCCCCCTCCCCCATCTATCCCACAATCCGCCCTTCCTGTCTTTCATAATTTTTTGTTTCTTTTTATTTTGATTCATTAAAAAATATTGAAAAGCACTGAGCAGAATATAACAACTTATTTCCAACATGTAAAACATATAATTAACATTTCAAACTCCAAATGAAACATTCTAGGTAAAATTAAAGTCCTTTTTGATACCTTGGTGTCATATTCTTTCTTGCCCTTCCTGGGGATAACTTATCAAGTGTGTATCTCATGAGGCCACAGGCTCATCTGATGGCCCTTCTTTGTCTGCATGGCCATGTCAACTGGAGCTTCACAGAAGGTTATCCTGTTGATTTGTGAGTTATTAGTTTATTATATGTAGATGGGGGTGGTGGGTAGCCCAGAAACAAATTTAAGAAACATCCATTCTCATCCAAAATGTATGGGAAAGCAAGCAGATTGAGGGGCCCCTGGGGATACATTCATGAGGAAGAATCAGCTGTAAGAGACTTGAACAGGTGTAGCAGGTCCTTTGAAGGCATAGGAGTCACTCTTGTTGGAGTTCTGTGTGTCTCTTCTCCCATCTGTACAAGCATCTAGATCCTTGGTGACTGTCCACCTTTTTCCTTTTCTTCCTAGGAAGCCTGACTTGGGTCTTCATCATTCCTGATCTCATTCTTCATTACTCTCTTGGCTTTTCATGGATTCTGATGTCCACGTTTCTAACACTGACCTTGTGGGTGTTTCCTGATTCCATGGTTGTGTGATGGTTTGGCCTTGATACTCTTAAATCTGTCCCCAGGCTCTGCTTAATTTAGTTGAAGAAACTTGGCAATGGGCTCTGATACAGTTCCTCATCCTAGCCCACCAGAGCATGCTAGGAGACAGGTATTTGCTGGTAAGCCACCTAAGACTTGACTTTATCCTGAGATCTTCACACCTTTCTTCCATTACTGCCAACTTTCAAGTCTTTAGGGAAAGTGGGGACCCAGTAAGCAAGACACCCAAACCCAGCAGTGTCAGGGAGCCTGGAGCCCAAGCTATCTATAGTGACTCTAATGACAGCCTTCAGCCTACTGAGACAGATCTTGGATGTTGAAACTGACTAGAGTTTCAAAGTTCCCTTCTGGGTCTCCTTTTTCTGGTGTGTCTGGGACCTGAAACTTCTGGGATTGTTACCGGTCATGTGGAGACAGACTGACAACGCTGGGCTGGTGTGGGGTGGATCAGTTCAGTCAGTTCAGCCACTCAGTCATGTCCAACTTTTTGCAGCCCCATGGACTGCAGCACACCAGGCTTCCCTGTCCATCTCCATCTCCCAGAGCCTGCTCAAATTCATGCCCATCGAGTCGGTCATGCCATCCAACCATCTCATCCTGTTGCCCCCTTCTCCTCCTGCCTTCAATCTTTCCCAGCATCAGAGTCTTTTCCAATGAGTCAGTTCTTCACATCAGATGGCCAAAATATTGGAGCTTCAGCTTCAGCATCAGGACTGATTTCCTTTAAGGTGCTTTCTCACTCACTCTGCCACCTTCATTATATGTGTACTGGTCACTTCAAAAGCTATTTTATGAGCTTTTTGTTGTGTTTCTCTAACCCTCTCTTCTTTTTCCAGCTTCTTTACATTAATTTTTCCCTTCTCTTTTTGCCTTGACTTATGGGTCTGCTTGGCCCGTTCTCTCCTGCTATATCCGGTTAACTTGTCCTCTTGCCTGGTGAGTTGTAGGAGCACATTAATGGGGAAATGGAAAATATTGATCAGCCCAGTATAAAGCCTGCCAAAATGTTCATCATCCCTTCTCACTTTCATCAAATACCAGGAAAATAATACGGTGTGTAATAGACTCCAACAGGCATCTGAATTCAGGTCTCATGCTGTAGTTTGTATTTACTGCAAGGAAATTTTTTAAATGTAGCATCTATGAAAAAGATAATGGTACTCAAGAACAACTCTCTTTAATTTACATGTACTGTTTTTAGTGGTCTTTGGTCTTACAACCCCCTCGTGATTAAACTTGTGGTCCACGAGGAAGAATGATCTAGCGACTTTTTCTCTGTACTGTTCAGTTCAGTTCAGTCACTCAGTCGTGTCCAGCTCTTTGTGACTCCATGAATCGCAGCACGCCAGGCCTCCCTGTCCATCACCAACTCCCGGAGTTCACTCAAACTCATGTCCATTGAGTCAGTGATGCCATCCAGCCATCTCATCCTCTGTCATCCCCTTCTCCTCCTGCCCCCAATCCCTCCCAGCATCAGAGTCTTTTCCAATGAGTCAACTCTTTGCATGAGGTGGCCAAAGTACTGGAGTTGCAGCTTTAGCATCATTCCTTCCAAAGAACACCCAGAGCTAATCTCCTTTAGAATGGACTGGTTGGATCTCCTTGCAGTGCTGTTATACCATCTCTATTTAAGGTGGAGTTACAGTGTTGGAAGACCCCCATAACTGTCCTTTTTAGTGCTTTTTAAGAAAAAGAAATCAAATAACAGAAAACCTCAAACAACACAAATGAAACTTTTCTTATCCTTCTGCTGCTGCTGCTGCTAAGTCGCTTCAGTCGTGTCCGACTCTGCGACCCCATAGACGGCAGCCCACCAGGCTCCATCCATGGGATTTTCCAGGCAAAAGTACTGGAGTGGGGTGCCATTTCCTTCTCCAATGCATGAAAGTGAAAAGTGAAAGTGAAGTCGCTCAGTCATGTCCAACTCTAGCGACCCCATGGACTGCAGCCCACCAGGCTCCTCCGTCCATGGGATTTTCCAGGCAAAAGTACTGGAGTGGGGTGCCATTGCCTTCTCCATCTTATCCTTCTAGAGGTTAGAATATGCTCAAGATTCAAATTACCAGCCAGACCTCTCAGTGAGCTTTTCTTCCTGGTAGCTGCAAAAATATTGGGTCCAAAAACTGGGGGAATCTGGCTGTCTGGATTCTAATGCTAGTTCCAGCATTTATTTCTCTGGGAGGACCAGAGAGAGATCATCTAACCCCTTTGAACTTCAGTTTTCTTATGTGTAAGATAGGAGTTGATGAAACAAACCTATCTTTAAGATGTTGTAATAGCAGAAGTGGGTGAAAGGTGCTTAGCAAAGAGGCTGGCATACTGTCAGCATTCAGGTGTGGCTGACTCACCTCTGCTACCACTTCTTTACCTGCCCCCACCCCCACCTCCTACAGTGAGTGGTTCAAATCTCGTTCTGTCATGGGGCTGCCTGGGATTAATCTTGGATCCCCATTCTTTCTGTGTCACCAGGCATAAAACCTTCCACTTTCTAAGGTTGTTTCTGTATCTGGGAATCATTGATGGTGGAAACAATTAGGATGACATACTCAACTTCAAGTTTTAATACAGTACCTGGAACATAGTAAATGTTCACTCATTGTGATAATAACATGGTTCTGAGTATTCTTTCAAGGATTGCAGTCTTAGATCCCTCTGAAGTTCTAGGGTTCTGGCAGAGTTGAGATAGGGATAAAGTATTTATGAAGGTTAAAAGAATCACCAGTGACTTTTCAGAGAAGACATGCCGTCTTGATTTGTTCATTGAAATTTAAGTGAGTCTCATGTGACCTCTAAGGTCCCTTTAGTTCTATTACAGTTTCTGTCTTCATTACCCCCAACCCCTAGAAGATGACAGAGAAATGGAGCTGCCTTAGGTCCCTTCATAGAAGCTGCTGTTGGGGTCTTGGGGATGAAGGATCTGCTTGTCCTGCCAGGCACAACCAGCGTTTTTCCTGAATTTCCCCATATCCTCTCTCCTCTCCATCCAAAATGTAAGATAGACCCAAGGAGGGTCAACACTTGGGATGTTGTCAGCCAGCCTTGCCTTTGCTATTTTGGAGCTAGTAGAAATTAACTCGCAATGTGTGTGAAAGCAAAGATAGGACCTGGGTGGGCCCTGCAGAGCAGCTCAGCATGTAGTGTACAGCAGGTGGAAAGTACCCACATCCAACCACCTGTTTTATTTTTTTTCCAACCACCTATTTTATAGGTTTTTCTGAGTTCATTTACACTCAACTCTTTTGCTGGGCCTGCCTAGGTTGCAGTCTACAGCCCATTTTCTTTGCCCTTAACAAATGGAGACTCTAACCATACTGGCTTTTAGTTTGTCTCCTTTCGTGCACTATTGGCTGAACCTAATCCCAATAATATTCCTCTGTGTGTCTAGAGGTAACCATCCATGTGTTCCTTCCTCCAGCAAATTCAAGCCTCATGATCTGAATAGTAGTCACATTGGACTCTCCCAAACTACTGAGAAAGAGCCCTTTTCCTTGCCTATGGCTGCTAAACAAATAGCCAGTGGTCCTCACCCCTGAGTGCTAACAGCATGGCTAGATTCTCTTCCTCCCTCCCCAGCAAGTGTGGCAGCAGCCATCTTTCTCTGTAGCTTGGTGACTCAGACTGGACTCTTGTCTATACCCAACAGAGCTTGTGCACATTTTCTGAAGGTTTAAATTAGGGGCTTATGCAAGTCATTACCCTAAGTCATCAAAACAGCAATTAACTCAATAACCATGACATTAAGCCAGCTGTTTTTTTCTGGGGAATGTGAAATTGGAAACCAATGCTGCAGTATGCTTGGCTCAGCCGTGAGTTTCCATGAAGCAAAACTAAATAAAGCAAGTGTAAATATTGTAAATATTTGAGTTCAGAGGGGCAGGGAACTACCTTTCCTTTTGGAGGGAAAGGATCATGGGGACAAAATGAGAAGTACAGAATAAGGAGAGAAAATGGAGTGTCCAGTCCTGCAGGAACAAACACCTTTATAAATGAATATCCACAGCTTTCCTATGTTGCTTAACCTATTATGGATTATCCTGTATATTTAACATATTCAAAAACATTTCTGGTTAAATTTCTCCTAGGAGAATAACATCTTTGGCAACAATGTTTTAGAAAATTTGGGCTAATTTCATTATACCTACTGACTGCATATATTTATATTCCTTTAAAATTATATTTTTGAAGATTAAATTATACTTTTCATGAAATAGAGCTAATTTTATAAAGAAGCTATGAAAGTTTTCTCTAAAAGGTATTTTGAATATTTCTCTACAGATTATTTGATCTGATCATTTAATGATGGAAACCTAAGTTTTCCTTCAAACTAAAAGCCCTGTACACAGTGAATATGGCAGTAATCAGATTTTTTCCAGCCAAATGAAGGCCCCACAAATACTAAAACCAAAGACTTTGGAAAGAAATGTTTTTTCGTTTTTTCTTGATTTTAAAATTAACATGTGTATATAGATTTGAGAAAATACTTAAAACTATTAAGAAATGATTATCATTGATATAATCCCATTATGAGACCATTGTTAACACTTTGGAAGTTTTTTCTTTGAAAACATTTTAACAAATGAGTCAGGTAATTCAATTGTATTCATTGTTGGATACAGTTGATAATAACTAATGTTGCAGTGAACATTTTAGTATATTAGTCTTTGATTCTTTGCCCATTTCTTTAGGATATATTCTTAGAAAGGGAATCAATTTGTTTAGGCATCTAACTTATTGTTAAATTGCATGTCAGACAGATGATACTAATTTTCACTCAGTGTTTTTATGTGTTCTGACTATACCCTCAATGTCATTGAGTATTATTTTTAATCCATTTTTTCTCAACTCTGGCTTTTACTTTGGAATCAATGCAAGAGTTTTAAATAACAAACAAACATAAAACAGGCTGCACCTGAGCTCTACCCTAAGCCAATGAAATCAGAATTTCTGGGGAGTTGGAGGACCAACGCGAATATAAGTTTAAAAGCTCCTCAATGCATCTAGTTGATAGAAAGGGTTCATAACCACTTTGCTAATTGAGTAAATGAAAAATACTTCAAAGTTCTCTGCTATCACAGCACATTAGGATCTAAGTGGTATATGTTTGCCTCATTAGTTTGAAAAACTTACTGTGAAATTAGGGTCTGGCCAAAATATTTTGCCCCAAGTGGATCTGCACATACCTGGGGGAAAAAATGAGGTCATCTCTGCACCAAAATAGTTCCCCCTATTGCTTCCATCTTACCAATTAGTTTTTAGAAAACTTTTGCAGGGCTTTTTTTCCTTTTTCCTATTTCATCTCTAAACTTTCTATCTCTGAGGCTGCTTCAGAAGTAGTGCGTGTTAATTGTTTTGCCTTTCTAATCACTATTCAGTTGTTTGTCAAGTATTTCATTTATTTTGGCATTTTCTGTACCAGGTCATACATTGTCCTTATCTTAGGGTGACCATCATTTCCCCATCTTATTTGTGGTTTGGTAGATGAAAATACTGAAGAAGACTATACCTGATAGAAATGCTACAGAAGGCCTGTACTAAAGACTGTACATAACCTGATAGAATTACTGCAGAAGGCCTGTGCATAGTTTGACCTGTCTGGTTTTATGATGCTCCAGGCACGTCTGGGCCCTTTTAGTTGTTAGTCTAGGGAAACTATTGACGCTCATCCTGTGAGGGTAAGCTGGTGTGAGAGAGTCTGCTCTTTGGTGAAATGTTTTCCCGTGTGTGAGAAGTACAGAAGGGAATATTTCCTCCTCACTTCTAATGATGTTACCTGAAAATCTGATGCCAGATGATTACATTATTTCCTTAAAGGCTGTTATTTCCTCATTTCTGTCTTCCCCCTGGGCCCACAACTCGCTCTTTCTCTGGAAGAAGAAGTCTCTCCCCCACATCCCAATACTTAATTTTTCATACTCTTTCACAGCCAAGAGTGACTGTAGGACATAGTTTTGTCCGATTACACGTAAACAAGATTCTGCTGGCAGCTTTGGGCAAGAGTTGCACTTTCCAAATAAAAGTGTAGTGATCCTGAAACCTCTTTCCCTTACCTCTAGCCTTGAATTCAGATATGATGCCTAGATTTTGAAGGCCATTTTGCAACTATGAGGTAAGAGACCCAAGAGAAAGACTAAGGATAGCCAACATGGCTCTGCTATCTTTTAGCTGGTGGACTGACACCAACCATTGCCTGCATCCAGACTTTTGCTGAGGGTTAAACATGCTCTTAGCTGAGTCAGTGTTAGATGGATTTTCTGTTTCTCTCAGCTGAGAGCTTTCCCGATTCACCCAAATGATACTTTCCTAGTATCATGTTTAGCCATTGATCGTAGCTTGTTATTTCCTATTTTTTTCTGTATAAGAGGCTGAATTTTCACGTCCAAGACCATTGCTAAACAGGGCAAGGCCAAGCTAGCTTGTTATCTCCCTTTTATTCTCTTCTTCCTTGGGCAGTGGTCAGGCTGGGGTTAGTTCTTGGGCCAAGAACTGGGGAAAGTCACTGCTTCTTATTATCTGTCTCTGATTATGTTTCTGCCTGTACTGGTAAGTCAGTTTACTTTAATCTAAAGCTATTTAGGCTGAATTCAAATAGAAAAAAATGAGAAGTTATTGTCTATACCAACTTCTCCACACTTTTGCCTTTGATTTTGGGCCCACAGACATATATTAATAATAATAGTTATTTGCTTCCTTTTTTATTTTCTTTCTTGTGAATTTCTGGGGTTTTTGTTTTTTACAATTCTGGTAAGGTGGGGAGGCTGATCTCTAAGCAGCCTATTGGTATCTCTTGGTCTAAATATCATCTATAATATTCTAATTTGACACAATTTTTCTCATCCTTAACGATGGAAACAGTTTTGGTAATGAATGTAATTTGAAGTTACATCTATTTGTTCTCTGCCACCAAATGTTATGCCAGTGCCTTAATTGGTTTTGTTAGAGTGAGCTTGAAGCCATGGGTATATAAAGCAATTAAAATGTTTTGGCATTTTTCATCAGTCACTGAAGCATCATAAATTTTTGATTGCCTGTGTGATGAACATATTTACCAAGCACAAGTAGCTATAATTTATGTGTGTTCAGCTGGAGGATGGCAAATAAAATGTAAGTATGTTTGAGGTTAAAGAGAAATGTATCAACTGTCCGATCATTGCTACAATATAGCTAAGTGTTGAATCAAGAGGGAAAATAAAGGTGAATTTTACCTTTTCCTCTATATAATCATCCCTAGCATTACCTAGGAGAAGGCAATGGCACCCCACTCCGGTGCTCTTGCCTGGAAAATCCCATGGATGGAGGAGCCTGGTAGGCTGCAGTCCATGGGGTCGCTAAGAGTTGGACACGACTGAGCGACTTCACTTTCACTTTTCACTGTCATGCATTGGAGAAGGAAATAGCAACCCACTCCAGTGTTCTTGCCTGGAGAATCCCAGGGATGGGGGAGTCTGGTGGGCTGCCATCTATGGGGTCGCACAGGGTCGGACACGACTGAAGCGACTTAGCAGCAGCAGCATTACCTATTCAAATTTTTAGCTAAATGGTTTTGCATTGTCTTCTAGCATTCACTATTTGTTTCTATTAAATATGTAGGAATTTATGGAACTGGTCAGTATTTTGCCACTACACTTGTCGTCTTCAGTCTGTGGAAGTATCATGGAAAAACATGTATCTCCAATCCTGTGCTTGAAATAAAATGCTGAAACAGTGACCTGGTTTATTTGTAACCAAGAATCATCAAGTTCATCTTCTTTTTCAGATGTGACATGTACCAGAGCGTGAAAACAGCTGTGACAAAGCTCTCTTTGGAGCCTAAGTCATATCACTTGCTCACTGGAGCATCCTCTTTACATAGCCTGTCACTGTGATTCTAGCTCCATCTCACTGGAACAGAGTAGATCATGGGAAGAATCGAGCCTATGTAGGATGTTACTTCCTAGCAGAGTGCCCAGGAAAAAGGTGCCAAGGAAAACCCGGGCAGGTCCTCTGTGGATGGACTCGTGACATCATGTAGTGACCTTTCCCAGAGACTCTGACCAATAAGAATCTTTACTCATTCACTTTCAGCTTCCTTTGTGGTGCAAGCTTCACCCTGACATCTTGATTTTAAGTATATAAAAGGAATTTCTGTGATATACTCTGTAGCTCAGGCTCATTGGTACATTCTCTGCATGTTTCAGGTGAGAGCTAGGTCAGTTTGCCGTGAGACCAGGATGTGAGTGGATGAGAATATGTCCCTTTCTTGACTCTTCACATCCTTCTAGAAATGTGCTGAATCCTTCTTATCACTCCAACATGGAACCAGAGAAATCAGATTTTATTCTAGGAACCAGCTGCCAAAATTTGAAGTCCTCCAACCTCAGGCTGGTGGCAGTGAGGGTGAAGTGCAAAGGGGCAGTGTTCTTTTCCTGACAATACTGAAGTCGTTCCTGACTCTGCTCCATATTCTTAGGAAGTAGACAGACAAGTGCTAGTTACCTTCCTTCTTTTCAGACAGAGGAACTGGTGAAAGGATGAAACCCCTCAGTTTCTGGGGCTCTTATTTAGACACCACCTTGTGTTCTCATTCAGGCTCCTGACCTTTGCTCTACTCTTGGCTCATCCTGAGGGAAACTGGCCAGACTCCATCACCTGGTTGGCCTGTGAGTTGTCCCCTCTGTTTCTCCCCTCTTTCCAAGTCTCTCCTTTTTAATTATCAGCACAGACAACCCCCATGTAGTAAGACTCCATACAATCCTCACAGGCCTCAAGCGATGAGGGTAAAAACTAAAAAAATATCTCTGCCATGGAAGCTAATTGTGTATTTTTAATTAATTGCTCCAATTAGTCCCACTCTTTTCAGTTATGTTAATCTATAACAATGTCAGCTGGGATGCTTCTGGAAGTGGAAATTGCTGTAATGGTCAGGTACCTGTCAATTAAAACTCTTACTATGTGCAATTAGCTTCTCTTTGCATTTTCATGGCAACCCTGGGGAGTATGAGCGGCAGCATGGATGCAGCTTACCACATCTAGAGCAAATGGTATCAATATATTTCCATCCTATAATTTTGATGGCTTACATATTTTATTGTAGAGAAAAGTCAGTGATCAAAGATGGCATGATTAATGATGAAATAATTATAGAAGACCTAGTCTGGCCCCTTTGTTTATTAAATTCTGTAATGCAAAACTCGACAAATAATAAAAGCAGCTGATGGTGTATAGTTAAGGGTTTGGAGGCAAATGGCTTTCAAAGGTTTCCACTAAGCACTTTGAAAGCATATTTAACATATTATTGATATGATTGTTTGTGATTAGCATATGTATTTGGTCTTTACAGTCAAGCTTCTTCAGGATCACGAATAAGAAAAAAGAGGATAGATTGGTTTCAATTACACACCTTGGCTTCATAGAACTTTTTTCTCAAATATTTGGGATTTTCCTTCTGTAGCCTAAAATTTTACTGTACAATGAAGTTTGCTTTCCAATAGAGCTAAGCACAGCCTGACAGTTATTACATGATTATTTAATAGAATTCTTTCAACCACAATCTGCTTTTTAAATATATTATGAACTATGATAAACATACAGAAAAGTACACTAAACATAAAAATATATAGTTCAGTGATTAATCATGGAGTAAATATTGGTGTAAGCACATCAAGGTCAAGAAGTAAAATATCGACAGCAGCCCTTAGGGCCTTCTCTTGTCTCTTCCCAATTATTCCTTTTTCCTCTCAAAAGGCGCCTATATTACGTGTGAGCTCAGTCATGTCCGACTCTTTGCAACCCCATGGACTGTGGCACTCCAGGCTCCTCTGCCCATGGGATTTTCCAGACAAGAATACTGGAGCGGGTTGCCATTTCCTTCTCCAGGGGATCTTCCTAACCCAGAGATTGAACATGTCTTCTGCATGGTGGATTCTTTACCAACTGCGCCACCTGGGAAGCACCAAAAGGCACCCACCTTGAAGAAATTTCATTTGGTATTCATTTCCATGTTTTGAGAAGATGGTTGTTGCTCTCACTGCTTCTTTAAAAGCAGTTTTCTTTTGTACTCTGAAAGTGAAAGTGTTAGTTGCTCAGTCCTGTCCAACTCTTTGCAACCCTATGCACTATAGCTGACCAGGCTCCTCTGTCCATAAAATTTTCCAGGCAAGAATACTGGAGTGGGTTGCCATTCCCTTCTCCAGGGTATCTTCCTGATCCAGGCATTGAACTGGGTCTCCTGCATGAGCCACCTACACTAACTGCATTGTATAGAACAGTCTTTGGACTCTGTGGGAGAGGGAGAGGGTGGGATGATTTGGGAGAAAGACATTGACACATGTATAATATCATATATGAAATGAAACACCAGTCCAGGTTCGATGCAGGATACGGGATGCTTGGGGGTGGTGCACTGGGACAACCTAGAGGGATGGTACAGGGAGGGAAGTGGGAGGGGGGGTTCAGGATGGGGAACACGTGTACACCTGTGGCAGATTCATGTTGATGTATGGTAAAACCAATACAATATTGTAAAGTAATTAGCCTCTGATTAAAATAAATAAATTTATATTAAAAAATTTAAAAAAATATCTCTTTGTTTTTGGTTTTCAGCAGTTTTACTGTGGTTTGGCTAGTAAAACCTACGTGAGGACTTCTATACTCTATTTGGAGTTTGTAGGACTTCTTGAATCTACAACTTATTGTTTTTCATCATTTGGGAAAATTCTTAGCCACTATTTCTTAATATGTTATTTTTGACTCATTTATTGCTTTCCTTTCTCTCTAGGATTCCAGAAGTATGTTAGATCTTCTCAATATTTTCCTATCCTCTTTGAAAAATATTTTCCAACTTTTTGCCTCTTTATGCTAAGTATTTTTCTTATGTCACTAGTTTTTGTTCATTAAGTCTGATTTCAGTTGGGTATAAATTGTTCTAAACTGAGCCATTGAGGTCTTCACTTTGGCTATTGTATTTTTCATTTCTAGAATTTCTACTTAGTTGTTCTTCAGTTTGAAATGTCCTTTAAAAGTAAATTCTATTCTATGCTGAATTCGCAATCTGGCCTTTTATTTCCTTGAAAGAGTAGGTATAGTTTTGTCTTTCTGCTCTCAGTATTTCATTACTGTTCATGACTTAGCAAACTTTGATGTATGTCAGAAAGTTGATGTGATGTTTCCCTTGACAGTGGTGTTCAGTGTGTTCCTGATGTGGTGATGACAAAAGAGCCAACTAGGATTCTCTTCGGATTGATTCATAGACTTTTTTCTTTTCATCATGGAAAAAAATCACAATATATACTGTAAAGTAGAGGAAAATATATGATAACCCACAAAAATCCATCACCCAATTTCAACAGTTACCATCACTTAGCAACTATAGTTATCTTAAAATTCATGCCTAATAAGTTTAATATCTGGATCTACTGTGAGTCTCTTTCCATCATCTGTTGGCTCTATGTTTCTTGTTCTTGTCTTCTTGCTGTTATTTTATTGGGTTTCAGAAGTTGTATTGAAAAATTATGTGTAGAAATTACTTGATGTGTAAGATAAGTTCTTTGCTTGGGGAAGATTTATGTTTTCTTCTACTACATGCCTGGCAGCTCTTAAATCTGAAATCATCTTAATCCAATTTGGGGGATGAAGATGATTCAAAGCTCAGCTGAAATAGCTGTAAGAGCCAGTCTCCTTCTGGTTCACTCTGTTAGGGTGACTTAGACTCTCTTGGGCTTCCTTGCTGGCTCAGATGGTAAAGAATCCACCTGCAATTCAGGAGACCTGGGTTCGATCCCTGGGTCAGGAAGATCCCCTGGAATAGGGAATGGCTATCCACATCAGTATTCTTGCCTGGAGAATTCCATGGACAGAGGAGCCTGGCAGGCTACAGTCCACGAGACGAAAAGTGTTGGACATGACTGAGCAACTAACACTTTGCTTTAGACTCTCTCACCAAGCCTAAGACTACAACATTTGTGATTTTATCTCCATGAAGCTGCAGAACAGTACTGCATAGCCCTTTGGCTGCCTCTTCATGAGTCAGTAAATTCTATCAGAGGAAAAATCCAAACACTGGATCATTACTATCTTGTTCAGTATCCAGTGCTTTCAAGCAGAATATGTATATGTATTGTGAGTATGTACATTAGTTATCCTCAGAAAGGAGATTGGTCCAAATCTCCTGATATCCCATTGCTAAAAGCAAAAGACTACTCTATACACATCTTAACCTTTCATCCTGTAGTCTTTTATACTAATCATTTTAAAAGGGAAACTCAAATTGTAATATACGATGGTTGCTTATGGATTAATTGATTTCTGTATCTACCATAAGAATCTGTTAATCACTGTTTCTTTAAGCTGTGTGTTTACTCTCTTTAAGCTGTTTGTTTACTCTCTGATTCTTTTCTCATTCTGGTTTGTGTCACAGATACATGCTTTCTTACTCTTTGGCCCCTAAGTAGGTGCACCCAAAGAAGGCACGGTAGAAAATTGGGGGGTGAGAGTAGGGCAGAGAAGTCAGAGTTTTCTTACCTCTCTTATTGCTTCCTTTGGTGTCTCTGGCAGTAGCTGGGTCTCCTGCATGGTTCCAGCTCTTACTGAAAGGCTCTGGCTTCTGGGCTGTGGTAACACCTCCTCCCATCGTTTGCACCTCCCCCACCTCCGCCTCTCCCCCGCCCCCCAACAGTAATAGGACTTCCTACTGTTGCTGACTTACAGTTTTTTGGCTTTTCAATCCTGCTGCTGCTGCTGCTGCTAAGGCGCTTCAGTCGTGTCTGACTCTGTGTGACCCCATAGACAGCAGCCCACCAGGCTCCCCCATCCCTGGGATTCTCCAGCAAAGAACACTGGAGTGGGTTGCCATTTCCTTCTCAATGCATGAAAGTGAAAAGTGAAATTGAAGTCGCTCAGTCGTGTCCGACTCTTCGCGACCCCATGGACTGCAGCCCACCAGGCTCCTCCACCCATGGGATTTTCCAGGCAAGAGTACTGGAGTGGGGTGCCATCGCCTTCAATCCTTCTACCACTGTGTGATCAGTGATACCGTTAAATTCACCTCTAAATTCCATATAGTAATACCTGCTACTTTTAAGACCTAGTGCTGTTACTTTATCTGTCATAGGGTTTTGTTACAGTATGAAATATGTAATACGCAGTCCTTATCCTCAGGGAAGGAACAAAAGACAGGAACAAATGACGTCTGTATATGAAAACATGACAGATGACCATGGATTAAGTGCCAACCTTGAGGATTTACTCAAGAAGGCCTAAGCAACTCAAGAGTGAGATCCCTAGAATCTTTCATGGAGGTAAGTCAGATTGTGTGGTAGAACAGGATTGAAAAATTCTCCAGGTGGAGCTGAAATAAGAAATCTCTGGGAAACAAAATTCTTGTTCAAAATCTCCATGGAAAAGTGGCGTTTGAAATTATTTTCTATTCAAACTAATGACATGTATGAGTAGCTTGGTGATTCTTCTTAATGCTTTGAAGAATCTTTAAACTCTGAAAAACTGATGCGATGGTGTTTTCAATCTCACTTTACACATTTGCTGTAACTTCAAGTTCATAAACTTGAGCTTCACTGAAAATTACCCTCACCACAAACAAGCTCTGTCATTTCAGATGCTACCAACAGACAGCTGATTGAAAATTGAGGGATGAATGATAGTCAAAGAACTTTTGAGCAAATGCTACATAGTTTTCCAGTGAATAAGGGTTCATGATGGGTGCGTGATGAAATGCTCTTTCTCAGCCAGAATGTCATTGTAATTTTGGGTGGGTTGAGGCATTGGAAATAAGCTGAGAGCTAGATGGTGTAGTGTGAAACCAATTCTTTGGATATGGATTGTTATTCTGGAGCTAATTTGTATTGTGTTGCCGGCTGTGGTCAGGCCCAGTGCTGGGGGATGCACATGCCTCTTGTTTGGTTTATATGGTTTCTGTGTAGTCAGGGCAAAGAGCTTGAATTTGAAGTCAGATCTAAGTTGGGGACCCATCTTTGATCCTGCTTGACTATTTGATTGTGGGAAAGCACTTAACTTTTTGAGTTCTGCCTTCCTTATCTACAAATCATTAAGAGTAATGAAATCTCACAGAAAACTGTTGTAATAATTTAGGTGACAGTGCTTAGGAAACTTACAAATGTAGCTGTTTCTTGCACAGACATTTAAGCTGCCCGATTGTGTCTAAGCTACTGTGCTTGGCCAAGTTAGAAAATTTGCTGGAGGAGAGATAGCAGGCACTTAACGGCACTTCTGCATAGGGCCCTGTGCTTACAACACAGGCAAGGGAGAATCACATAATTTTCTTTCTCGCTTTTTCATTTTTAATTTTTCAATTGCCACTCCTAAAATCCTAGCCCCTGGCGGAGAATATTTGCATTCGTTGTACACAGTACCCACTTGACGCACTTGGCTCTGCATCCAAGGTGGAAGTTGAAATAAGTCAGTGTCCTTCTTTATTTACTTTATAACTAAGCTCTATTTCCTTTCCTCTCTTATATCCAGGAGTCATCATAATATATACACGGCATAAAATGTACATGAGATAACAAGTCATTACTTGCAAAGTACATTTTTTCCTTCTCCAGGGCCTTATTAGCAACTGATAATCTTAAATCTTATCTCCTAAGAAAGTTCCTCATCAAGTATTCCTTGTCCCCATTCTGTTAAGCATCTTCACGACTCATTCTGCTAAAAAAACAGAGAAAAACAACTCAAGGGAGTCCCAACTCCTACTGCAAACTAGTAGCTTTCCCTACCCAGAACAAATGCTAAAATTGGTCAGAAATCACATTATTTACTCTCAGAATAATAGTCTGTTGCAATTTATGCTTACCTTGTCACCCAACCACAGTAATAATATGTTTGACATGAACTGCATACTAATTACTTTTATTATTCCAGAAGTTTCATTAGCAATAGTCCTCCCTTACCCTCAATTCTCCCAAACTCCTGAATGTCTAAAAATGCCATCTTAACTATATCCCTAAAGACAATATAAATTCTACATATACAGTTTCTATTTGCTTCTCCATCTCACTCCCACCCTTGCCAAATCTTTCATCCATTCACACCAAAAATGCTAAAAGTCAGAAAGAATATCATCATGATTTCTCGAAGAGAACATGTCTCTGAACTTAGAGGGGCTTTGAGAGTCTTTTCTTAACTCAGATTTGAGATAATTAAACATTTTCCCCCCTTCCTTAAAAAAATAATAAATTACTATCAGTACAGATTTTTAATTTTATTAACCAGTTTTCAGCTATTAGTAGCCTAGAAAAGAAATGTAAACCCTGAACTTCTGAATGCCAAAATTTAACTGGGAATTTGAGAGTAGATAATGAAGACGGTTGAGCAGTCAAAACAAATGAAATAGCCTCCATGGATCACATTCAAACTTTTGCTTTAAGCAAACTTTGGTCAAGTGGTTCCTAGTAGATCAGAAGTGTTGTTATTGTTTTGTTGCTTTGTCATGTTTGACTCTTTTGTGATCCTAGGGACTGTAGGCTGCCAGGCTCCTCTGTCCATGGGATTTCCCAAGCAAGAATACTGGAGTGGGTTGCCATTTCCTTCTCCAGGGGATCTTCCCTACCCAAAGATGGAACCTGCGCCTCCTGCATTGGCAGGTGGGTTCTTTACCACTGCACCACCAAGGAAGTCCAGATTAGAAGTAGTGACTCAGAAGTGGAAATGTGGTTGCATTGTGTTTTAGTCAGTTTGAGCTGCCATAACAAAATACAATAGATGGGGTGACCTAAGCAAGACATTTATTCCTCTCAATTCTGGACGCTTGGAAGAAAAAGATCAAGGTACAGTCCAATTTGGTTCCTAGCCCTCTTACTGGCTTGCAGAAGGTTAGCTTTTCAGTGGCCTTTTCTCAGAGCATGTGTGTGAGGAGAGAGAGAAAGTAAAGTCTCTGATGCATTTTCTTATGGGGCTTCCCTGGTGGCTCAGACAGTAAAGAATCCACCTGCAATGCAGGAGACCCAGGTTTGATACCTGGGTCCGGAGGATCCCCTGGAGAAGGAAATAGCTACCCACTCTTGTATTCTTGCCTGGAGAATTCCCCAGGAGCCTGGCAGGTTATAGTCCATGGGGTTGCAGAGAGTTGGACACAACTGAGCAAAGTGTTTTCTTATAAGGACACTAATCCCATTATGAAGGGCCCATCCTTATGACCTCATCTAAACCTATTATCCTTCCAAAGGCCCCATGTTCAAATGCCATCACACTGGGTGTTAGGATTTCACTATAACAATTTTAGGGGGACAAATTTTAGCGCATAGCTTTCTGGAAAAGTCAGACATGCCGGCAGTAGCTAAAAGAGAAAGTAATTCTTTGGTAGAGAGGGGCCAAAGAAAAACTATTGTAATAGTTCATTTTTCAAAGGGACCATTTAGTTCAAGAACGTGTCACTCTGTGGAGGTCAGTGGTTTCTGAGGCCTTCATGATTGTCACGTTCATAGTAATGAATCTGATTCTTTAAGAAAAGGATGAAATATTTTCAATGTCCTCTATTTAAGAGGGTACTGAACAGAGTGTAATCTATTTTAGAGTTATTTTTTTGTTAACATACTTAAAATATTGGTGTGTCTGTGGGTTGTAATCAATCCTGTGAAATATACATTTACATATAATGGTAGGGTTTCCAAAACCTGATAAATCTCATGGAGCAATAAACAATAAGTATTTTTTAGGGTCAAACAGTAGGATACCATTTCTAAAGAACAATTTTCTTTTAAACTGAATTATGCAAGAGCGAACAAAATTTAGTGTTGATATTTCAGCTGTTGAAAACAATCCATCAAGTTCTTCACTACTTAGCACCAAGGTTGAAAAAATTTATCATGGTGCTTTTTTATCCAAGCATGTCTACGCATGGCAAATATCACTGGCCTTTAATTTAAAGGTGGTAGTCGAGATTGGGGGTTCTATAGAAGAGACAACTTTATGTTTGACCACAATTCTTCACCTGGGCCAAGGAACAGTGATTTTCTGACTTGTCTGCCTTTGTCTTAGAGCCTTCTATCCTGTTAATAGCCATTTTCTGGACTCTATTGTGATTGCGATAGCCAGATTTCCCTTTTTACTGCCTGCCGTACTTACCAAGCAATCAGCATCCATCTCCGCAATGAGACTTATCTTGCCAAAAGTTGAGGATACTCGAAGTCAGTTGGCTGCAATTCCCTATATCAATCCCTGCAATAGAGGTGGCCTTGCCAATGAACTATAATAACTGACATCACTTGGCAAGGCTCCCCATACTCTGGATGGTGTTTGGAAAGGTACAGTCAGCTTCTGCCTCTATAATTCTCTTTTTATGTATGTTTTCATATATAAAACCCCCATTTAGCTGATATATCCCTTCTTTAGCTATATTAAAACCTTTGAGGTCTGGTCTTATCTTGCTGGCAGTAGTACTGGGCTGTCTTGTTAAGGTGACACTGCAGATCTTGGTTTTGAGCCATTATGTCCTGATTGTAGAGCTGATGCTTGGGTGTAGTCTTACTCTTCTAGATACGTGTTCTTGAGGATGCCTCCACTGTAGCCCCCCCAGATCAAAAGGTTCTGAATAACACTATATACCATGTGCTTTATCTGCTGTCTACATCTAATCTGGAGAAAGAAATAGCAACCCACTCCAGGTTTTTTGCCTGGAAAATCCCATGGACAGAGGAGCCTGGCAGGCTACAGTCCATGGGGTCACAAAGAGCTGAACATGATTGAGCAAATAAATAACAGCAACTAGGTGCTTTATCTGCTATCCTCATCTAATCTATTAGCAAAGCCTAGTAGGTCCACCTAAAAATACACCCTGATATTACTTCTCTTGCTTGCACTGCTGTCAGTCTAGCCCAAGCCTTGACTCTTATTCACCTAGACACTTCCGTGGTCTCCTAACCAGGCTCCCTTCTTCCAGCCTTGTCTATTGGGGTTTTTTAACACAGCAGCCACAGTGGTCCCTTAGAACACAGGTAGACTCATATCACTCTTTTGCTCAAATCATCCAGCTGCTTCCTGTGAGAGAATACAATCCAAATGTTGATTCACTGGATACAAGGCTCTACCTGGTGTAAGGAACCTTCGTGACCTCATCTTCTACCATCTTGCCCTTGCTCACCCGTCTCACCTGCGCTAGCCTCCAGATGCTCCCTTCAACATGTCAGGCACAGCCCTGCCTCAGGCCTGCTGCCCTTCTGTATCCTTGGGGAGAGGGGTTTGGGGAGATGCCTGTTCTTTCCCCGAGTGTATGCGCGTCTCCATCCCTCGCTTCATTCTGATGGCTGTGCATATGTCCTCTTTCAAATGAGAGCCTTTTACTCTATACTGTATTACTCCCCGAGTGTATGCGCGTCTCCATCCCTCGCTTCATTCTGATGGCTGTGCATATGTCCTCTTTCAAATGAGAGCCTTTTACTCTATACTGTGTTACTCCTTGTCTCTCCTTGCCCTACTCATTTATTTGCTCTTTGATTTTTTTGTCCAGTTCTCTCCACTAAAAGATAGGCTGCACTAGGGCTGGTTCACAGCTATATCCCTAGTTCCTAGAGCAGTGTCTAGCCACTACAGTGCCTTCAGTAAATATTTGTTGGCTAATTGTCAGAATGATTCCTTATCTTATTGAATCTTCACAGCACTTCTTTTAGGGGTTAGGTGCCTGTATTCTGATTTTGTAAATAAACTGGAAAGGCAAGCTTAGTAACTTGTTTAGAGAATGTAGATACTGCAGAGCTGAGTTTTTTCTTTCTTTTGAACTTTTTATATTGTATTGGGGTATGCTGCTGCTAAGTCACTTCAGTCGTGTCCAACTCTGTGTGATCCCACAGACGGCAGCCACCAGGCTCCCCTGTCCCTGGGATTCTCCAGGCAAGAACACTGGAGTGGGTTGCCATTTCCTTCTCCAATGCATGAAAGTGAAAAGTGAAAGTGAAGTCCCTCAGTCGTGCCCAACTCTTAGCAACCCCATGGACTGCAGCCTACCAGGCTCCTCCATCCATGGGATTTTCCAGGCAAAGTACTGGAGTGGGGTACCATTGCCTTCTCCGTATTGGGGTATAGCTGATTAATAATTAATTATTAATGATTAATAATAGCTGACCTATTAGGTGAACTGCAAAGGGACTCAGCTATACATATACATGTATCAATTACAGAGCTGAGTTTTGAATTTTGGTCCTCATGATGTGGAATTCCGTGCCAAACCCCATCTAGTGATGTCCTGGAAGTTACAGGGCAGTGTCAGTGAGTGCTGGAAGGTGGCCTTTCAGGACTTGGCTACTGGTTTTCAGTGGCAGGATAGAATCATTAAGTTATAACTGATTTTGCAACTGATGATGAAATTTCTCAAGAAGCTAAATTGTGGCCCATCCATATATCTATCAATCAGGACTCCTCAACCTCAACATAGAGGATGTGGAATTTATTTTCTGTTTTCTAGATATTTTGTTTTGAATTGACAGGTCAGAAACTTGATGACTGGTCACTGTGTTGTAATAGTTATTATTTATTTCCTCATCCTTACTGCAACAGATAACCTCATCCTTTTTCCAATAGATAACCATACAGGAACTAGAGTATATGCAGACTTGAAGCCAGAAGACAGGAAGTCAACCAGATCAGAATCATTCATTCAAGGATCAGAGTCAAATAACCAGCTACAGGCCCAAGATACAGAAGGTTACAAGTGATGTTTCCAAGATTTTCATCAGTAAGGTCTACTGATTGATGGATTTCTTCCCTATCATATGAATGTCTAGACATTGATATGTGTTAGACAAGGAGGACTCTAGAAATAACCAAGTGCCCATGGTTGCCTCTTGATGCTTCCTTTTAAACCAGGGCAAAGGCAAGGTCAGGAGCCAGACTGACCCTGACAGGTGTGTGCCTATTGACCAAACTGCCCCAGCAGTTGGGAGTCGTGTGCTCCATGGCTGGTTGCTGGTCAGTGAATCAGTGGGGTTCATCTCTGAATGGACCATACTGTCTCATAAGTTGATGCCATTTGGTTTTTGTTTTTTTGTAAATAAATCCTAAAGTCTTCTAGCCCCTGTTTTACTTTAAACAGCTGCAAACACAAGTCTGCTGAAACTCCAGGAAATAAATGACTCTACATAAGTATGTTTTTAAAAAAGTAAGGTACAATGGGCTCAGCATGAGTCAGCATGTGGGAATATCACTTAGGGGGCAAATGTGACTCTGGAACTTGAAAACAGGAACCTGGTAAGAAATCTTTTTTCCTACATACATCATTTTAACCATATATTTTTAGAACACCTATTATTAGCCAGGTAATGTGTTATATGCTGTGATACACAGACACAAGGCCAGTCCTCAGGAAGGATCTAGTGACTTCACTGTGGGTCACTTGGAGACTCTTATGAAGTTCCTATTTCTGTCAGATTTCAAGACTTATTAAAGGATACATGAAAAATTGAGATAAATGAAAAAGAAATTGATTAATCTGAAAGTGATTTAATGAGCAATTAGAGGAAAGATGCAGAGAATATACCTTGCAGTTCATCTCCCTTCACACTTAATGAGGGCTTGATGCAGTGAGAGAGAAGACACTGAGGTAGAATGGATGGAAAGAGCCTCTCCTCCTGACTCTGAAGCAATAAAAATGTTTACTTATATATATAATGTATATATTGTGTGTTTGTGTGCGTGTGTACACATATATAAAGGCATACCTTGCTTTATTGCACTTTGTAGATATTTTTGCAAGTCGAAGATTTCATGGCAACCCTGTGATGATTAAGTTTGTCAGCAACATTTTTTTAACGCTTGTTCACTTCATGTCTCTGTGTCACATTTTGGTAATTCTTGCAATATTTCAAACTGTTTCATTATTGTTATATTTGTTATGATCAGTGATCTTTCATGTTACAATGTTGTACCATGAACCATGTTCATACAAGACAGGGAATGAAACTGATAAATGTTGTGAGTGTTCTGACTATACCACTGACCAGTGTTCCCCCATCTCTCTCCCTCTCCTTGGACCTCCCTAGTCCCTGAGACTCCACAGTATTGAAACTAGGTCAGTTAATAACCTTACAGTGGCCTGTAAGTGTTCAAATATAAGGAATAGCCTCACATCTCCCACTTTAAATCAAATGCTAGAGATGATTAAACTTAGTGAGAAAAGCATGTGGAAAGCTGAGACAGGTTAGAGGCTAGACCTCTTGTGCCAAGCAGTTAGCCAAGTTGTGAATGCAGAGGAAAAGTTCTTGGGAGAAATTGAAAGTGTTATTCTAGTGAAGACATAAGTGCTTAAAAAGGAAATGGCCATATTGCTGAAATGGAGGCAATTTCAGTGATCTGGATAGAAGATCAAACCAGCCACGACATTCCCTTAAGCCAGAACCTAATTTGGAGCAAAGACCCAACTCTCTTCTATGAAGGCTGAGATAGGTGAGGAAGCTGTGAAAGAAAAGTTTGAAGCTGGCAGAAGTTGGTTCATAAAGTTTAAGGAAAGGAGTCATCTCTATAACATTAAAGTGCCAGGCAAAGCAGCAAGTACTGATGTAGAAGATGCAGGAAGTTATCGGAAGATCTAGCTAAGATAATTCACAAAGGTAGCTACAATAAACAACAGGTTTTCTAGATGAAACAGCCTTGCATTGGAAGAAGATGCCACTTAGGACTTTCATAGCTAGAGAGGAGAGTCAATTCCTGGCTTCAAAGTTTCAAGGACAGACTGACTCTCTTGTTAGGGGCTAATACAGCTGGTGACTTGAAGAAGTTGAAGCCAGTGCTCATTTATCATTCAAAAAACCCTATGACCCTTAAAAATTATGCTGAATCTACTCTGCCTTTGCCCTGTAAATGGAACAACAAAGCCTGGTAGATAGCACATCTGTTTACAACATGGTATAAGCCCACTTTTGAGACCTACTACTTAGAAAAAATTATTCCTTTCAAAATATTACTGCTCGTTGATAGCGCATCTGCTCACCCAAGAGATCCAGTGGAGATATACAACGAGATTAGTGGTGTCTTCATGCTTGCTAAGACATTCCTTCTGCAGCCCAATAAACAAGGAGTCATTTAGATTTTCAAGTCTTCTTATTTAAGAAATACAGTATTTCATAAGGCTATGACTGCCATAAATAGTGATCCCTTTGGTAGATCTGGGCAAAGTCAATTGAAAATTTTCTGGAAAAGATTCACCATTCTAGATGCCATTATGAATATTTATGATTCATGGGAAGAAGTCAAAATATCAGCATTAACAGGAGTTTGAGACTTGATTTGAACCTTCATGGATGACTTGGAGAAGTTCTAGACTTTAATGGAGGAAGTAGCTGCAGATAGTGTGCAAACAGCAAGAGAACTCGAAGTGGAGCCTGAAGATGCGGCTGAATTGCTGCAATCTCATAGTGCTGCAAACTCATAGTAAAACTTTGGGGCTTCCCAGATGGCACTAGTGGTAAAGAACCCATTTGCCAATGCAGGAGATGTAAGAGATGCAGGTTCGATCCCTGGGTCTGAAAGATCCAATGAAAGAAACAGTACCCCACTCCAGTATTCTTGCCTGGGAAATCTCATGGACAGGGGAGCCTGGTGGGCTACAGTCCATTGGGTTGCAAAAGAGCTGGACAGGACTGAAGCAGTGCACGCAAGCATAGTAAAACTTTAATGGGTGAAGAGCTGCTTCTTCAGGATGAACAAAAAAGTAGTTTCTTGAAACAGAATCTACTTCTGGTGAAGATGCTATGAAGATGTTGTAATGATAACAAAGGATTTTAGAATAGTGCATAACCATAGTTGATTAAGCAGTGGCAAGTTTTGAGAAGATTGTCTCCAGTTTTGAAAGAAGTTCTACTGTGTGTAAAATACTGTCAGTCTTCCATGCCACAGAGAAACCATTCATAAAAAGACAAGTCAATCAATGAGGCAAACTTCATTGCTGTTCTACTTTGAGAAATTGGCAAAGTTGCAGCAACTTTTTGCAACCACCACTCTGATCAGTGAGCAACCATCAGCATGGAAGCAAGGCCCCCCACTAACAAAAAGATTAGGGCTCCCTGAAGGCTCATATGATGGTTAGCATTTTTTAGCAATAAAGTATTTTTAAATTAAGGTGTGTACTTTACATTTTTAGACATAATGCTATTATTGGACCCTGAATAGACTATAGTATAGTTTCATCATAACTTTTATATGCACTGGGAAACCAAAAAATATCATGTGACTCACTTTGTTGGGATATTCGCTTTATAGCTGTGGTCTGGAACCAAACCTGCAAGATCTCTGAGCTAAGCCTGTATTTGCATGTCTCTTCACCACCCAAATTCATATGCTGAAACCCTAACCCCTAGTGCCTCAGAATGTGACTATATTTGGAGATAGGGCCTTTAAAGTAATTAAATTAAACTTGGTCATTGGGTTGGGCCCTAAATCAGTAAGACTGGTATTCTTATAAGAAGAGATGATTAGGATGCAGACAGGCAGAGAGGAAAAACCATGTGAAGACAAAGAGAGAAGACAGCCATTTCTCTTGTAAGCCTAAGGGAGAGGCCTCAGAAGAAATCAGCCCTGTCAATACCTTGATCTCAGACTTAGCCTCTAAGACTGTGAGCAAATACGTTGCTGTTGGTGAAGTTATCTGGTCTATGGTCCTTTGTTATGCCAGCCCCAGAAAACAATTCAATGCACCAATTAAAAGGACTCCAGCCCTAGAGATTGTAAGAACTCAAAAACTGCATATATGTAGTAGGGCTGGCTTAGAAAGACATAGTATCAGGTGCACGATCATGCCAGGCTTCTGAGAGCATTCATGGAATGGGAAATAATCCTGGCTGGATTCTCTAGCTCTGTGGATGTGAAGTGCTTTATGTCTCTACTAGCTCATTCACTCAGTGAGTCTTTTTTAAATTCCTGCTATGTACCAGGCATTGAACTAGATGTGGGAAATACAAGATGGATTGGCACAAGAATCTGTCCGCAAGGAATAGTTATGGCCAGTGCTACAGTGTGGCAAGTCTTCTGATGAATATTTGAACCTGGTACCTAACCTTGATGGATGGTTGTTCCAGCTGTGTCCCCACGGTCACAGGACTACACTTAGTCTTTTCCTTACTGATTCCTCCTATTTTAAAATCCTCTTTAAAAAAAAATTGATCTCTGGTTCTCTTCTTTCTTTTTCTAAATAGGTAAGTCTTAGATATCAGCTCAGGATTTGTAGTAGTTCAGTTAGGCTCCCAGGAAGTCACTCAGAGAACATGATGCAGTAAATCAGACTTGGTGTTAACTCTGACCTGGAATGTTATCATCTATCTGACTCAGTTCCAGAAGAGAGAACCACCTCCGGTGACTTCCTCCCCTGTATTTCAGGCCATAAATAGGTGCTGGGGCCCTGCCAAGTTGGGTCACTGTGGCTCATGAGGGACTGTCAGTTCCTCACAAACATTACACAGCTGTGAAATGACTATACCACCCAAGGTGACTCATAAAATCTGCCCCCCTTAAAAAGGGAATATTAGAAATGTCACCTCCTGGCTATCACTGTAATGCAGTTATGAGCTCTAGTTCTCAGCTGACTATCCAGAAGAGTCCTCACAGGAACCAAATAAGAAATCTGGGAAACCTAACACTTTGATTTGCCCAGGGCAGGTACTAGGAAGCAGTCAGCCTAGAAGTTTTAGAAGCTGATTCTAATCTAGGATTGTGATAAAATATAAATGATGTTTGATATCTGACTGTATTTAATCTGAGTTCTCCAGAGAAACAGAAGTACAGAGAGAGAGAAAGAGAGGAGAAGAGTGGATAGTAGAGAGAAAAGAGATTGATTGATTGGCTGATTCTAAGGAACTGACTTATATGATTATGGGGCTTACAAATCGATGAGGCAGACCAGCAGGCTGTAAACTCAGGCAGCATTTTTATGTTACAGTCTTAAAGTAGAATTTCTCAAAGCTTCAGTCTTTGCTCTTAAGGCCCTCCACTGATTAAGTGGGACCCACCCACAGGATGTAGAGTAATCTGCTTATTTAAATACTGCTTATTATAAATGGTAACCACATCTGCAAAACATCTTCTCAGTAACATCTAGGCCAGTATTTGATCAAGTGGACACATAAAAGTGACTATCTTACTACTTTTAACTGATAGAAGTAATCTGAATTTTTGAGCGTGTTACTGAATTAGAACCTTAAGGTAACTAGTAATCATAAAAATTTACTGAACCTCATTTGTTTCTCTTTGAATGCTTTCAGTTTTGGGGTTTTGAGCCACTGTTTCAAAAGGCAGGCAAGCCCATCTTTGGATCACTCTCACTGTTGACGAGCCCTTGCTTGAATGTATTTAGTCCCCATCCTGCTCCATGGAGCTGTTGTGCCCTAAGTGCAGTTCGACCCTCTGAAACAACACTGAAACAAGACAAAGACCAATTCGTCTTATATCATGTCTAAAGTGTGCTTTATATGAGGTATTCATTTTGTGTGATGCTCAGCATAGGGATGGGGGTGTAGGGAAAGGTCTGTGGTCAAGTAAGTTTGGGAAATATTGCTTAAAAGCTCTTCCTTTGGAAGATTTGTCATGACTCATTTGAAAGGCTTTGAAATTCTGCAGGAAGGAAACCAGCTAAATGTAACTTAGCATTTCTCAGAAACCTGACCTTGGAAACCCCCCTTTCTTCTCTTTAGCAACATCCTACAGGATATTCATGGAAAAGTTCTGCAAGGTTCTCTGGCACAATCAGTGCCCAGTCTTTAGTTTAGATGCCCTGTCCCCCAGTTGTTTTGTACCACTGTGTGTCAGGGATGGGTTGTGGAACACACCACTCCAGTCCTTAGTGGCTTAATATAATAGCCATTTATTATTTCCCCCATGTTCATAGCTCACTGGATGATTTTGCTGACCTGGGCTGCTCATGATTGATCTTAGCTGGACTTACTTATGCATCTGATGAGTAGAGGGTGATGGCTGGCCTAGCCTAGCCTTGGCTGGAATGATTCAGCTTTATTCCACAGGCCCCTATCCTTCCAGCAAGCTAGCCTAGGATATTCTCATTGTGGTGACAGAGTTGAAGAGAAGAAACATGCAAGCATACAGTTATCCATGCATCAGGTTGCTAAAAACACTTGTTTGCATCAAGTTTATGAAAATTCTGTTGGTCAAGTGATTTAGGCAAGTTCAAAGTGGCAGTGTGTTGCAGAGTTATAGGACAAAGACAAGGATATGTGTGGCCGTTAACTGGGGCTATTGGTTATATTCATTAATGCAGCTCTCAGATGTGAATCTGAGGAATGGTACCAAGACAGCTGAAGCAGAATTGCCAGGGTGAGTGTAGTGAAATTTCACATCTTTAATCCCTATCCCTCAGAGATGATCAGGATGGGGCTGTTGTTGTTCAGTCACTTAGGTGTGTCTGACTCTTTGTGACTCCAAGGACTGCAACATGCCAGGCTTCCCTATCCTTCACTATCTCCCAGAGTTTGCTCAAATTCATGTTCATTAAGTCGATGATGGCATCCAACCGTCTCATTCTCTGTCACCACCTTCTCCTCCTATCCCCAATCTTTCCCAGCATCAGGGTCTTTTCCAGTGAGTTGGCTGTTCACATCAGGTGGCTAAAGTATTGGAGCTTCAGCTTCAGCATTATTTCTTCCAATGAATATTCAGGGTTGAATTCCTTTAGGATTGACTGGTTTGATCTCCTTGTTCAAGAGACTCTCAAGAGTCTTCTCCAGCACCACAGTTTGAAAGCATCAGTTCTTTGGCACTCAGCTTTCTTAATGGTTCAACTATCACATCCATACCTGACTATTGGAAAAACCATAGCTTTGACTAGATGGACCTTTTTGGGCAAAGTGATGTCTCTGCTTTTTAACATGCTGTCTAGGTTTGTTATAACTTTTTGTCATAGCTTTTCTTCCAAGGAGCAAGTGTCTTTTAGTTTCATGGCTGCAGTCATGGTCTGCAGTGATTTTGGAGCCCCAGAAAATAAAGTCTGTCACTGTTTCAATTGTTCCCACATCTATTTGCCATGAAGTGATGGGCCCAGATGCCATGATCTTACTTTTTTGAATGTTGAGTTTTAAGTCACTTTTTCACTCTCCTCTTTCACCTTCATCAAGAGCCTCTTTAGTTCCTCTTAGCTTTCTGCTATTAGTGTGGTGTCATCTGCATATCTGAGGTTATTGATATTTCTCTCAACAATCTTGATTCCAGCTTGTGCTTCATCCAGCCTGGCATTTCACATGATGTGTCATGTGAAATAATAAATTATAAGTTAAATAAACAGGGTGACAATATACAGCCTTGACATACTTCCTTCCCAATTTTGAACCAGTCTGTTGTCATGTCCCCTTCCAACTGTTGCTGCTTGATATGCATATAGTTTCTCAGGAGGAGGTAAGGTGGTCTGATAGTCCCATCTCTTTTAGAATTTTCCACACTTTGTTGTGATCCACACAGTCAAAAGCTTTAGCATAGTCAATGAAGCAGACGTAGATGTTTTTCTGGAATTCTCTTGCTTTGTCTATGATCCCACAGATGTTGGCAATTTGATCTCTGGTCCCTCTGCCTTTTCTAAATACAACTTGTACATCTGGCAGTTCTGGGTTCACATGCAGTTGAAGCCTAGCTTTTAGAATTTTGAGCATTGCCTTGCTAGCATGTGAGATGAGTAGAACTGTGCAGTAGTTTGAACATTCTTTAGCACTGCTCTTCTTTGGGATTGGGATGAAAACTGACCTTTTCCAGTCCTGTGGCCACTGCTGAGTTTTCCAAAATTGCTGGCATAATGAGTGCAGCACTTTCCCACTTGACTTCACTCTCCAGAATGTCTGGCTTTAGGTGAGTGACCATACCATTGTGGTTATCTGGGTCATTAAGATCTTTTTTTTGTTTGGTTATTCTGTGTATTCTTGCCACCTCTTCTTAATATCTTCTACTTCTGTTAGGTCCTTACCATTTCTGTTCTTTATTGTGCCCATCTTTGCCTGAAATGTCCCGTTGGTATCTAATTTTCTTGTAGAGATCTCAAGTCTTTCCCATTCTATTGTTTCCCTCTATTTCTTTGCATTGTTCAGTTAAAAATGTTTTCTTATCTCTCCTTGCTATTCTTTGGAACTCTGCATTCAGATGGGTTTATCTTTCCTTTTCTCTTCTTTGTAACATTTTATAGGAGGTGGTGACCAATACCATCCCCAAGAAACAGAAATGCAACAAGGCAAAATGGTTGTCTGAGGAGATCTTACAAATAACTGAGAAAAGAACCAAAAGGCAAATGAGAAAAGGATGGGGTTGAATACTCATAGTTTTAGAAGCTCCTTAGGTAATATTGATGATGAATCAGGTTTGGAAACCCTTGGTCTAGACCCTTTTTCTGTTTAACAATATTGATTAAAGTGTTATAATGATAAAAGCCACAAGGGGTAGAGAAAGTGTTGTAAGATGGAGATGTTGCTTCTCATTGAATTTCTAATCTCAGGCAAATAATATTGATGGTTTAAGTTACATAGCAACAGGTCAGCTTTCAATCCCATTGCTGTCATGGTTGTTCCTTGACCTAAAATCTGACCTTCTCTTGGGAGCCCTGCAATTAGGCCATTTTCTCAGACTGTAACTGACACATGTCATTCTGTGTGTGCCATGGCCTCAGTCAGGAGGCAGCTGAGAGAGAGAGAGAGAATCGGAGCCAAGGGTAGTGCAAATTTAGCCAGACTTAAAGTTTTTTTTTTTTTTTGGAGAAGGAAATGGCAACCCACTCCAGTATTCTTGCCTGGAGAATCCCAGGGACAGTGGAGCCTAATGGGCTGCCGTCTATGGGGTCGCACAGAGTCGGACATGACTGAAGTGACTTAGCATAGCATAGCATCAAAGTTTTTTTAGCTGGTTTCTTTGCTCCAGAATTTCAAGGCCTTTTGTATGAGTCATAATAAATTTTCCAAAGGGAGAGTTTGTAAGCAGTGTGTCTCAAACTTAATTAAAAGGGTCTTGGAATAGATGATTCCTACCTGAAAGAACAAAGATGCCAGGAGGTCAATGTTACTACTCCACTAACATTGAGTTACTATTGTAGGGAGTTGACTGTGAAAACATGTCAGTACTGAACATTATCTTTAGTCTGACTGAAAGAATATCTCCTAAATGTGTATAAAACTTTTTCTCCAAAGACATTTATATATTGTTATGATGAGTTCAGTAGTGCTTGTTACTAGTAACATCAAATTATTTGTGTGTGAAGAAGAACTAAAGCATCTCTTGATGAAATTGAAAGAGGAGAGTGAAAAAGTTGGCTTAAAACCCAACATTCAGAAAACTAAGATCATGGCATCCAGTCCCATCACTTCATGGCAAATAGGTGGGGAAACAATGGAGACAGTGACAGACTTTATTTTTTTGGGCTCCAAAATCACTGCAGATGGTGACTGCAGCCATGAAGTTAAAAGACACTGGCTCCTTGGAAGAAAAACTATGACCAACCTAGACAGCATATTAAAAAGCAGAGACATTACTTTGCCAACAAAGGTCCATCTAGTCAAGGCTATGGTTTTTCCAGTAGTCTTGTATGGATATGAGAGTTGGATTATAAAGAAGGTTCAGTACCAAAGAATTGATGCTTTTGAACTGTGGTGTGGATAAGACTCTTGAGAGTCCCTGGGACTGCAAGGAGATTTAACCAATCCATCCTAAAGGAAATCAGTGCTGAATATTCATTGGAAGGACTGATGCTGAAGCTGAAACTCCAATACTTTGGCCACCTGATGCAAAGAACTGACTCACTGGAAAAGACCCTGATGCTGGAGGAGAAGTGGATGACAGAGGATGAGATGGTTGGATGGCATCCCTGACTCAATAGACATGAGTTTAAGCAAGCTGCAGGAGTTGGTGATGGATAGGGAAGCCTGGAATGCTGCAGTTCATGGGGTCACAAAGAGTCAGACATGACTGAGCGACTGAATTGAACTGAGCTGATATATGAATTTATATATAATCTCAGTCAACAGATAGTGAGTGTTCAGCCAATTAATACTTTGTGGAAATTAATGTGATTTTTTTACATTATAAATTAGGAACTTTGTTAGTCTGCTGGTTCAACTATAATGAAAACCACAGACCAGGTGGCTTAAACAGCGAACACTTCTTTTCTCAGAGTTCTGGAGGCTCAAAGGCCATGCTCAAGGTGCCAGCAGGACTGGTTTCTAATGAAAGCCCTTTTCCTCACTTGCAGATGGCTGTCTTCTCGTCATGTGTGGCCTTTTCTCTGCCACATGTAGAGAACACAAACTCTGATGACTCTTCTTATAAGGACCTCAGGCCTACCAGACAAGGGCCCTACCCTATGACTTATTTAACTTTGATTATTTCATTAAAGGCTCTGTTTCCAGATGTAGTCACATTGGAGTGTAGGAATTTGGGACAGGAAGCGGGGGGCACAATTCATAATAGGAACCATTGAATTAAATTGGTGCTAACTGTAATAGAATGCCCTCATTCCTCACAGTAACCATTTGGGATCTCCTCCCAGATATAGTTGAGTCTCAGAAGCTTCCCTTGCTCAGTTCTTTAGAGTGATGACTCTTAAACACTTTTGGACTGTAGCCATTCTAGGGAGCTCAGAAGATCCTTTGGCCTCTCTACTTCATGTGTTCCACCTATATTACATAAAGCCATCGGCTCCAAAATAGGTGGATCATAAGTTTACTTTAAAATCAAATGATAAGCTTATGTATAGATTTTTACGTCACCATTACAACCTAGACCATGCTATGCTATGCTATGCTATTCTAAGTTACTTCGGTTGTGTCCGACTCTGTGTGACCCCATAAATGGCAGCCCACCAGGCTTCCCCATCCCTGGGATTCTCCAGGCAAGAATACTGGAGTGGGTTGCCATTTCCTTCTCCAATGCATGAAAGTGAAAAGAGAAAGTGAAGTCGCTCAGTCGTGTCCAACTCTTAGCGACCCCATGGACTGCAGCCCACCAGGCTCCTCCGTCCATGGGATTTTCCAGGCAAGAGTACTAGAGTGGGGTGCCATTGCCTTCTCCAACCTAGACCATGGACTTAATCAAATAGTCTTATTATGCTTATCTTGATCACATGTGCAATTCAAGAAAAGACAAATTTTTCTATCTCCAGTAAATGTAGAAACACATATTTTATATTTTTATTAATAATGCATAAATGATTAATATTTGAATTTTAATGCCTTTGTGAAACCTAGATAGCATATTCAAAAGCAGAGACATTACTTTGCCAACAAAGGTCCATCTAGTCCAGGCTATGGTTTTTCCAGTAGTCATGTATGGATGTGAGAGTTGGACCGTGAAGAAAGCTGAGGACCAAAGAATTGATGCTTTTGAACTGTGGTGTTGGAGAAGACTCTTGAGAGTCCCTTGGACTGCAAGGAGATCCAACCAGTCCATTCTAAAGGAGATCAGTCCTGGGTGTTCATTGGAAGGACTGACGCTGAAGCTGAAACTCCAATACTTTGGCCACCTCATGCGAAAAGTTGACTCATTGGAAAAGACTCTGATGCTGGGAGGGATTGGGGCAGGAGGAGAAGGGGATGACAGAGGATGAGATGGCTGGATAGCATCACTGACTCGATGGACATGAGTTTGAATGAACTCCGGGAGTTGGTGATGGACAGGGAGGCCTGGTGTGCTGCAATTCATGGGGTTGCAAAGAGTTGGACACGACTGAGCAACTGAACTGAACTGAACTGAATGTGTCTCAGTATAGCTATAAGAATATTTTAGTCTTCTGAACTCATATGTACTTCAATGGAAGCTAAGAAAGCATATGGTAATGGTATAGTGGTTAACAGTGAGGGCTCTAAAGGAAATAAACAAACTATGGCCCATAGGCCAAATTCTGCATGCTGCCTGTTATTACACATAAAGTTTTATTGGAACACAGCCATGCCCATTTGTTTACATAGTGTCCATGGCTGCTTTGGAGCTATAGTAGCATAGATGAAAAGAGACCATATGACCTATGAACCCTAAGATAGTTACCATCTGGTCCTTTCCTGAAAAAGTTTTCTGACCTCCCCCAATCTAGAGTAGAAATCCTTGAGTTCAAATTCTGGCTCTGTGGTTTCCAGCTCTGTGATGCCATGCCATATATTTAGCCTCTCTGTGTTATAGTTTCATATTTGCAAAATGAGTACAATACTATTACCCGTCCCAAAGGAGTCTTAAGAGCAATAAATGAGATGTAAAGATTTCAGCATAGGGCCTGGACTGAAAACACTTTCAAACGGTAGATGTTATTAACCAAATCACCTACAACAAACTAAATTTGTAATGAAGATACTAAACTAAGAGCATTTGTAGTTAAAGAGGAAAATTAACAATAATTAAAAACCTGACTAGGTCAAATCTACAGTGATGTGTCTTCCTGAAATATCCTTTCTAAAAGTGTACAGGGATTTTATTTCTTTGTGGAGCATCCCTGGTGGGAGTTCTTGAATATTGGCCAGGGTTGCCTGGCACAAAGCCATCTTAGCTGAATGTAGAATAAATCCATAGTGAATTCTGGCAATATACTAAGTTTAGTTTATTAATAACACACTTAACAACTCTTAATAATACACTTAATAATTTACCAATAAATAGCCTCTAGTCATTCATAAAAATAAAAGTTGGTGGAATTATTCTTTGCAACTGACTCACCCTAATCTGTACCCTGTCCAACAGATGGGCAGCTATCTAGTTCATAGAGTTAATGAAACCAAGTCATGGACTCAATCCCTAGTTTTATTGTCATTCTTGATTCTCTCCTGTGGTTACAGGCTGAAACTTTCATCAGGGGCAGATTGTTTCCTGGGGAAGATTGAGTAGTCATGGGTATGGCTGAGTGAGCATAAATAACTTACTCTCACTGGAAAATACATCTCAGTGATGAGCAGTAGATCAGTAGCATCATGTTTTGTTAAAGGAAATTCATAATCCAAGATAAGGGCAGTGGAGGTTACTCTTTAGTCTACCTTGCTACCCTAGTCATACCTAGTTATGTGAGGCCATTGGCAGTTCCACAAGGGGTGAGTTTTATGGTTGTATAGGTAGTACACTGGGAACCCTAGTCATGAAGAATAAACTGGACATTTAATTAGGAGTAGAAAGGGTGAATAGAAAACTTCTCGTCTAATCTGTTGGTTGTTTGAACCCTTATCACTGTCAGAAGTGTCTTCACAAAATTTTTTATACATTTCTAGTATTTTATTTAGAAATATTCATTTATAAAAAAATATTCTTAACTTGCATAATCTGGTATATTCTGGAAATTTCTTCAGGAAAAAAGTCAACCAAAGGGAAATAGACTCACAAGAAAGATTTTTGCTAACCGTACATTTGTAAAGCTGTTCATCTTAAATGATTTTAGTAGACTTTAAGAAAGTTGGAAAGCTGGTAAAATAAGAATATTGGCTTCCTTAATTCACAAATGTGGTAACTGAATAATCCTTGCAAATCTAATTCCAGACACTTCTTCACTGACTGTTGAGAACCTTGGTGGTCACAGATAGTCAACCCAGGTTGAAACAGTCTGAATCCTTGTTTCTCCATTTTTTTCCCCTCCATTTGCATCCTTAGGCAATTTATACCATTAACATTGCCATCAGATCAGATCAGATCAGTTGCTCAGTAGTGTCCGACTCTGCGACCCCATGAATCGCAGCACGCCAGGCTTCCCTGTGTCAGTGATGCCATCCAGCCATCTCATCCTCTGTCGTCCCCTTCTCCTCTTGCCCCCAATCCCTCCCAGCATCAGAGTCTTTTCCAATGAGTCAACTCTTCGCATGAGGTGGCCAAAGTACTGGAGTTTCAGCTTTAGCATCATTCCTTTCAAAGAAATCCCAGGGCTGATCTCCTTCAGAATGGACTGGTTGGATCTCCTTGCAGTCCAAGGGACTCTCAAGAGTCTTCTCCAACACCACAGCTCAAAAGCATCAATTCTTCGGTGCTCAGCCTTCTTCACAGTCCAATTCTCACATCCATATGTGACCACAGGAAAAACCATAGCCTGGACTAGATGAAACTTTGTTGGCAAAGTAATGTCTCTGCTTTTGAATATGCTATCTAAGTTGGTCATAACTTTCCTTCCAAGGAGTAAGCGTCTTTTAATTTCATGGCTACAGTCACCATCTGCAGTGATTTTGGAGCCCAGAAAAATAAAGTCTGACACTGTTTCCACTGTTTCCCCATCTATTTCCCATGAAGTGATGGGACTGGATGCCATGATCTTCATTTTCTGAATGTTGAGCTTTAAGCCAACTTTTTCACTCTCCACTTTCACTTTCATCAAGAGGCTTTTGAGTTCCTCTTCACTTTCTGCCATAAGGGTGGTGTCATCTCACAAAAGTTTGAAATGAAATACAAATAATCATTAACCTGTGAGCATGATTGGAAAAGAGCCATCGAGAATGGTTACTCAGTGGCGTGGCATGGCAAGAGTCATTCGCCACAGTAGGCTCTCCTTTTCCTTTTAAGATATCCAATAGGTTGAAAACAATTCCGATGGATAACTGTTGCATAAAGACACTCTGCACTAAATATCTAGTCTTTGCTTTCTTCTGATGCTCTGTTGGTAGCCTCTCTGGTCTGTGAGAATTTTGGCAGTGTTCCTTCTCTTAGTTTGTCCTCTCCTGTTTCTGTTTCTTCAAGATCTGATGCTCCCTGGATCTCTCCACCTTCTCCCATCGATTTTTATCATTTCATTCCTGTCCTTGAAGACTCCTTATATCCCAGCTTAATTATGATCAAGTGGAAGTGAGCTGTCCATACCCAACTTTGTTCCTGGTTCAGAAATTACTAGATAATATATTATTGAAAAGGAAGAAGGAATGTATATGTAAATTTACAGGTCTTGTTCACTGTTTTTGGTTTTTAAGGCAACATGAGTTTCCTGATTATAGAAGAAATACTTGTCCAGTGTAGGTAATTTGGCAGAATAACACTAATAACGGAAAATATAATCACCCATAACCCTACCACACAGGAAAACCACTGTTAATACTTTGCTGTATTTCTTTCCTGTCTTCTTCATCTATATGTTAATTATATATATACCTGCATCCAATTTCTCTATAAATAGTTGCATTATAATAGCTTATATTTACACTATGTACTAGATCTATGCCAAGCATTTTATGTACATAATTTCACTTAATCTTCATTACAACCCTATGAAGTATGACCTATTGTTCTCATGTTAAATGAGGAAATAAGGCTCAGAGAATGAAATTACTTGACCAAAGTAAGTAAGGATGAAAATACAAGCAGAGAGGAACCCACAATATTAATGATATATTATTCTGGCCACTGTTCTACTTCATTAATATTAGATTTCATTATTTTAATTAAATTTATTAGCAATTAGAGGATTAATTTTTTAAAAGCTAGGTTATCTTTGAGAAAAATAATTTAATATGTATTAATAATGGTTCAAACACATAAATTTAAATTTCTCAACAGTACCTTTTTTGCTTTCTATAAAATGGATCAGGGATTTATAACCCATACAAAATGGCATAGACTGAACTCCATTCTAGTCGTTTTCCTCATTTCTCATTCCTTCTTTAACTGTCCTAAGTGAGCTGATGAATTTTCAGGTGGAAAGGGAAGAGGAGAAATCTTCTCATTAACCCACAAAGGATTCATGTTCAACTTCTCTTTCCACTAACTCCTATTGCCCTGTAAAAGTGGCCATTACACACTCATGAATATCAAATCCACTGTTTTCTATCTCATTCCTGTCTCCTAATATTTCCCCAATGGTATTAATTATGACATGACCAGAAGTCAAAGTTCTCAGCCAACTTGGCAACATCTGACAAAATTATTTCCTATATAATAGAAAGTAGATTAAAGGTGTATAAATATTTTATTGTTTGTTATGAATGTTATATTTTTCAGTATATAATGTGTATTTATTTCTGTTAGTGACTCATGTTTTCTAAAATAATACTCTTCTGGACTATAATTAGAAGGTCTATCTTATGTCCATCTAAAAATATTTATGTTGGAAAATGTTACCTGAAGTCATTATACACATTTATAATCTGCTTTTCTATATAATGGTTTGGTGACTTACACATTTTAGAGGGCTGCATAATTCTTGATTCTTTAGATATATTTGCATTGTTTGTGAGCATGTAAACTCTATCTGTTTTATAAGTGGGCTTTGGGGAGCACTGCTGCAGAATTTCTTCCAACTGTTGCCATTTAATTCCTGTATTTCTTGTGAGATGTCACCACTGCTACTGATTACTAAGAAAGCAGAATAAATAGGCATTCTTAAAGGATATTCTTACAGTATATGATTTGAAATGCTAAATAACAAGATTAATTTAGAATAATAAGACTTTATTATACAACAGACATAGGTAAGATTATTCATTTTAGCCCTTTCATTTATGGAAGAAGAAACTATGTTTGTGGCTTGCCCAAGGTCGATAGCTGAGAGTGAAGTCTCCTGTCTTGGAGAACCAAATCTTGTTACTATTGTAAAGCAGGAAGGTATTTATTGTCTCCACCATTCCCCAAAGGATTTTCAATCTAGAAAGACTCTGAAAAACTGAACACTTTCCTATATATAGTCTCTGAGATGCCATTTCTCCCAACTCTCCAACTTGTGCACCCAATGGGTATGCAAGACCATGCAATGGTCAACTTTTGAATTACTTTTAGATTTACAGAAAAATTACAAGAATAGTACAAAAAATTCCTGTATGTCCCTGTCTTAGCATACCCCAATGTTAGCATCTTATATGCTGTATAATTATAATTACACAGTATAATTATCATGACCAGGAAATTAACAGCAGGATAGTATCATGAACTAAAGACTGCATTTGGACTTCACATTGAAGTGTCCAACTAATGTCTTTTTGATGTTGTGCTTGTTCCCAAGATCCAACTGAAGATTTAACACCTTCATTTAGCTATTTCTCTCTGGCCTCCTACAGTCTGCGATAGTTCCTCAGTCTTCCCTTGTCTTTTATGACCTCGACACCTCCAAAGAGTACTGATCATTTTGTGGCATGACACTTGATTCAGGCCTGTCTGCAATCTTATGACTAGACTAAGGTCCCCATCAAGAATACCACAGAAACAGTTCCTCATCCCTCTCAGTACATCAGATTGCACCATTCATTCAGTATCACAACTGTGATGTTGATTGATGATTGATCATCACCAATCAAGATCAAGGTGATGTTGATCTTGATTGCCTGGCCAAGAGAGTCACTACTAGACTTTTCCATTTTAAAGTTACTCTCCCAATAGCTAAGGATAGAACAGTTTGAGCAATAAATTAATGATAGTGTTAGATTGTAACCCATAATATAAATATCTGTGGGTAAATAGTGATATATTAAATAAATAACTGGTAAAATAGATAGATTAAAGTCTTGTTATTCACAGTAGTTATGCTCTATAAAATCTGTGAATAGTGAACTGTTGTTCCCTGGGGAAATACAGGGTTAGTTTCCTGTAGTTCTCTGGTCAAAACCTTTTTATCAATTGGTCAATACATAATCTGGGTTTGTGTTTCTGCTTAAAAACGCCTTATTTAATGTATTTTGCTGATTCATTAACAGTGAGTTCATAGCCCTCACACAACAGCACCGTGTTGTTTTTGTTCAGTTGCTTGGTCGTATCCGACTCTTTGAAACCCCATGGACTGCAGCACGCCAGGCTCCCCTGTTCTTCACTATCTCCGGAGTTTACTCAGACTCAATGTCCATTGAATAGGTGATGCCATCCAACCATCTCATCCTCTGTTGCCCTCTTCTTTTCCTGCCCTCAACCTTTCCCAGCACCAGGTTCTTTGCCAATGAGTCAGCTCTTCATGTCAGGTGCCCAAAGTATTGGAGCTTCAGCTTCAGCTTCAGCATCAGTCCTTACAATGAATATTCAGGGTTGATCTCCTTCAGGGTTAATTGGTTTGATCTCCTTGCTGTCCAAGAGACTCTCGAGTCTTCTCCAGCACCACAATTCGAAAGCATCAACTCTTTGGTGCTCAGCCTTCTTTATGGTCCAACTTTCCCATATGCACATGACTACTGGTAAAACCATAACTTTGACTATACATACCTTTGTTGGCAAAGTGGTGTCTCTGTTTTTAAATATGCTGTCTAGGTTTGTCATAATTTTTTTTTCCAAGAAGCAAGCGTCTTTTAATTTTGTGGCTTCAGTCACTGTTCACAGTGTTTCTGGAGCCCAAGAAAGTAAACTGTGTCACTGTCTCCACCTTTTCCCTCTCTTATTGCCATGAAATGATGGGACTGGATGCCATCAACTTTGTTTTTTGAATGTTGAGTTTTAAGCCAGCTTTTTCACTCTTCTCCTTCACTCTCATCAAGAGGCTCTTTAATTCCTCTTCACTTTCTGCCATTAAGGTGGTGTCATTTGCATATTGTATTTTCATATCTGGATAATTAGCTAGTGTTCAGCCAAGGCTGTTAATTTATATATAATTGGAGTCAAGTCAAAGAAGCTGCCGCTTCAAGGGGGGACTAGGGACAGTTAAGAAGCACTGCCTGTGGGAAGTCACCCCAGGTAGTGGTAAGCACTGATTTTTGGTTATCATTATACCCTATTTGGATAGACTACAAATATCTATTTCACACTGTAGAACTGATTATGTACACAATTGTCTCCTGAACAGAGTATCTCCTGAGGACAGCAGCTGCCTACTCCATTGTCATGTCCCTAGTGATAGGCACAGTGACTCACACACAGTAGGTGCTCAATAAGCCTTAGTTGGAAATGGGATGGCATAGGGTAGGACAGGGTGGGGTATAGGTTAAATGCTCTGGGTCTGGTGGGCAACCAGGATTCGTATTCTCACAGACAAGTTTTTGTTCTTGCCATATTTCCAGATGTTAATGTTTATCTCCTACCCGTGGTAAAAACAAGCATGCTCTTTGTCGTATTTAAAGATACATGGATGTGAAGACAGTTTTTTTTATTTTTTAAAGTGTTTGGTTCCCTTCAACCCAAATTCCCTTGAACAGTTGGTTCAAGGGAGTTTTCTTATCCCACAATCTTATTTCAGGTGTGACCTTTGTGTTTTATTCATATACTTGCCTGTATCCTAATAACAGTGGTACTGTTGTCTCTAGAGGCAGAACAGAGGCAATATTAGTTAGGAATTTTATGAAGCAACTTATCTGAAAAAGATTTTAGTGTCATGGTTTGTTTTGAGCACTGGGGTGGCTTCACGTTGAACCAAATGTATTAGTCACAGTAGCTAACGAACACAACCAAGAGCTCCCAAATTCCGGTGACCTAATATAACACATATTTTTCTTCCCCATGAACTGTCCACAGCACTGTTGCTGATTGGGCAGTTTTCCTTCAGGTAATATTTCAGGGAGCCTGGGTGCTTGTAGCTAGTGGCTCCAACCTACCCAAGTTCTCAAAATCCTCTCCTCTCAGTCACTGAGTTTTATGGACCAAGTTGAATAATGGTCCTACCTTCTGACCACATTTTCTTGAATGTAAAGCAATCATATTTCTACTCCTAGATGCAAGGCATGCTGGGAAATCTCCAATTTTATGTGACCTGGAGAAAAAAAGGAGAAATTGTTTAGTGGACAATTGGCCAGTCCATCTCATCAACTCACCCTGGAGTCTCTCCTCTGAATTCTCATATCATTTGTTTTCTTATTCTTTTCAAGATTCTTTCTTCATTGTACTCATTAACTATTAATAAACCCATTAATACCATAAAGGGTTTTTATACCATGCCAGTTGCTGGGGGCTATAAAGGAAAATGAGAGGCAGAGCCCACTCTGGAAATTAATCTAGTTTAATCTTATTTAGTATTTGGAAGTCATGAACTACTCATATTTAATTCTATCATATAAACAGGAAATAATATAATTGCATGACTACCTTGTCCACAAAATACTTTAAGTACATTAAGCTACTCAGTCTCCAAATTTTGATCCAAATGTTTATTTCCTATCTATTCATTTGTTCATACTTTTTCTTTTTGTAGTTTTATTAGAAACAAGAAGAGGCAGATATCCAACACTTAAGGACAATGTAAAAGCAAAAATACTTTAAATTCTCTCTCTAAATTTAATTATCCTTGAAAGTTTGAAAATGGTTATTCAGTCTTATTAGAGAATTAGAGTTTTGAGAATCACCAGTCTAATCTCCAATTAACTGTGGATATGGTATTTCTCTTCTAGTGTGTAAGCAGTTTGAATTTAGGGACCTTGTTGAACAACACTGTTGGTAGGAATGTAAATTCATACAGTCACGATGAAAAACAGTATGGAGATTCCTCAGAAACTAAAAATAGAACTACCGTATCACCCAGCAATGCCATTCATGGATATATATCAAAAAAAAAAAAATGATAGCACTAATTTAAAAAGATACATGTACCCCAATGTTTGTAGCAGCATTACTTACAATAGCCAGGATATGAAAGCAACCCATGTGTCCATCAACAGATGAATGGATAAGGAAGATGTGGTGTGTGTGTGTGTGTGTGTACATAAAATGGAAACTGCCATTTGCAGCAACTTCTGGGTTTAAATTCAAAGTCAACATTATAATCATAATGTAGATTATTTTCCATGAACCAAATAGTTATACTTGGGTCAATAGTTTAAGCACTTCTTTGTGATAAAAGTGCAGCTCCAGCATCTACATATCCTAGTTTCACAGTTTACTGACTACAGTTCTTCCAAGTTGTTTTCCTTATTTGTAAAACAGGCATGGCGGATGCTGCTCTCCACTCCATAGCATTAACAGAGGAATAAATGAGTCAATACATATGAAATGCCTGGTATTTTGGTAAAGCTCCATAACTCTTAGCTCACATGACATTAAAAACAGTAGATGGTAGTCTCTTTTTATCAGTAGGCTTTAAATAAGTGATTCTCAACCAGGATTGATTTCCCCACCCAGTTCCCCAGGGGTCATTTGGTAGTAGTATCTGGAGACATTTGGGTTGTCCCCACTGGTGGATGTGGTGGTGGAGGGGATATTACTGAGTCAAAGCCAGGGATGCTGTTCAACAGCCTACTTTGCAAAGGAAAGTCTTCTGCAACAAAGAATTATCCTGCCCCAAATGTCAGTAGTGCTGAGGTTGAGGAGCCCTGCTCTAAAAAAATACATGAGCTGTACTGTCATAGATGGAGGCGGGAACTGGCCACCACACTTGCACAATTAGGAAGGAAGCTCCCTGATCATCAATTTACATATCTGGAAAAGAGGTTACTTATACCCAGTTGACTTGGATTTGTGGAGATTAAATGAAAGACTGTGTTTAATGCTTTTGCAAACTAATCTATACAAGTATAGATTAGTTCTAAATTGTTTTCCTCAACCTTTAAAATTTTTTAAAGAATTATTTCCCCACTGTGGTGCCTTTTCAGACACTTTTTTCCTTAAGTGCTTTCTCTCACCATGAAATTTTAATGCTACAGGTGTGCTGTATATCTGTTTATGTAGTTAAAGAGAGTCAGGGTTGGGAGGGCCACAAACCACTGTGATATCTAAGCTGATTTTTTGCCACATGAGTCAATTTTCATCCTTTTGGGGTAATGTCATCATTGAGAAGGCATGTTCTAAATAAAAGAGGAATGAATTCTAAAAGTAAAAAATGTTTTTTATGATGTTTTCATTACTTATTAAACTAAAAGTAGCTTAATATCACTTGTTGTCCATTTTGGATTGTACTGAGACAGCAATAGAAAACTCAAAAACAGAGGACTTTCCTGTAGTGCTTTGAAGTGGTTGCCTCCAATACAGCAGGTTCAGGTTGGATCCCTAGTTGGGGAATTAAGATCCCACATGCCTTGGGGCCAAAAAAAAAAACATAAAACAGAAACAATATTGTAACAATTTCAATAAAGACTTTAAACACAGTCCACATCAAAACTTTTAAAAAAGGAACTCAAAAACAACACTGAAAAGTGAAAAGTGAAAGTCACTCAGTCGTGTCCGATTCTTTGTGATCCCATGGACTGTATAGAATTCTCCAGGCCAGAATACTGGAGTGGGTGGCCCTTCGTTTCTCCCGGGGATCTTCCCAACCCAGGGATCGAACCCAGGTCTCCCTCACTGCAGACAGATTCTTTACCAGCTGAGCCATAAGGGAAGTCCTGATAGCCTGTATAAGGCTCAAATATCTATAGCCCTTTAAAGGGACAGCAATGCTCATGCAAATGAATGGAGGTTTAGTGAAGTCTGAAAAGGCAAAAATAAAACCTAATAGAGGACAATAATATGAGAAACTGAAGAGAAGATGAAAGCTTTCCAGAGAGGCAGCTAATTTGAATTTAAGCTTCTCGTGAAAAGAAAACATAAAGGTCTGAGAGGCAATAGGAGGGAAGGGAAAATTGGGCTAGATAAGGAAGCCAAAGGAAATAATATTAACATTTCTTTTCATAGGTGAAAGTTACTACATTAACTAGGTAGTTTTTTTTTCCTTTTTGTTTGAAAAAGAAAGACTGAGCACAACTCAATCTGCAAAGAGAGAGCCATGTGACGCATGGGGAAAATTGGAAGCTCATGGCCTATAGGTTAGCTGTCTGGTCATCAGGCATTGGTCTGGGAGGAATCTTTATGTGGCCTGGATCACTTTTCTCTCTTCCCTTTGTTCCTCATTCCTATTTGGACTGCCTTCTCAGTGCCTCATTTTCTACCTTCTTACTCTTCCTTTTAATTCCTACTTCCCTATGCTGACATTGTTAGAGAGGTAAGAGCCTCACTTTACAGGTAAAGCTCTTCAGGGTGTGTGGCCCCTTGAGATCACACAGCTGGTATGAGGAGACCATGGATCTTCCAGCTCAGAATCTGATGTGCTGTCTACTATTGTGGTCTAGGCCTGTCTAGCAACTTGACTTCCATGCTGTAGATCTTCAATTAACAGTTGTTTTTTTTTTTTTCTACTGATACATACATAGATAGATACCTTTATCCCTTGAAGAAGATGAATGCTGGCAAATAGAAATACCAAAGTTATCTGCATTAATAATTTTTTATTTTATCCTGCTTAGTAGCATCTGACAACAACTGGAAATGAAACTTTAACTCTTTGCTTTTTTGTCTGCAAATGTTTTGCTTTTGTCCAAGATGAGAGCTAAATGCTGATTCCACAGAATGAAATCTTGCATGTAGATTCTATATAGTACACTGTGTTTTTAGATATGTGTTATATATAGATTAGTGACCATATACGGAGACCAAGGTATTCATAGGCAGTGTGGGGTGTTATACTCCCTGAAGGTGGAATTTGCTGCACTTAGTTTTGCGTCCTGCCTCTGGTATGTGATTGCTGCTTAGCACATATTTATTGAAGTAAAGGAGCTATTGTTTCCCTCTTTCTCCAAATGGGGTGTCTGCCAAATTCACAACAATTCTCCGTTCTCTGGGAACTCAGAATTGGCATTGGCTATTTCTTCCCTGAATTCTTATACCCACCCACATCCAGTCATAGTTAACTGACCATGGTTGATCACCCAACTCTATCAGGGCCAAGTTCCCCTCCTTGAAATTTGGAATTGGGACACTGAGAGGCTGAGGGTCAGTCTCTGTGGCTAAACCCAGAATATAAAAATATAAGAACTGTAATAGAGCTGTCTTATAGACTGAATGTTGGAGAAAGCTGGACTTTCAAAGTAAGAAGCTGAAGCCAGCATATAGAGAGGAGCAGACAGAATATTGAGTAAAATTTCCAAGGGATTCCAGCCCATTCTGGAATGGGCAGTCTTGGTTGCACTTCTGCATTTGATCTGTGAGACACCCTCATGTGTTTATAAACCATTCTCTTTTGTATTTGAGTTGATTCAAGTTTGGCTTCCATGTAACTAAAAGTCTTCTACCACTATATCAAAATTCAGATTTATCATTTCAGTGAAGGAAGTTTTACTGAACAGAAAAATATTTAAGGGGGAGAGACCAACTTAGTTTAAAAATTATAACATAAATCAAATGGGAATTACATTTTTATTAAAAATAGATTTGGGGGGCTTGGTAGAATAATGCTGAAGGGCTCTGTACATTGTTAGTTTTGAAGTAAGCGGAATTTTCCATTCAAGATGAAGTGAGAACGTGCAGAAAGAAAAATAACAAGTGTCTAAAGACCACAGACCGGAAAAGGTAATGGCAACCCACTCCAGTCCTCCTGCCTGGAAAATTCCATGGATGGAGAAGCCTGGTGGGCCACAGTCCATGAGGTCGCTGGGAGTCGGACACGACTGAGCGACTTTACTTTCACTTTTCACTTTCATGCATTGGAGAAGGAAATGGCAACCCACTCCAGTATTCTTGCCTGGAGAATCCCAGGGATGGAGGAGCCTACTGGGCTGCCATCTATGGGGTCGCACAGAGTCGGACACGACTGAAGTGACTTAGTAGTAGTAGTAAAGACCATAGACAATAGTCAATGATTAAGTTAAGGACTAGATAGTTAAAATGGGATATGTGAGAAACCTGATGCTTTCTGAACATCAGCCCTCATATCCAACCCACCCCCCCCAACATCCTGTCGCTTTTCCCACCCAAAAACCTCTCGAGCCTGCCTCCATCCGTCATTTCCTGTTAAGACTCCTGTGGTGACCTTCTGTAAGTAAACCACTGACCACCAGTGTTTTGCCACACTGTGACTAGAGTCATCTTCTAAAAATGCCCAGTTGATCATGTTACTCCTGCCACCTTAAAGTGATTTCCTTTTGCTCTTCCCCGTAAAGCTGTGCAGGGAAGAGCCCCCGGAGAAGGAAGTGGCAACCCACTGTAGTATTCTTGCCTGGAAAATCTCATGGACAGAGGAGCCTGGTGGGCTACAGTCCATGGGGTTGCAAAGAGTCACACGACTAAGCACATACACACACGCTTAAAGCTGTGTGACATGCAGCTGCTGTGCACCCATCTGCCTCATCTGTGCCCACCACCCTGTCTATGCCCCCGCTTGGACTTCTTTTCAGCTCCTTGGTGTGCCAGGCTTCCTCTACCATGGGACTTGTGCACAGTTGTTCCCTTTCTTGGAACATTCTTTTCTGCCTCCTTTACCCAGCTTTCCTTGGTTTCTCTCACTAGATCAATTATTCCCAGTGGAGCACTGTGCGTCTGCTTTCTTCCTTTTGTCATAGTAGCTATTTAACTTTTTTTAAACTTTTTTTTTCATTATTTGGTCATCTCTCTATTCTACTAGACTGTAAGCTTCACAAGGGCAGGAAGTCTCTGCGTTAGCCTATTGTTTTAGTCCTAGCCATTAATATTAATATATAGGATGACCAACAGGAGACTAAGAAACATTTGTAGAAGGAATAATATGTAGAAAGGTAAAAGAAATATAAAACAAGCAAAAAAAAAGAAAAACACCCAAAACAAAACAGCCTCCAATTTTCCAACCCTTTTTCAAAGATTCAGTTCAGTCCCTCAGTCATGTCCGTTTCTTAGGGACCCTATGACCAGGTTTCCCTGTCCATCAACAACTCCTGGAGCTTGCTCAAACTCATGTCCATTGAGTCGGGGATGCCATCCAAACATCTCATCCTCTGTCATCCCTTTCTCCTCCAGCCTTCAATCTTTCCCAGCATCAGGGTCTTTTCAAATGAGTCAGCTATTTGCATCAGGTGGTCAAAGTATTGGAGTTTCAGCTTCAGCATCAGTCTTTCCAATGAATATTCAGGACTGATTTCCATTAGGTTTGACTGGTTTGATCTCCTTGCAGTCCAAGGGACTCTCAGAAGTCTTCTCCAACACCACAGTTAAAAGCATCAATTCTTTGGCGCCCAGCTTACTTTATAATCCAACTCTCAAATCCATGCATGACTACTGGAAAAACCATAGCTTTGACTAGGTGGACCTTTGTCGACAAAGTAGTGTATCTGCTTTTTAATATGCTGTCTAGGTTGGTCATAGCTTTTCTTCCAAGGAGCAAGCATCTTTTAATTTCATGGCTGCAGTCACCATCTGCAGTGATTTTGGAGCCCAAGAAAATAAAATGTTTACTATTTCTATTGTTTTCCCATCTATTTGCCATGAAGTGATGGGATTGGATGCCATGATCTTTGTTTCTTGAATGTTGAGTTAGAAGCCAGCTTTTTCACTCTCTCCTTCCACTTTCATCAAGAAGCTCTTTAGTTCCTCTTTGCTTCCTGCCATAAGGGCGGTGTCACCTGCATATCTGAGGCTATTGATATTTCTCCCAACAAACTTGATTCAAGTTTGTGGTTCATCCAGTCTGGCTTTTCACATGATGTACTCTGTATATAAGTTAAATAAGCAGGGTGACAACATACAACCTTGATGTATACAGCCTTTCTCAATTTGGAACTAGTCTGTTGTTCCATGTCTGGTTCTAACTGTTGCTTCTTGACCTGCATACAGATATCTCAGGAGGCAGGTAAGATGATCTGGTATTCCCATCTCTTTAAGAATTTCCCACAATTTGTTGTGATCTGCACAGTCAAAGGCTTTAGTATAGTCAATAAAGCAGAAGTAGATGTTTTTCTGGAATTCTCTTGCTTTTTCTATGATCCAACGAATGTTGGCAACTCGATCCCTTATTCCTGTGCCTTTTCTAAATCCACCTTGAACATCTGGAAGTTCTTGGTTCACGTCCTGTATAAAATTTAGTTGTTTTAATTTCAAAGTTTCTCTTCAGTACTAGGCCACTCATGAACAGTATTAACAATAACACTAAAATCCTCTTTACAAGTAGGTATATAAGTTTATCAGTAGCTAAAATATAATTAATGTTAGTAGGATGCTTAGGATAGCTTACAAAGGCCTGTTGAGTCTAGAAACTACTGTCTCTAAAACAGTAGTTTAAGGTTTTTACATTGTCGTTTTGATTATACCATAGGTTTCATGTATATGATTTTGACTTCTGTATAGCCTACAGTGTCCTCACTGCCAAACGCTTAGGTTTCCTTTGTCATCATGCTGTTGACCCCCTTTAACCCATTTGCCCTCCCACTAACTCTCCTCGCTGCTGGCAGCCACTACTCTGCTCTCTGTATCTATGTGTTTTTTAGTTATTCATATTTTGAATATCCACAAAATCACCAAGTTTTTGTCTTTTTCCATCAGACTTATTTCACTTGGCATAATACCCTCAAGTTCCATCCATGTGCAACAAATGGCAGGATTTCACCTTTTTTAATGACTAAATTCTTTTCCATTGTGTGGAAAACACATCTTCTTTATCTTTTAATCTGTCAGTTGTCACTTAGGTTGTTTCCATGCTGTGGCTATTGTAATAATGCTGTGTGAACATAGGGGTGGGTATTTTATTTTGTTGATTAGTGTTTTCACGTTCTTTGGATGAATACTTGGAAGTGAAGTAGCGGTATTCTATGGTAGATGCCATATACCCACTTGAAACAACCCAATTACAAAATGAGCAAAGGAACTGAATAGACATTTTTCCAAAGAAGAAATTAAGATAGCCAACAGACTCATGAAAAATGTTCAACATCACTAAATATTAGAGAAATGCAGATCAGAACCACAGTGAGATATCACTTCATGCCTGTTAGAGTGGATATTATCAAAATGTCCAGAAATAACAACGGTTGGAGAGAATGTAGAGAAGAGGGAACCCTCATACACCATTGTTTGGAATGTGAATTGGTGCAGCCACTGTGGAAATTTTTTTGAGATGCCTCAAAAAATTAATAACAAAACTAAAACAGTAGTTTCAAACCTTGAAATATACCAAGACCCTGTGGCCCTTGAGAGAGACTTAGGGATATGGAAAGAAAAAGGACTCCAATTACTAGCAACTCGCAGAACTTTGTATAAGATGCTCTGACAGGTGTGTTCTGAGGTCTGCCATTCTAATAGTGAGCATGGGACTGGGAAGATGGGAATGGAAGGGAGCCTTGGGGACCATTTAGGGGAATAAGAGCCTCACAAGCCAGCTGTTAGGACTGTCTAGCATAAGTCCCTGTTCCTTTCTTCTGTGTATGTTCCTTTTGAAAGTGTATGCATTTCAGTAGAAGATACAGCTTACTTCACTGGAAGAAGACGTTTTTGCATCTAGACTATGGAAGTAGCTGTAGAATTTCTGCATAAACATTCTACCCTAAGAGGAAGAAGAGGAGATCCAAAGGTAGAAAGACTGGAATGAGCAGGGAAGTGAAGTCAGCTTATGGAGATGATGTTAGACACTGCTGGAGAGAAGGGTGAAAGGTACTGCGGGAATGAAAAGAGAGAAAAAACACAAGCTGATTGACTAAGGATGAGGGACATGCACTTTGTGCTAGTTCAATGACCAGAATTTCTGACAAATATTCCCAGAGCCCATAGCTCAGTAGAAGAGCCAGTTACTTTAGCTGAACTTTTCTAGAAAATATGTTTTATTTTAGGAAGGGTAATCTGGTTGCAAAGTTAAGGAAAACCTGAAATCCCGAAGTTATCAAATTATATAAGCAATTGCATGGCAGTGAGTTGTTTTCATGAAATGAGGCAGTACACAGTGCTCCGAGTAAAGCTTTTTTAATTAAAATTCCAACAAAGAGGATTGCCTGAAATTAAGTCCCAGCATACTTTCCAAGGTGGCTCAGTGGTGAAGAATCCAACTGCCAAAACAGGAGATTCAGGAGACACAGGTTTGATCCCTGGGTAAGGAGAAGGAAATGGCAAGTCAGTCCAGTATTCTTGCCTGGGAAATCCCATGGACAGAGGAGTCTGATGGTCTACAGTCCATGAGGTCAGAGTCAGACATGACTTAGCAACTAAACAGCAAAAAGAAAAAACTTTCCAAAGAGTTTTACAGACACCATCCATGCTGTATGAAACACAGGAATTCTGATGAGAACACATTTTTTTCAAGAATTCCTTGCCCCCTTTTCTTTCACTTGGGAGATAGCCTCTTATTTGTGTCTGTTGGATGTAACCGGTGAACCAAACACTTGAATCCAATTTGCTAGTTTGAGAAGAGGTTACTGATTTTCACAGTGTGTATGTACTTGGGGAATTTCATTGTTTAACTTTACATGTGGATGATTCTAGCCTCATGCTACTTTAAGTCAGGCAGACTGGGTAAAGAATGTAGATTCTCTTTCTTCAGTGGGGTTTTCAGGGGTGTTGAAAATGTTTAACAGATCTGAGTACTGCGTTGAGTTTAAAATACTGTATGTGCTTCTCAGAAAATGTCTGGTTAGGTGAGAGAGTTTTTTTGTAAACATGTGCTTTTATTTTGGGGATAGTTGGGAGGATGTTGGGAGAGAAATTGCCTGTGCATTTTTGCCATTGCCAAGAAGACAGTAGAAGTGATTGATAATACACCAAATTAAATAAATGTATTTCAGGATCATGTTTAAGTGATCAGTGCTTGAGCTGTTGGCAATTTACTGCTTTCAGAATTGCAAAATCCAATCAATGTTTTATTCATATTGTATAGCATTATTGGTCATATGTATTAAATTTGGTTTTTCTTTTTTCTTTTTGGTCATATGGGCATGTGAGATCTTAGTTCCCTGACCAGTGATTGATTCAAACCTGCACCCCATGCAGAGGAAGCATGGAGTTTTAACCACTGGACCACCAGGAAAGTCCCTTAAATTTGTATTTTTGAAGTAAAAAGCTTCCTCCGTTCCTGCTGGAAAGGAGGAACAGAAGGAGTATAGTACCAGCACACACAGACTCCCTGGATGATCTTAGGCTTGTTTGTCATTAATAAAAGTTCGTTTGAATATCAATAGTTGATGTTCAGCTCTGAGTGGGTGAAAAAACTCAATGTATTTGAGGTCAACACCTCTTCTGGGTGTTGTTGAGGAATAGATGTAAGGTGGTGAAGCCACAGCTGCTGAATGTTTCCCTTCAGATCCTGGAAGTGTGTGTCTTACCCTGCTGCAACCACTGCTCCCCTCCACTTTTTCCCTAGAAGGATTTTTATTGGTCCAGAGAAGGTTCATTCTAGCAGGGATTCTGCCATTTTGAACCATATCAAGCAGCCTTTGTAACAAGGAATGATTTGTTGTTCCCAGCTGTCATTCATAAGATGACCATTATGAGCAAGTCTGCTGATAAATCCATGGCCATAAGGGAGGATTTTAATTTATGACAAGGAAAATCTCTTTCTACTTTGTGGGAAGAGGCACATCTGACTTTATCTGTGTGGGTTTATGGTGGAAAACAGACCCTGTGGGTATTTATTGACTTGAACTGAGGGGTTTCTCTAATATGTAGTAAAGTTTCAGAAGTAGAACTTCCTAGGTCCTTATTTAGGGTGAGCAGTTGGTGAAGGAAAGCATCAAGTTAATATTTTTCTCAGACATCTGCACTTTTGACTGATTTAACGGACAAGTTGTTTCTCTTTCAGGCCCCATGATTGATACAGAGGACTGTCATATGAACCAGAGAGGGTAATGGAAACCAAAGAAAGGCCTCTGGTGTGTAGCCAAAGGCATGCCACCAGGGGTGAGAAGGAGCAGATGTCTTGACAAACAGGGCATGAGACCAGCTGTGCGTGGTCAGGTGGGGCCATGAGAAATATTTAATTCTCTGTGGTGACGATCTGCACAGAAAACCCACAAAGTATATTGCCCCAACTCAAGGATCTTGTGTCAGAATTTTTCAAAGACTGTATGGCAGGCACACCAGCCATACAACTCACATAAACAAATGGTTCTATTTCAAAACTATTATACACTTTGGTGATGAATGGTTTGGGAATCCATCTACTGAATTTCTTGAGAAAACCTCCAGAGAGTCACAAGTAACTCTAAGACAGAAGCCACTTATAAGATGTGAGATGCATCATTTTTAGGTATCGGGCTTCCCTTGGGATTCCGTGTGCAGCCCGGTCTAGATCAGGTCACCTGGAACTGAAATTCTTCACAGACACAAGAACAGGGAGGAGTTATGATTATGAAGGAGGATGCAGAGTGCACTGTGCCCTTTGCTCAAGGGATGAACCAGCTTTAAAGGGTGGTGAGGACACTGGCAGGGTGATATTTTTAACATACAAACCGACTTACCCCTCTGCACCCTTCTGGCGGCTCCTGTTGCCTTGACCTTTCCCATCAATCTTATTTGGGCATCTTTATTGTATCAGGGAAAAAAGGAGATTCACCAAAGAACTGGAGGGAAAAAAGCTTTTGATTTTCAAAAGTCAAGACTCTAATGGCACTTGGCCTAGAAATTATAAAATAATTTGGACCACAGCGTCTTGCTTCAGAGAGAACACGCAGTTTTCCAGGTGTGCTGGTAGGAGGTGAGGAGAGGACTAGATCTAGCGGAGGGGGAAGAGCTCTTAGATGTCGGTGGGAGGTGAGGAGGAGGGAAGTGGGTGGGAGGGGAGATGGGAGCAGAGAAGGCTCTTAGAAGCTGCTGGCCCCTCTCTCTTCTGAGAAAGAGGCTTTGGCCCTGCTCCTCAGAGGGAAAGGTGGTAAGTACAGAAGCCCCAGATAGCTTGGGTTGTCATGACTTTCTAAGGAGCCTGCAAAACCCCAGGAGAAAAATGGCTAAGCAGTGTCTAACTTGCAGAGAGCCTGAGGCCGCCTCAAGGAGTGGAGTGCATGCTGCACATCACTGTTATATGAAGTCCTCTGTGCTCAAATGGAGAAGGCAATGGCAACCCACTCCAGTACTCTTGCCTGGAAATCCCATGGATGAAGGAGCCTGGTGGGCTGCAGTCCATGGGGTCGCTAAGAGTTGGACACAACTGAGCGACTTCACTCTCACTTTTCACTTTCATGCATTGGAGAAGGAAATGGCAACCCACTCCAGTGTTCTTGCCTGGAGAATCCCAGGGACGGGGGAGCCTCATGGGCTGACGTCTATGGGGTCACACAGAGTCAGTCACGACTGAAGTGACTTAGCAGTAGCAGTGCTCAAAAGTGCCCCCAGAGTATAGCAAAGGACTCACAGCCTTCTATTGGCATCTAAACTAGGGACATTCTTGGAGGGACTGAGCCCTTAACTTGTGGGACCTGACTCTACCTCCAGGAGATAGTGTCAGAATTGAATTCATTGTAGGACACCCAGGTGGTATCAGAGGACTGGCTGGTGTCAGGGGAAAAAACCCATGTGTTTGGGGTTGAAAGTGTTGTGAGTAAAAATAGTTCAGACCTTTTGACATCTTCCCTGTTTTCCCAGGCACAGTTCACATCTTACCTGTTCCCAGGCATCTTCCCAGACCTCTCAGTTACTATTTTATCTATCTTTGTGTTCTTATACCACTTCCCCTATTCATTACCCCTCTTTATCAAAGTCAGCCTGGTACTGTGGGTTGTTAGGGTCAGCTGCTGGCTATGAACCCCAGAATTGTTCTGTCTTCTGTCCTAATAGTGCCTCCCATGAATTCAGCATCCTAGACTGGCAGGTGTTTTGGTACCTGGTACATAGTGAAGCCTCAATATGTATTTGTTAAGCTAAATTGAATTTAATATTCTAGAACAAATAGTGAAACATGAGACAGATCCTTGAAGGAAGATTTCATTGGTTGTGTCTTTGATTCCCTTACTCTCTTTCTTCTTTTTCCCCAACACTTGATTTCAGATTTTTTTTTTCCAACATACAAAACATTTTAAAGAATCGTTTGGAGTATACCCATTTAACACCACCTATTTTCTATAATATATGTCCCATTAAATGTATGTATGTATATGTGTTTACATAGTATTACTATTTTTTATCTTTCCATCTAGCCATCCTTCCTTCCCTCCATCAATCTAAATTATGTTTTCCTTACCTCCTTTCACATACAACCAATGTGTGAGAGACCTTCAACTCTGGAATCAGATCTGGGATTCACTCCTGGATTTGGCCCTTACTCATTGCCTGGCCCTGTGGGTGATGCTTACCCTGCATCTTCTCCCCAACTGTGTAGTCAACCAGGGGCCACTGAAACCTGTTTCACAGGTTGTGGTGAGGAGTAAAAGATGCTGTCGATAAAGGGCCAGGCACAGAGTGTGTGTTTAGTACATAGAAGTAAGAGAAAAAGTACAGTGTCAATATTTATTTCAGGTATCAGCACTGACTTGCAATGATTTGTATCTCTGTGTTCTTGCTTGTAGCCTCTGATTTGGGCCCAAAAGGAAAAGAAATTCAGAGGAGACAGTGACTCTCAGACTCTCCCTTGTTAATGAGCAAGAGTTCCCTGGATCCAAGAGGTAAGTGAGAGGCGATCTGGGTTTTAGTGTGGAAACTGCATTCTGAGTTCTCTGGGCCAAAAAGGCCATGGAGTCAACTGTAGAATCACTGCTTACCTACTTTTATCCACACAAGATGGGGGATCTTCACACTCACCTAAAATTCAGTACAACCTTTGCTAAAAATGGAGATGATTGGGAGAGAATGTCTCCCAGTGGGACTCCCCTGAAGCCCTAAAAACCATTTCCTGAGCCCTTTGGTGCAGGGATTTGTGTATTTCCTGAATGTAGGCCCACACGAGTTCAGTCTTCCACTCTCAGGTGACAGACTGTCCTCAAATCAGGGAACCAGAATTATGCCCAGATCATCTTGCTCCTGAAATGGCCCTGGAAAGCTGTAGCTAAAGAGTGGAGGACAAGATCTCCTTCCCCGTGGCATCAGTCAGCACTGGAGATTGTTGCAAGACTGGAAAAAGGAAATCTCATCCTGTTTCCAGCATGTGCTCCCACCATGCACATCCCCAGTCATCACAAAGCCCTTTATACCCCTTAGTTTAAACATGTTGAATATAGGCTGGTATGAATATTATGGTTCAAATGAATAAAACTAGCCTGCCCATAAGAATTGGTTTTTACTGAACACTTAGAGTGGGGGCTCTTGGTTTCAAATTTGTGTTGGTGTTTGCTGAAAGAATTATCCTTGTATGAAGGAGAAAGTGAAAATGCCTAATGTCCTCTTCATAATTTCCAACATAGATGATGTACCACATTACTCTGCTAAGTCACTTCAGTCGTGTCCGACTCTGTGAGACCCCATAGACAGCAGCCCACCAGGCTACCCCGTCCCTGGGATTCTCCAGGGAAGAACACTGGAGTGGGTTGCCATTTCCTTCTCCAATGCATGAAAGTGAAAAGTGAAAGTGAAGTCGCTCAGTCTTGTCCAACCCTCAGCGATCCTATGGACTGCAGCCTACCAGGCTCCTCCATCCATGGGGTTCTCCAGGCAAGAGTACTGGAGTGGGGTGCCACATTACTCTGGAGCTCTGTTAAAAATACAAGTGCCTCCTTCCCCTCTCCCCACCCTGGGATTCCAATCCCAACCCCAAGAATCTGAGTCAGTGGTAGGTCTTGGGATAGCCCACTGGAATCTACATTCTAAAAGTCTCTACAAAGTATTTGACTTCACAGCAAGACCTAAGGGCTAAGTCTTTACTGTAAAGCTTTATAGTACTGCTCAATAAAAACAGGGAGAGATGAAGTGTGTCTTCTTTTGAGATGTAAAATCTTGCCTGACCTTTTCATTTTTGCTTTGTGTTCTATCAGTTGATGGACATATAATGGAAAACTAACTAAAATGAGAAGATGGGGAATACTTCCAAAGTAGATGAAGTTGGGCATAAAATAGAAATAAGGACAACCCAGGAGAGTACTTGAAGAGACTCTCAGCTATAGGAGCAAGAGCTGGCAGAGGTTATTGTGGCCAATAATGAAAGCAGGCAGAGGATTATTAGGCAAAGGGCATAACCTAGGACCAAAAAGTAGACAGGGAGGTGGAATTACTGTGTGTTATCCCAAGCCTCCATACATCACATTTGAATATCCCAGGCATCTGTTGGCCGGGTTCCAGCTGGGATGGAGCTGTCATTGCCTACGCAGAGCAAATTTTGTTGTTATTCCTGGTGGTGTAACTAGACAGCACTTCCTCATTGTTTCAGTCAGCAAATAACTTAAGGACTATTTGAACAAAGAATAAAATCCTAGTTGTTTTAAAACTTAGTCTTGTCATTTGCTGGTTAAGTTGAAAAAGCAGGAACATCAAAACCTTCAGATGAAGTGTTAGTTGCTTGGGAGAAAATTCCAGAGGTAATAGTGGAATTCTTTTAAAAGAAATACTGCATTCTCAATGTTCTTGATGACAAAGATACTAATATCACATGAAAATGGGAACAAATTGACAATTTTGAGTTGGCCAAGGAAAGTGGGAATTGAAATGTGAAAAAGTTTGAGGTATAGTTGCTATGCTATGCTATGCTAAGTTGCTTCAGTCGTGTCCGACTCTGTACGACCCCATAGACGGCAGCCCACCAGGCTCCACCATCCCCAGGACTCTCCAGGCAAGAACACTGTAGTGGGTTACCATTTCCTTCTCCAATGCATGAAAGAGAAAAGTGAAAGTGAAGTCGCTCAGTCGTGTGCGACTCTTCGCGACCTCATGGACTGCAGCCCACCAGGCTCATCTGTCCATGGATTTTCCAGGCAAGAGTACTGGAGTGGGGTGCCATTGCCTTCTCCGGAGCTATAGTTAATTGGTAGCATTTTTTTTCTCTCTCTAATGCTATATAATAGTGATGCATTTTATAATCAATGGTGTCTTTTTATCAGAACTTACTTTATACAAGTATAGTTGATTTACAATGTTGTATTATTTTCTGCTGTACAGCGAAGTTACTTTGTTATACGTATATGTATATATACACATTCTTTTTCATATTCTTTTCATTATGGTTTATCATGTGATATTGAATATAGTCTCTTGTGCTATGCAGTAGATCCTTGTGTTTATCCATCCTATATATAATAGTTTGTATCTGCTGATCTCAAACTCCCTATTCATCCTTTCCTCACTCACCCTTACCTTTGGCAACCACAAGTCTCTTCTCTATGTCTGTGAGTCTGTTTTACAGATAAATTTGTGTCCTATTTTAAATTCTACATGTAAGTAATATCATACGGCATTTATCTTTCTAACTTAATTCACTTGGCATCATATCTCTAGATTCATCCATGTTGTTGCAAATGGAATTATTTAATTATTTTTAAGGGGCTTCCCATGGGACTCAGTGGTGAAAGAATCCATCTGCCAATGCCAGAGATGCAGGAGACATGAGTTTGATCCCTGGGTCAGGAAGATCCCCTGGAGCAGGAAATGGCAGCTCACTCTAATATTCTTGCCTGGGAAATCCCATGGACAGAGGAGCCTGGAGAGACCCAGTCCATAGGGTCGCAAAGAGTCAAACATGAGCATGCATGCATCCATTCTTTTTTATGGCTGAATAGTATCCCATTGTATATATGCACCACATCCTCTTTATCCATTCATCTCTTGATGCGCATTTAGGTTGTTTCCAAGTCTTTGCTATTGTAAATAGTGCTGCTATGGACATAGGCATGTATGTACCTTTTTAAATTATATTAAATAGTTTTGTCTAGTTATGTACTCAGGAGTGGGATTTTTAGATCATAGGGCAACTCTGTTTTTAGTTTTTTGAGGAATTTCCATACTGTTCTCCATAGTGGCTGCTCCAATTTACATCCTCACCAACACTGTAGAAGGGTTCCCTTTTCTCTATACTCTCTCCAGCATTTATTATTTATAGATTTTTTTTGATGATGACCATTCTGACTGGTGTGAGGTGATACCTCATTGTAGTTTTGATTTGCATTTCTCTATCAGTGATGTTGATCATCTTTTTATATGCATGTTGGTCATCTGTATGTGTTCTTTGGAGAAATGTCTACTTAGGTCTTCAGCCCTTTTTTTTATTGGATTTTTTTTTTTTTTTGTCTGTTATTGAGTTGTGTGAGCTATTTGTGTATTTTCAAAATTAAACCATGCTGGTTGCATCATTTTCAAATATTTTCTCCCAGGCTGTAGGTTTTCTTTTCTTTTTATTTATGCTTTCCTTTGCTGTTCAAAGGCTTGTGCATTTGATTAATACCCATTTGCTTGTTTTTGCTTTTGTTTATTTTTGCCTTGAGACTGACATAAGAAAACATTGGTATGATTTTTGTCAGAATGTCTTGCCTGTATTCTCTTCTAGGAGTTTTACAGCGTCTTGTCTTATATTTAAGTCTTTAAGCCATTTTGAGTTTATTTTTGTGTATGATGTGCAGGTGTGTTCTAACATCATTGATTTACATGTTGCTGTCCAACTCTCCCAACACCACTTGTTGAAGAGATTGTCTTTTTTCCATGGTATATTCTTACCTCCTTTGTTAAAGATTAATTGATCATAGGTGTGTGGATTTATTTCTGGCCTCTCTGTTCTGTTGATTCATATGTCTGTTTTTATGTCAATATCATGCTGTTTTGATTGCTGCAGCTTTGTAGTATTATCTGAAGTCTAAGAGAGTTAGGCCTCCTGTTTCTTTTTTTCCCCTCAGGAGTGGCAATTTGGGGGTCTTTTATGATTACATATACATTTCAGGATTACTTGTTGTAGTTCTGTGAAAAATGTCATGGGTAATTTGATAGGGATCACATTAAATCTGTAGATTGCCTTGGGTAGTATAGCCATTTTAACAATGTGAAATCTTCCAATCCAAGAGCATGGGATATCTTTCCATTTCTTTGCATCATCTTCTTGTTCCTTTATTAATGTTCTATAGTTCTCAGCATATAAGTCTTTCACCTCCTTTTCAGGTTTTCCTAAAAATTTTATTTTTTGAAATGCAATTTTAAAAGGTATCGTGATTTTCACATTCCCTTTCTGATATTTCATTGTTAGTATAAAGAAATGCAACCAATTTCTGTATGTTAATCTTGTATCCTACTACTTGCTGAATTCATTTATCAGTTCTAGTAGTTTTTGTGTGGAGTCTTTAGGTTTTTCTGTATATAGTACCATGTCATCTGCATATAATGACAATTTTACCTCTTTCCTTCCAATTTGGATACTTTTTTTTTATTGCTATTGCTAGGACTTCCAATACCATGTTTAATAGAAATGGTGAGCATGAGTATCCTTGTCTTGTTTCAGATTTTAATGGGAAGGCTTTCAGCTTTTTACTGTTGAGTGTTACATTGGCTGTGGGTTTGTCATAAATAGCTTTTATTATGTTGCGGTATGTTACCTCTAAACCCTCAGTAATGTCTTAGTTTCAGTGTAATGTAGTGTTTGTGTTGGTCTTTACAAAGAAGAATATTTAAGAAAATTCTGTAAATAATATCCTGAAAAAAGCATATATAAAATTATAGAGAGGAGTCCAGGGAATCACAGACCTTGTATGTCTAATTGCCTTAAAAGAAGCTGTCTTTGAAAAAAGAGAGAAGAGCCACCATATATTTAAACAATAACCATATTTTAAAAGAAAGAAAAGAAGTTGGATTTCATTAAAAAGGAATGATTCCTATTTCACTGGAATTTGTCTGGAGAACTAACTAGGCACGTGAACAGGAACTGATGGATGGACCCAGGTAGGCTTCCAAAATGTTTTTGTAATAAGGCAGTTGTTCGTTCCCTCCTCTTGGGTTCAAATACCCCTGAGAAGCAATCATTTTCTCTATAGTTGATGCCTCATGGTAGAATCCCTCAAGACCATAATCCATGAGTCCCACACCTCTTTCATTTGCTGCCCCTTTGAATATCTCAAAGTAGCTTACATATAAACCTCACTTGGCTCTTCCTCAGGCTAAACATTTCTCTTCAAAGATATACCATAATCTCTTCTCTTGAGACCTTCCTCTCTTCCAGTTTCTCCTCTGAATCCCCTCCAACCTGTCCATATCCCTTATAACTAGGTGGGTCCCAGTTTGCCCAGGAGTCATTTTCCAGACCCATTTATCACCTGCAAACCCTTTTATTCTGAAAACTGTCCCGACTAGGATATTATCATATGCGGTCAACCTACTTACAGCTGAATGCACTACCTAAGGGTGAGCTAGGGAGTAAAAATGAGAGCAGAGCTTTCACTGTCCTCCATCTTGGTTCTTGACACGCGCAGTCAAGTGGATGCATTAGTGACACGTGAGTCACACATTACACTGTTGTCTCCTGTGAAGCTTGTGGTTGATGGTGCCTCTCAAAGCCATGCTTTCCCTATAGAGTGCTGATTCTGGTGATTCCGTGGCATTTGTTTCTACAAAATTTCATGGTGTTAGAAGTCAACCCATTGTCCAGTCTGTTGAGAACTTTGTCACTTTTCTGTATCATTATCTAGGTTCTTGATTAAAATTATTCATAGGATAATCTTGTGGCATATCACCCCTTTCCAGTTTTACCTCTGTTTGCATCTTGGGGTCATTTAACATCACAAACTCACTTAATTGTAATATCATGTAGGCCATGTATTTCTTCCTTTTGAATGATAGTATTCTGGGAGAACTTAGTGAATGCCTCTGAAACTTCATGTCTTTTCCTAATCTATGCATCTAGGTCTTGGAACAGAAAAAAGGAAAGCAAAAACAGAATTAAATCTAATGTGATTTCTTAGTGCATTTCTTGTTAGCCCCCATGGGGCCCTGCAAATGTTGACTGACACATAGACTAGGTCAGTGCTCCATGAATATTTGTTGATCCAGGCACAACTTTTCATTGGGAAACAAGCAAAAGATCTTGTTCATGGTTCTTGCTGTTAGAAAAAAAAAAGGCAGATTTCTTTACACCTGTCAAGGACATCTGCTTTGGGAAGTCCCACACACAGCTTAGGTCCACACCAGAGTATGAATTGACTATTTGCTAATCATGTAAATATTATTGCTGAAATGAAAACATGATTGAGGCTGGAAGTGTGAACCAAATGCAGAAAGTGCCAGCTCTTTAACATAAGTAATTAATTAAGCATCATCTTTAAGTCTGGTGATAGGTCCCAAGGTGTTAATCAAATCAAATATCACCAGCTGCAGAGAGAACAGGCTTTCAGGAAGCATTTCCTATTCCAAGGGGGAGGGGGAGGTGGCACTGAAATGGATTTCCTGAGGCTCCAATAGCTAAGGACACCTATAGAGGGATGGTTGTAAACTGCTTTGTGGGCACATCTGTAACAAATCAGATAAGCAGTATGTGCAGTCAGCCGAAGTGGTGGAAACAGCCCATATTTGGAAGCCAGACAGGGCTGGGTTCACCTCTTGGTTCTGCTTGTGTTTTAATCCTGGACAATCACATGATCTGTCTGAGCCTTGGTTTCTTCAGCTTTAAAGTGGAGATGACAGCACCTATCTTGTAGGGCTTTTGTATAGGTAAGAAAGATGGCAACGCTCCGGCCGCAAAGAGGGTTCTATATGGTGACTGCTAATGACTGAGTGACTTCTGGTGCCCACTCTGCTGCTGAAATCTCTTGTTTGACCTGGAAATAGCCTCAGCTTTTTAGAGCTTGCACTTCTCCAGCTCTGAAGAGGTAGAAGTGTACTAGATGGTGTTCCAAAGATAAAAACCCATTATTCTGTGGCAGGGATGGGAATTAGGGCAATTTTGTGATAAGCAGAGTGAGGTAAGGGGTAAATGCACTGATACATGAGAGGATAGTCTGGTCAACAAGGGTGACATCCCACAGGGCCTTCATTTCCCCACTCTGATCACCTCCTTACCCCCAGAGCAGGCTGGAGGCCACTGGAAATGAGCTATCATCTCACCTAGGGCCCTCACCACCACACCTGCCTGGCTGTCATCACAGGCAGGGGTTCATGGTGGAGCATGTTTGTGCAGGGTGGAGAGATGCTCAGCTCCACGACAAGGGCACCTTGAAGTGATTTTGTAAAGTGGAGAAGGTCTATCTTAAACTGTCAGGGTATTTGAAATAACATTTCTTTTTCCTTTTTTCCCTTTATTGAGAATTAGAACATGGTCACTGCTAAAAACTATGAACATACAGTAGTTTAAAGCAATTACCATTAATTAACCTTCTATGTAAGTTCCTTCTAGTCATTTATATACAAAACACAAATGACCTCACGGTGTCACCCTGTCTTGTAATACACTTCTCTGGGTATCTTTCCTCCTTCTTCATGACTGCTGTTTTAACTTTTACTGATTTCTGTTAATATAATGGGTTTCCCTAGTGGCTCATATGGTAAAGAATCTGCCTGTAATGCAGGAGACCTGGGTTCGATCCCTGGGTCGGGAAGTTCCCCTGGAGAAGGAAATGATTACCCACTCCAGTATTCTTGCCTGGAGAATTTCATAGACAGAGGAGCCTGGTGGGCTACAGTCCATGGGTTTGCAAAGAATCAGATAAGACTAACTCTTTCTTTCTTTCATTACTGCTGTTTTAAGTTTTACTGATTTCTGTTAATAGAGTAGTGCCTTGGTTATTTAGCAGAGTTCTCCAATATGAGATACTTGCCTCTCAGGCACATGCAAGATAATCTATCATGAAGAAAATTTCAGAATTCATATTTATATTTACATCTCTCCTTTTAAAAATTGTATGTGTGTGTGTATAATTCATAACAAATATGAGTCTGGAGGAGACAATTCAGAGCTGGGATGATGGCTCAGGGATGCCATCAGGGACTGAAGTGCTGTCCAACTTTCTACCCTTCTGTCTTCCATGCAGGCCTTTGCCTTCTGGCTTGCAGCCTCACATTTGCAAGGTGGCTGCTGCACATCTAACCTTTACATCCACATTCCAGGCAGGAATAATGGGAAAGAATAAGAGTAAGTGACTTTCTCCTAGTGAGGCTTTGCTGTTTGTTCAGAAAGGCATGTTTTCCTTATCATTGGTCAAATGAGAAAGTTGAGAAATTGAAAAATTGAGCTTCTTAGCCTTTTTGACAAAGGAGGTCAAGGGCATGGGGAATTGTGGATTGTGTGGGGGTATGAAGTCCATAGGGTCTGCCACAGTGTGTCTCCCCAGAAAAACACACACATACACATAAACAGCTTTGCCAGGTAATTCCAGGGAGTTTCTCTAAGTGGGGAGTGTGAGGTCAGCCACTCAGTAGGGCCAAACTGAAAGAGAGCAGCTCCCATGTATTCTCAGCTCGGCCCAAAGCCAGGGAGCTTGAGAGAAGCAATTTGTGGGGAGAAGATAGAAGTCAAAAGATACAGTGAAACTCTATGAGTGGGAGGGTAGAGAAAGCAGAGTGGCATTGAAGGGTATAAGCACCAGACATGGTACTAACAGTGAAAAAGACATACAGTGGTGAAGAGAGGGGGAGAGAATGATACAGCAATACCACAGTGGGGAAAAGAGAAACTCTTGTAAGCATCTGAAGTTTAAGGGAGTATGCTGCTCTAGAGGACCAGAAGTCAGCTCTCCAGTGGTGGTGGTGATGGAGGACATCATTCAGTGAAAAGTTGGACCAAGTTCTATGAACTGTGGAGTCACAAGACATTCATTAGAAATTCAGGGGTGTTCTCCAGAAGGTCTGGTGACTTGGACATTTGAAGTCTGATAGGGAACAGTCCAGCAAGATAGAAGTCAGCTCTGCAGAAGGCTGAAACATGGTGATAAATTAGAGTTTATAAATAATTTCTAGTGGAGTTTATCATGGCAACTTGCCTACAGATTTGTAGTCAACTCCCTACAGATTTGGAGGATCTGACCACGATGTTTGAGATTATACACATTGCCAATAACATACACAAAAGCAACAAAATAATAGCATTGTCCCTGAAACCATCCTATAGGACCCACGACAGACTTTCCACAGTTGGGTAAAGTATAGATCCTTCTAGTATCTTTGGGCCACTGTAACTTATGGAAGCAAAAGATTTTTAAGAATAACACAAATGTTGAGCGCCTTGGTGAATCAGAGGATATCATGCTGGAGAATAAATTGTTTTTTGTTTTTTTTTTAAAGGAAACTATGTAGCTGAAAAAGAATTCATTGACTTTTCTTGGGGGAGAAATACCTGATTTCTGAACACAGTCTATATCCTGAACAGTTTCCTAGAGATGACATAACTGATTAATTTTTATAAAGTACTCCAAGTGTCACACAGTAAGTTTTAGTATTTCCAAGTGCCCAAAGAGGTAAGCAATTTAAATGAGCTTAAGATTTTGACCTGTATCTAACCTGGAGGCCCACCTAGGAAAACTGTAAATTTGGGATTATGGGTAAAGAGTGGTTTTGAGGCTGAGCTCCTGAAGTCAGACAACGTAGACTGGGATCCCAGCTTCATCATTTGTCAGTTGTGTGATTTGGAAGCAAGTCATTTCACGTCTTTGCCTTCATTTCCTCATCTGTAAAGTGGGGATAACCACTAAATAGGATGGTTTAGAGGATTAAATGGGATGATCTGTATAAAGCTCACCACAGGGCATGGCATATCACAAATACTCCAGACACACATGGATGGATAAACAGCATTTTCTTCCTAATTAGTTCCATACTTTTTAATTTTTACATTAGTACCATGAGTTCACCTAGAGATAAGAAGCCTTGTTTATTGTCAGCTCATTGTGATAAATAGCATTAATTCCTATTAAGGTGTTCACCATCTCTTGTGAGGGATTGAAATGGCCTAGCATTTAAAAGTGATCAGACTTCTGGGTTTGAATCCCCACTTAATAGCTCCAAGACTTTGAAAAGTTGCTTCACCTCTTTGGGCCTCAGTGGCCTTGGTTGTAAAATGGGGATTCTGTGTAGTTTAATTAAGGTAATAGATATGAAGTGCTCAAGGCTGCCATTGTCATTGACTCTGCTATTAACTGAGTATTTTCCAGAAAAGAACATGAGTTGAGAGGAGATATCCCAAAGTAGTTTTCTTCATCGTTTAAACATTCATTTGTTTATGTAGTTGGCTGTGTTGGGTCTTAGTCGTGGCATGTGGGCTGTGGAGTGCGTGGGCTTCAGTACTTGTGACACACAGGCTTAGTTTCTCTGCAGCAGGGAGGAGCTTAGTTCCCAACCAGGAATGGAACCCACATCCCCTGCACTGCAAGGTGGATTCTTAGCAACTGGACCATCCAGAGAAGTCCCTGGTTTTCTTCATCTTGTAAATAATATCCTGAATTTTCAGATTCATAATATTCAAGATGAAATTTTGAAGGATGTCTTCATCTGAAATCTTTTTTTTTTTTTTTTTTCATAGCCAAGCATTTAAAGGGCTTCCCTGGTGACTCAGATGGTAAAGAATCTGCCTGCAATGCAGGAGACCTGGGTTCCATCCCTGGGTTGGGAAGATCCCCTGGAGGAGGGAATGACAACCCACTCCAATATTCTTGCCTGGAGAATCCCCATGGATGGAGGAGCCTGGCAGGCTACAGTTCATGGGCTCACAAAGAGTTGGACCTGACTGAGCAATTAAGCACACAAACATTAAAAATGAAGTGAAGGTCTACACAGACAGAGATGACAAACATACGGCCTACCCTACCTGACACCCGGGGCTGTGGCAGACCTTGCTTATCCATCATGGCACTTTTATCTACCGAGTTTATACTTACCTTTGCATTTTTCTCAACATGATACTCTATACGATTGCCAATTTGATTGGTGTTATGTGAAATCCATCCTTTTTCTGGTACTATGTCTTCAGAAGTGTTATTTTCCTTGGAGGATAAAGAATTAATAGGTTTTTAAGCAAACCCCTTCTACTGAAATTCTATTTGTACTCTTAAATGATGAGATAATCCTCCCTCAAACCCTTGAGTAAGCAAGGTGAGTTATATAAAAGAGAGTGGACAGTCAGCTGGCAGGATCCACAATCTATTGTTTGTGCTGCTTTGGAAGATGCTGCTAAGACAGATGACATTGATACCTACAGTAAGAAAAAAAATTTTTTTCTTGAGTCTGAAGAAATCATCTGGAATATGACTACTATTTCAGTTGACTCAGTAAATAATGTTCTGGAAAGACAGCCAGGTTACACTGTCTGGTACATCACACAGCTGGGCATCATAAGAGAAAGTAATTAGATGCAAATGACTCAATCTAAAGATGTTTCCTACATGTTGATTGGCATGTTTGTCTGTGAGGGCTGCCATAACAAAATACCACAGACTGGTTAGCTTAGATAACAGAAATTTATTTTCTTGCAGTTCTGAAAGCTAGAAATCTGAGATCAAGGTGTTGTCAGGTTTGATTTCTCCTGCAGCCTCTTGCCTTGGTGTACAAATGACTACCTTCTTGCTGTATCATCACCTGACCTTTTTCTGTGTGTGCCCTTCCTGCTTGGTGTATCTTTCTAGTTTTATAGGGTCACAAGCCACATTGGAGTAGGACCCCCACATTTACAACCTCATTTACCTTGGCGATCCAACCAGTCCATACTAAAGGAAATCATTGAATATTCATTGGAAGGACTGATGCTAAAGCTGGAACTCTAATACTTTGGCCACTTGATGCAAAGAACTAACTCATTGGAAAAGACCCTGATTCTGGGAATGATTGAAGGTGAGAGGAGAAGGGGAGGACAGAGGATGAGAAGGTTGGATGGCATCACCGACTCAATGGACATGAGTTTGAGCGAACTCGGGGAGTTGGTGATGGACAGGGAAGCCTGGCGTGCTGCAGTCCATGGGGTCACAAAGAGTCAGACATGACTGAACTGAACTGAACCTTCTTAAAGGCTACATCTCCAAATACATCTCAAAATATGCATTTTGGAGGACTTGATTCAGTCCATAACAATTGGTTTGTACCCATGTAACAGATCAGCCCTGGGATTTCTTTGGAAGGAATGATGCTAAAGCTGAAACTCCAGTACTTTGGCCACCTCATGTGAAGAGTTGACTCATTGGAAAAGACTCTGATGCTGGGAGGGATTGGGGGCAAGAGGAGAAGGGGACGACAGAGGATGAGATGGCTGGATGGCATCACTGACTCGATGGATGTGAGTCTGAGTGAACTCCGGGAGTTGGTGATGGACAGGGAGGCCTGGCATGCTGCGATTCATGTCACAAAGAGTCGGACACGACTGAGCAACTGAACTGAACTGAACTAGATTCTATAGCATCTTATGATCCCTGCACTGTTACTTATCCTTGTCATTGTGTGACTCTAGTTCTGCCAGAAAAGGATAGCAGTGCTAGGTTATGTGCTACAGAGACAAAGAAATGTGTGCTCACTTTAGAAAAATTTCTATCTGTTGCAAATCAACAAAAAAGATACATCATTGGAAAATGGGCAAATATATGAGAGTCAAAATTCACAGAAAGGAAAAAATACAAAAAGCCAAGAATATTAAGAAATGCTCAAACTCATTGTTTAGTTGCTCAGTTGTGTCTGATTCTTTGAGACCCCACGGATTGTAGTCTGCCAGGTTCCTCTGTGCATGGGATTGTCCCAGCAAGAATACTGGTGTGGGTTGCCATTTTCTCCTCCAGGGGATCTTTCTGACCCAGGGATTGAACCCACATCTCTTGCATCTCCTGCATTGCAGGAGGGTTCTTTACTGCTGAGCCACCAAGGAAGCCCATCCAAACTCGTTCGTTGACAGAAAAATGCAAGATAAATGGAGACATCAGTTTTCTTGTACTAGACTGGCAAATTTAGGATAATGCCAAGTGTTGGCAGGGATGTGGGACCATAGGAACCCTTATGCACTGCTAATGGGACGATCGACTGGTGTAGAAATTCTGCAGAGGACTCTGATGGTGATAGCAAATTAGGTTGAGGTATACTTGCTGACCCAGCAAATCCACTCCTGGGTGCATATCAAGGACGGCTTCTTACAGAGTTTATGAAGGTCCTGTATGAGTAAGGTGGCAAGGCATTTTAGCTTGTCTGGGACAGTTATAGTGTACATGTGCTGTCCTGGTGAATTATGACGAGCACACTTGTTTCTCAAAAGCGTTCACCCCGTGTATGAGGATTGTCTTCACAGTGTTTTTATGGCAGTAGGGGATTGGAGGCAGTTTTGGAGAATAACAGGCAAGGAGTGTTCGGTTTATGCTATTCCCCAGAGAGAAGTAACAGACTAAATGTACCCAGAGTAAAATATACGAACCTTAAAAACATAGTGCTGGATGAAAAAAGAAAGAGATTGACTTTGACAACAACAATATTTATACACCGTTAAGATCCACATATACAAAACTGTGTTTTATAAGGACACATACTAACAAAAGGGCATGCATAGAGCACATTGAAATGGTTGCCTTGGGACAGGTAAGGAATAGCAGTAGGATAGGGAGAAAAAGAAAAAAAAGATGAGCAGCTTTTTGAAGCCAAAGATAATAATGAACCTTGGAGAAGTATGATTAACTTAGCCAGAGTGTCTGAAATGGAAAAAGAAGAGTTCTAGCAAAATAGACACAATTGAATTGTTAAAAGTGTCTAAAATTATATACATTTCTTGAGAAATTGGCACTTATTTGTTTGCTTATTTATTCTCTGAAGCTCTGAAGAGCACTTAATCTGCTTATGTAAGTATCTCAAATAGGACAAAAATCCTATAAAAATAATTCAATGAGGGAAGTGGAATGGCGAGTATATAGACAAGATAAGGCAAATTCAGGTGTGGAGTTAATATCCAAAATTCACACCTGAAGTCCCATAGATTTATTAGAGATGGGTCTCAGATTCGGCACCACACTAAGGAGATGCCCTCACAATCCACATTACCTGTAGTAACAGCCACCACAAAACCACTCAAGTACTAAGAAGCAGCCCAACTATTTCCCATCCTGAGATCAGAGAGAAATTTCTCCCTCGGGCTCTCCTAAGAAGGGCACTGTGTAATGGAATCGCGGCCTAGAAAATGAGTTTCTATGGAAAGACTCATTCCAAAGCGTGTCAGATACCTAAATGCTAATTTACTCTAACAGGGTTTGGGCTCCTTGAATTTCTGCACAATATCTAGGTTTCAGTTCTGAAAGAGCTGAGGAATCATTCCTGCTGTTACAGGAAACCTGTGGTCCACAGACATCTGGGCTCTACCACTGAATTATGAACCAACAGGGCCAGAAATTCCCAATTATTATAGCAATAGCTAATGAAAGCAAAAAGTAAATGATTCTTCTTCCAGATTTCAGAGTGCTGTTGTATTGATACCCCTGAGGAAGAGGTGGGAGATGAAGAGAGAATGTTTTCCTCTATCTTTCCCTGCGTCAACTTTAGCAGAATTAAATTTTTATTGACTAAACACCTAACATAGTAATTAAGGTAGAGACTATAGAAAATAAATCCATTATGTGGAAGCAGGTGTCACCAGAAGAGTGAAACCAGCGAAAAGCAGTGCAGAATGGGAGGGCTTAATGGCAGGCATCTGCAGAAAGAGTCCAGTCTGAGAGGTAATCTCCAGATAGACGTTTGAGGGTTGTGGTGGGGCAGGAGAGGGAAAAGGGCAGTCTGGTGTTCTGATACATTCTGGGTTTGGAGCAACTGATCAAGTTCTTTGGAGCTTGATTGAAATAACCCCTGAACACTATCCAGTTAGATTTAGTTATGTATTTATCAAGTGACCTCTGCTTATTAATTCATGTTTTAAGAACCTGAAAAAGGGAGGTATGGAAGATTGATGCCAAAATAGCTGATTTCCTTTCCTATATCTTGTATGTGACTTTGTGATTCATTCCATTAGCAGGTGGAGACTATTTCTCCACACCTTGAATCTAGGCTTGTGACTTGTTTTGGCCACTAAAATGTGGTAGAATTGAGAGTGTACCAGTTTTAAGCATAGATCAAATGTGTGCATGTATGCTCAGCTGTGTCCTACTCTTATGACCCCCATGGGCTGTAGCCCACCAGGCTCTTCTGTCCATGGGATTTCCCAGGCAAGAATACTGGAATGGGTTGCCATTTTCCACTCCAGGGGATCTTCCTGACCCAGGGATTGAACCTGCATCTCCTGCATTGGCAGGCAAATTCTTAACCACTCTGCCACATGGGGAAGCCTTAGAATACCTTTAATTACTCCTAAATTGCTTTGCACCCACTACTGTAAATTCTATAGGCTCCTTTCCTACAGCAGAGTTTCCTACTCTTGGTTTATAGTGGGGTGGTGCAAAAGTAATTGCGGTTTTTACATTGTTGAGCTGTGCCGCTTGATATTGGAATACATTCTTAAATAAATGTGTTGTACATTATATTATACATCATTTTAATGTGCATTTCTCATTTTGTTTTTTTGCTAATGACTTATTACTTGCTGTTTATTTTATATTTATTTTAGACTATAAGAATGATGTTAGACAAAAAGCAAATTTGAGGGATTTTTTTAAAGTTTTTTTTAATCTATTTTTTTATTGAATGATAATTGCTTTACAGAATTCGTTGTTTTATGTCAAACCTCAACATGATCAGCATAAGTATACATATATCCTCTCCCTTTTGAATCTCTTTCTCATCTCCTGCCCAATCCCACCCCTCTAGATTGATACAGAGTCCCAGTTTGAGTTTTCTGAGCCATACAGTACATTCTCATTGGCTATCTATTTTGCATACGCTAATGTGAGTTTCCACATTACTTTTCCCATACATCTCACCCTCTCCTCTCTCTCTCTCCTCTCCTCATGTCCATAATCCTATTCTCTATGTCTGTTTCTCCACTGCTATCCTGTAAATAAGTTCTTAAGTACCATTTTTCTAGATTTCTTATATATGCATTAGAATATGGTATTTATCTTCCTCTTTCTCTTTCTGACTGACTTCACTGTGTATAATAGGTTCTAGGTTCATCCACCTCATCAGAACTCACATGTGTTCCTTTTTATGGTTGAGTAATAATATTTCATTGTGTATATATGCCACAACTTCTTATCCATTCATCTTTCGATGGACATCTAGGTTGCTTCCATGTTCTAGCTATTGTAAATAGCGCTACAATGAACAATGGGATACATGTGTCTTTTTCAATTTTGGTTTCCTCAGGGTATATGCCTAGAAGTGGGATTGCTGGGTCATATGGTGGTTTTAGTCCTAGTTTTTTAAGAACTCTCCATACTGTTTTCCATAGTGGCTGTATCAATTTACATTCCCACCAAAAGAGCGTTCCCTTTTCTCCACATCCTCTCCAGCATTTATGGTTTGTAGACTTTTTGATATTGGCCATTCTGACCAGTGTGAAGTGATATCTCATTGTAGTTTTGATTTGCATTTCCCTAATAATGAGTGACGTTGAGCATCTTTTCATGTGTTTGTTAGCCATCTGTGTGTCTTCTTTGGAGAAGTATCTGTTTAAGTCTTTTCCCCACTTTTTAATTGGGTTGTTTGTTTTTCTGGTTTTAAGCTGTATGAGCTGCTTGTATACGTTGGAAATTAATCCTCTGTCAGTTGTTTCATTTGCTAGTATTTTCTCCCGTCCTGAGAGTTGTCTTTTCACCTTACTTACAGTTTCCTTTGCTATGCAAAAGCTTTTAAGTTTAATCATTTCCCACTTGTTTACTTTTGTTTTTATTTTTGTTACTCTAGGAGGTGGGTTATAAAGGATCTTGCTTTGACTTATGTCATCGAATATTCTGCCTATGTTTTCCTCTAAGAGTTTTATAGTTTCTGGTCTTACATTTAGGTCTTTAATCCATTTTGAGTTTATCTTTGTGTATGGTGTTAGGAAGTGTTCTAATTTCATTCTTTTACATGTGGCTGTCCAGTTTTCCCAGCACCATTTATTGAAGAGGCTGTCTTTGCCCTATTGTATATTCTTGCCTCCTTTGCAAAAAATAAGGTACCCATAGGTGCATGGGCTTATTTCTGGGCTTTCTATCTTGTTCCATTGGTCTATATTTCTGTTTTTGTGCCAGTACCATACTGTCTGCATGATTGAGACTTTGTAGTATAACCTGAAGTCAGGAAAGTTGATTCCTCCAGCTCCATTCTTCTTTCTCAAGACTTGCTTTGGCTATTCGGGGTCTTTGTGTTTCCATACGAATTGTAAAATTTTTTGTTTTAGTTCTGTGAAAAATGCCAATGGTAATTTGATAGGGATCACATTGAATCTGTAGATTGTGTTTGGTAGTATAGTCATTTTCACAATATTGATTCTTCCTACCCAGGAACATGGAATCTCTCTCCATCTGTTTATGTCATCTTTGATTTCTTTCATCAGCATCTTATAATTTTCTGTGTACAGTTCTTTTGTCTCCTTAGGTAAGTTTATTCCTCATTATTTAATTTTTTTTGTTGCAGTGGTGAATGGGATTGATTCCTTAATTTCTCTTTCTGATTTTTCATTGTTAGTATATAGAAATGCAAGTGATTCCTGTGTATTGAGTTTGTATCCTGCAACTTTGCTAAATTCACTGATTAGCTCTAGTAATTTTATGATACTATCTTTAGGGTTTTCTATGTAGAGTATCATGTCATCTGCAAACAGTAGGAGCTTTACTTCTTCTTTTCCGATCTGGATTCCTTTTAATTCATTTTCTTCTCTGATTGCTGTAGCTAGGACTTCCAGTACTATGTTGAATAATAGTGGTGAGAGTGGACACTCTTGTCTTGTTCCTGATCTTAGGAATGTTTTCAGTTTTTCACCATTGAGAATAATGTTTGCTGTAGGCTTATTGTATATGGGCTTTACTATGTTGAGGTAGGTTCCTTCTATGCCCATTTTTTGTAGAGTTTTAATCATAAATGGGTGCTGAATTTTGTCAAAAGCTTTTTCTGCATCTATTGAGATTATCATATGGTTTTTATATTTTAATTTGCTAATACGGTGTATCACATTGATTGATTTGCATATATTGAAGAATCCTCATATTCCTGGAATAAATTGAACTTAATCCTGGTGTATGAGCTTTTTGATGTGTTGCTGAATTCTGTCTGCTAAAATTTTTTGAGGATTTTTGCAACTATGTTCATCAGTGATTTTGGCCTGTAGTTTTCTTTCTTTGTGTTGTCTTTGTCTGGTTTTGGTACCAGGGTGATCAGTTTAGTCACTCAGTTGTGTCTGACTCTTTGCAACCCCATGGACTGCAGCACGCCAGGCCTCCCTGTCCATCACCAACTCCTGGAGTTTACTCAAACTCGTGTCCACTGAGTCAGTGATGACATCCAATCATCTCATCCTCCATCATCCCCTTCTCCTCCCACCTTCAATCTTTCCCAGCATCAAGGTCTTTTCAAATGAGTCAGTTCTTTGCATCAGGTGGCCAAAATATTGGAGTTTCAGCTTCAACATCAATCCTTCCAATGAATATTCAGGACTGATTTCCTTTAGGATGGACTGGTTGGATCTCCTGGCAGTCAGTCCAAGGGACTCTCAAGAGTCTTCTCCAACCCCACAGTTCAAAAGCATCAATTCTTTGGCACTCAGCCTTTCTTTATAGTCCAACTCTCACATCCATACATGACTACTGGAAAAACCATAGCCTTGACTAGACGGACCTTTGTTGGCAAAGTAATGTCTCTGCTTTTTAATATGCTGTCTAGTTTAGTCATAACTTTTCTTCCAAGGAACAAGCGTCTTTTAATTTCATGGCTGTAGTCACCATCTGCAGTGATTTTGGACCCCCCCAAAATAAAGTCTGCCACTGTTTCCCCATCTATTTGCCACGAGGCAAATAGACCAGATGCCATGATCTTAGTTTTCTGAATGTTGAGCTTTAAGCCAACTTTTTCACTCTCCTCTTTCACTTTTATCAAGAAGCTCTTTAGTTCTTCTTCACTTTCTGCTGTAAGGGTGGTGTCATCTGCATATCTGCTGCTGCTGCTGTTAGTCGCTTCAGTCATGTCTGACTCTATGCGACCCCTAAATTACGATACTTAATTTAGAACTGGTGAGACTATATTTTCAGACTTACTTGATTTACTAAAAATCGTAACAAGCCAGGAAATTGCTTCATACACATTAAGTTATGAAGAGAGATGTATTTTTGCCATCATTTTTCTTCCTCAAAAATAGTCATTCATAGAAATTCCTATTTTTTTAAACCTTTAAGAATATTAATGAGCCAGAAAATACTTGTTGATTGAGTTTCTAGGCACTGGGGGAGATATTTACAAAGCTAAAAAATAATGTTGGCTTTTTATTCATGCATCCAAGCAATGCTCTAGTGTTTATCACAGTATCAGGCATCTGCCAGGTACTGGAGATTTTAAAAACTGAACAAAAAACTAAAGTTGGCCTTCTTTATTAAGTAGCCCATAGTCTAAGAACTTACTGCCTAGATTGGTGGCTCTCAACCAGGGGAGATTTTTGCCCTCCAGGGGATATTTGACAATGTCTGTAGAAATATTGGGTGGGCACTACTGGGAAGGTTGGGGGGATGCTACTGGCATCTAGTGAGTAGAGACCAGGGATGCTCCTAAACATCTTCAGACACACAGGACAGTCCCCATAACACAGAAGCACAGGGCTCAAAATGTCACTGTGCTGAGGTTGAGACACCCTGCAAACCCACTGGATCTTTCATCAGAAAGAGAACACACTTTCCAGGTGTGAATTAAGAAAGCCTCAAGACCAAACTCCTGCCTTCTCTTTACCACGTGAGGTTAGAACAGTGGAGGGGTCTGAGCTGAGGGGAGAGTAAATGTCCACACTGTCCATTCAGAGGGGTTACAGTGGTCCCGCTCAGAGGAAGGTCCGCTCTTCTGCCATTGGGTCCCAGCAGTTCCAATAATAAGAGCCCAGGTGTGAAGGCACTTACAGTTTGATCAGGCTGCATCAGGCATATGACCTGACCTTGCTTTCTGTTGAGAGCAGGCAAGTTCCTATAGTCAACCCTGGAAATCCTTTTGAATAATATTACTAAAAGCTGAGGATGCTTACAGTTAACACATAGCATTTGTACCAGAGTTGAAACTACTGTAAGATTTTTGTGTCATCTTCTGTTCAGTTCAGTCACTCAGTCATGTCTGACACTTTGTGACCCCGTGGACTGCAGCACACCAGGCTTCCCTTCACCAACTCCCAGGGCTTGCTCAAACTCATGTCCATTGAGCTAGTGATGCCATCCGACCATCTAATCCTCTGTCATCCCCTTCTCCTCCTGCCTTCAATCTTTCCCAGCATCAGGGTCTTTTCCAATGAGTCAGCTCTTCGCATCAGGGGGCCAATGTATTGGAGCTTCAGATTCAGCATCAGTCCTTCCAATGAATATTCAGGACTGATTTCCTTTGGGATTAACTGATTTGATCTCCTGGCAGTCCAAGGGACTCTCAAGAGTCTTCTCCAACACTACAGTTCAAAAGCATCAATTCTTTGGTGCTCAGCTTTCTTTATGGTCCAACTATTACATCCATACATGACTACTGGAAAAATCATAGCTTTGACTAGATGGACCTTTATCAACAAAATAATGTTTCTGCTTTTTAATATGCTGTCTAGGTTTGTCTTAGCATTTCTTCCAAGGGGCAAGCATCTTTTAATTCCATGGCTACAGTCACCATCTGCAGTGATTTTGGAGCCCAAGAAAATAAAGTCTGTCACTGTTTCCATTGTTTCCCCATCTATATGCCATGAAGTGATGTGACTAGATACCATGATCTTTGTTTTTTGAATGTTGAGTTTTAAGCCAACTTTTTCACTCTCCTCTTTCACTTTCATCAAGAGGCTCTTTAGTTCCTCTTTGCTTTCTGCCAAGAGAGTGGTGTCATCTGCATATCTGAGGTTATTTATATTTCTCCCTGCAGTCTTGATTCCAGCTTGTGCTTCATCCAGCCTGGTATTTCACATGATATATTCTGCATAAAAGTTAAATAGGGTGACAATATACAGCCTTGACATACTTCTTTCCCAATTTGGAACCAGTCCATTGTTCCATGTCCGGTTCCAACTGTTGCTTCTTGACCTGCATATAGATTTCTCAGGAGGCAGGTAAAGTGATCTGGAATTACTGTCTCTTTCAGAATTTTCCACAGTTTGTTGTGATCCACACAGTCAAAGGCTTTGGCATAGGCAATAAAGCAGTAGATATTTTTCAGGAACTCTTTTGGTTTTACTATGATCCAACAAATGTTGGCAATTTGATCTTTGGCTCCTTTGCCTTTTCTAAAACCAGTTCGTACATCTGGAAGTTCTTGGTTCACATACAATTGAAGCCTCACTTGGAGAATTTTGAGTATTACTTTGCTAGCATGTGAGATAAGTGTTATTGTGGAGTTGTGCGGTTGTTTGGACATTCTTTGGCATTGCCTTTCTTTGGGATTTAAATGAAAACTGACACCTTTTACAGTCCTGTGACCAATGCTGAGTTTTCCAAATTTGCTGGATATTGAGTGCAGTACTTTAACTGCATCATCTTTTAGGATTTGAACTAGTTCAGCTGGAATTCCATCACCTCCATTAGACTTGTTTATAGTAATGATTCCTAAGGCCCTAGACTTTGCATTTCAGGATGTCTGGCTCTAGGTGAGTCATCACATCATTGTGGTTATCTGGGTCATTAAGATCTTTTTGTACAGTTCTGTGTATTCTTGCCACCTCTTCTTAATATCTTCTGCTTCTGTTAGGTCCATACCATTTCTGTCCTTTATTGTGCCTATCTTTGCATGAAATGTTCCTTTGGTATCCCTAACTTTCTTGGAGAGATATCTAGTCATTCCCATTTTATTGTTTTCCTCTATTCTTTGCACTGGTCACTGAGGAAGGCTTTCTTATCTCTCCTTGCTTTTCTTTGGAACTCTGCATTCAATGGGTATATCTTTGCTGCTTTGTCTTTAGATTCTTTTCTTTTCTCAGCTATTTGTAAGGCCTCCTCAAACACCATTTTGCCTTTTTGCTTTTCTTTTTCTTCTGTCATCCTACTTAAATATAAAAAGTGGCCTTGGAACCATGTGGCCCCATATAGGCAGTAGCCACATGCAGTTATTTAAATTTACATCGTTGTTGTTCAGTTGCTCAGTTGTGTCCAACTCTTTGTGACCCCATGGACTACAGCATGCCACCCTTCCCTGGCCTTCACTATCTTCTGGAGCTTGCTTAAACTCATATCCTTTGAGTTGGTGATGCCATCCAACCATTCATCCTCTACCATCTTCTTCTCCTCTTGCCTTGAATCTTTCCCAGCATCAGGGTCTTTCCCAGTGAGTTGGCTCTTTGCATCAGATTAATTAAAATTAAATAATATTTAAAATTCACTCCTCAGTCACACTAGTCACAATTTAAAGTGCTCACAAGTCACATGTACCTATTAACTGTAGAATTGGACAGGGTAGATGTAGCACACTTATAACATCACAGAAAATTCTATCAATAACATTGTCTTACAAGCCATTTCTAGGGATCCTCACCAGTATTAGTTACCACTTAAAAAAAGAAAAGGCTTGTTTTCTAGCAGCTGAGGCACCAGGGCAGATGCTTTGCAATACCTCATTATCCCTGTTTGTTAGAAAGACATAGACATGTTCTGCTAGGGGGACCATCTCTTGTCAGACATGGTATTTTGTGAAGGTTTATGTAATGGATGTTGAGTAAGGTTATGAGATGATTGAAACTGATTTTCCAGAAGGCATAACAATGTAAAATTCAAGTAGATAACCCTTATCAGGCATTTTTGATCTAAGTCAAGTGTGTATTATTAAATATTAATGCCATTAAGGTATGTAAGCAGGAAGTTAAGATATGTGACCCAAATACATTTCTTTCTGGTAACTGAGTGTAATAGGGAACTAGTGTTTAGTGGATTTGTAACTGGGGATGGGGCAGGATGAAGAGAAGAATGTCAGAATAACCTAGGGAGCTCTTGCAAAATTTATCGGGTGCCAGGACATGAGGTTCCTCAGAATGGCAGGGTGAGTGGCTAAGGAGAATCTTACTCATGTAACTTATTTTGAAAAAGCTCCCTGTGTAATTTCAGTCTACCTAATCCAGTGTATTGTTTAGAGATAGGAAAAGGAAAATTAGTCTGTCTCTTCCATTGTATGATGGAGTCAGCGGGGATTGGGGGGGGTGTAGATTAATGTGTCTTAAAAAGGACACCTCCAGATATGAGTCCATGTACTTGGGTGGGCCTAGATCCCCACTCTGTTCTCTCTCACTGTCTTCCTTTCCAAGGGCCTCTGGCCATTCTCGTCTTCCCTGTGCCCTAGGTCATTTAGAACAATCAACTGGGTTTAGAACAACTGCCTTAGGCATTTCTTTCCGCTATCAGGTGTGTCTAGCAAGCTCCTGCATGTGCATGCCAAGTCACTTTAGTCACGTCTGAGTCTTTGTGACCCCACGGACTGTAGCCTGCTAGGCTCCTCTGTCCATGGAATTCTCCAGGCAAGAATATTGGACTGGGTTGCCATGCCCTCCTCCAGGGGATCTTCATGACCCAGGGATGGAACCAGTGTCTCTTATGTCTCCAGCATTGGCAGGCAGGATCTTTACTGCTAGAGACACCTGGGAAGCCCAGTCTGTTCTTAGATGCATTTTCTGATCAGTGCCTGAAATGATGATATTGTGTGCTGTTGATCAAAGGAGACATCACATACGCAGAGAATGCAATGGCTAGAGACCACACTCAGCTGAAGAAATTTAGGAACCCCACTCCCAGAAAGATGGGCCAGGAATGTGTGAGCAGGTTAAAAATATTCTTGATCAGGACCTGATCAAGCCTTTGGATAACAGTTTAGGTTGAGACTTCAAAGTTTGGTTGTAGAGCTTGGCTCATTTATGTTAATATTAAAAACGGCTATTGCTATAGAGAAAACTTACAGTCCATCAGTTTAATAGCTAGGTCTGCTTATGGATGGAAAATGTCCTTCCATCAGATGGAAATGCGCTTCCCCCAAACTTCATTTAAACTGAAATTTTGTACCGTATTTTCAAGGCATATCAGCTTTGAATGGATCTGTTTGTTTTTCAGTGATTTTTTTTTTTTTTTTTTCTGTTAATGGATTTAGACTATCCCTACTCCCTTCTGCTTTTTCTTCATCCCTTATTTCAGATTTTCTCCTCATAGAGATCCAGTTTTCCCTGACATGTAAAATATTGGTCACCTTGGGATTTTAAAAGCACAAGGTGTGACTCGTATCATTGGGAGACTATCCAGAACAAAATAAAGTTCTTTTGGTGGCATGTTGTACAATACCTTATATCAACAAAAATGGCTTACCACCCCACAAAGGTCTAGCCCTAGCTTCCTACGTCTATTTAGTGCCACAGAATCTGTTGGTAGTGAAGGTGATAAAAAGGCGTACAACCCTGAAGAGACTAGAGCAGATTGTTTGTCAACAGTTCAGATTCCATCTCTAAAAAATATCTGTGTTTCTCCTTTGAGTCTCCCTATGCTTTGGGTATCAGAGGTGTGAAGTGCCCTGGGGTTCTAGAAGCCACTCAGGATTTGTCTTCTTTAGATTATCTGACTAGAGGGGAAGGAGAAGCTTAAAGGCATGTATAGTTTGGGCTTAAAAATTTTAGTAATCTTTCAAAAACCCAGAAGGAAAAGAGAAAGAACTTTAGACTAACACAGTGGAGACTGCATCATTCAGTAACAAATACATTACGTGCCAGACATGGTGATACAACATGCTGGCGTGGCATGATTAAGAAAAAATTAGATTTGGCCTTTTTCCTGGTTCCTGGCATACTAAATTCCTTGGAATTTCCACTGATAGGAGTGTCTTCTGTTTTCTAATAAGGTGACTAAAGATGGGGTATTTAGACAGCTTCAGGATGGAGGCTGGTTCCCAGAGGAAAAATCTATGTGATTATAGGGATAGAACCCTTCAGTCCCACCTCTGACCTCTGGGGAGGAGAGATGGACTGGAGACTGAGTTCAAGTACCAGTGGCCTAAAATTCAGTAAATCATGCCTATGCCATGATGCTTCCAGATTGGGAACACATTGATGTGCTGGGAGGGTGGTGCACTCGAAAAGAGCATGGAAGCCCTGTGCCCTCCTTACCCCCATACCTTCCCTATGCATCTCTTCCATTTGGCTGTTCCTGAGTTGTATTATTTACAATAAAGCTGTAATAGAAAGCAGAGAGCTTCCCTAAGCTGGGAGTTGCTCTGGCAAATTACTGAACCTGAGTGGGGTTGTGGGAACCTCCATATTTACAGTTGGCTAGGCAGAAGTGAGGCAAAGGCAATGGCACCCCACTCCAGCACTCTTGCCTGGAAAATCCCATGGACAGAGGAGCCTGGTAGGCTGCAGTCCATGGGGTCGCTAAGTCGGACACGACTGAGCAACTTCACTTTTCACTTTCATACATTGGAGAAGGAAATGGTAACCCACTCCAGTGTTCTTGCCTGGAGAATCCCAGGGACGGGGGAGCCTGGTGGGCTGCCGTCTATGGGGTCGCACAGAGTCGGACACAACTGAAGCAACTTAGCAGCAGCAGCAGCAGCAGGCAGAAGTGAAAGTTGTCTGGGAACCCCATTTGTGGCTGGTGTCCAAAATGGAACTAAGCCCTTAACTGGTGGGGTCTGTGCTAACTCTGGGTAATTAATTTCACATTGAATTTAATTATTGGACACCCAGTTGCTGTCAGAGAATTGGAAAATAGGAGTTGGAATGATATGCCATGCTTAAGTTGATTCAGTCATGTCTGACTGTTTGCAACCCAGGGACCACAGCCAGCCAGGCTCCTCTGTCCATGGGGTTTTTCATGCAGGAATACTGGAGTGATATAGTTGGGGATAAAATGGTGAACAAGAAGAGACATTTTCTGCTCTTACAAAATTTATAAGTATTTCTATGAGTGCATTGGGTTAGGTAGCACCCTGCTGTGTATTACCCAGTTGCCCCTCCAGATCTCCTCACTCTGATCATTAGAGGCTGACTCTTAATGGACCCCTTCAGTGGGCCCCCTGTTCTGTCTCTGGTTGGATTTGATCAGTCGGGACCCTGACAGAACACTGGAAAGGGGAGGAGGAGGAGGTCAGGGTATTTATCCTCCTTACTCCTATCTTGTTGGGGACACCTTGGACAGTGTCCCTAGATTGAAAAGCACTACTCTCTTCATGACAGTCTTCTCTACATGACTTTCTTTCTCCAGGTTCTGCCAACCCACCCCCCTCCTCCTTGTCTCCTTACGCCTAGAGTTGGTAACAGTGGCTCAGTTCCCAACCCTGATTATTGCCTAAAGTCCCTTGTGGTTTTACTTTACCCTGAGTACACTTTTGTAAAAGTTCCTTAGTACAGAAGCCTTTGAATTATTCTGATTTGAGTGTTCCATCTTATCGGGATCCCAACTAATTACAAGCACTGTCCATTTAATTGTGAGATTGATGCTGACTAAGTGTGTTGATTTATGTTTTGATATTGTTGATGCTACTATTTCATGTAATTTAGCCAGTTGCTTCTTAAGAAGGTCACCCTACAATTGCTTCTTAGCAATGATAAGATCATCTCATGGAATAGAATGCTTATCTTTATATTTTCTTTGGCAGGAGAGTGTACATTCAGCGAGGTAAAGTGAAGGGTAACTAGGACATCAGTTCTGTTTTATAGCATTTAGAATAGCAATTTCAGTTGCCAAAATGCTCTTCTTACCAACTGTGATTCTGGCATTAAACTGTATTCTAGGCTTTGAAGGTGCATAGCCTGGGGTTTATACCAAGATCATACATGCTGATGAGAGCTTGATAAAGGGTGCACAAAGTCATTATTATTAACTGTTTTTTTGCTGAGATGGAACAGGATAGTAGTACCCAGAAGTTCAATAGTTATGCCTGGAACATCTTTCCTTTCATAATAAACACTGGAGTGAAAGGTGTGGGAAATGAAGAAAGAACACCCAGAAATGAGTTGTAAAGACAGCACAAATGTGTGCTTTTTTGTTTACTCTACAGAGGTTCTAACACAGGGAACCATGTCATGAAATTTACATTTATTATTGATCTTTTCATCTGAACCCACCACAGCACCTTCTTTGAATCTGTTATAAGCCAGTTTTTTCAAATGATGAGTTTATTTTACTAATTTGTTTTTAACTGGAGGATAATTGCTTCACAGTGTTCTGTTGTTTCTTCTGATGTAAATCAGCCATTATTGTTGTTGTTCAGTCCCTCAGTCCCTCAGTCATGTTTGACTCTTTGCAACCCCATGAACTGCAGCACACCAGGCTTCTGTGTCCTTCACCATCTCCCGGAGCTTGCTCAAACTCATGTCCATTGAGTTGATGATGCCATCCAACCACCTCATCCTCTGTCATCCCCTTCTCCTCTTGTCTTCAATATTTCCCAACATCAGGGTCTTTTCCAGTGAGTCTGCTCTTCACATCAGGTAGCCAAAGTACTGGAGCTTTAGCTTCAGCATCAGTCCTACCAGTGAATATTCAGGGTTGATATCCTTTAGGATGGACTAGTTTGAACTCCTTGCAGTTCAAAGGACTCTCAAGAGTCTTCTCCAACACCATAGTTCAAAAACATCAATTCTTTGGTGCTCAGCCTTCATCAGTTCTTTGGTGCTCCATACATGACCACTGGAAAAACCATAGCTTTGACTTGACAGACCTTTGTTGGCAAAGTAATGTCTCTGCTTTTTATTATGCTGTCTAGGTTTGTCATAGCTTTTTTCAAAGAGCAAGCATCTTTTAATTTCATGGCTGCAATCACTGTCTGCAGTGATTGTCAAGCCCAAGAAAATAAAATCTTTCACTGTTTCCATTGTTTCCCCATCTATATGCCATGCAGTGATGGGACCAGATGCCATGATCTCAGTTTTTTGAATGTTGAGTTTTAAGCCAGCTTTTTCACTCTCCTGTTTCACCTTCATCAAAAGGCTCTTTTATTCCTCTTAACTTTCTGCCATAATGGCAGAATCAGCCATAAGTATACATAAATCCACTCTCTCTTGAACCGCCCTCCCACTCCCCATCCCATCCATCTAGGTTATCACAGAGCACTGAGTTGAACTCCCTTCATTATACAGGAGCTTCCCACTAATTATCTAACAAATGATGAATTTCTTGAAGGAAGATATAAGCTTATAAGTTTATAGCCTTTCATCAGAGTTACTTTGATCCTCCTTTCTCCCTTATTTTGCTTCCTAGAGTCATTACCTAAATATGACTTAGGATGACCAGACAGGATTATCAAAGATGATGTCAGCTTGTCTATAATCCACTGATCTATAGATAAGAGAGAAAGCTTTTCTCAGAAGATGGTGCATGTTTACATCTCAGAAGATCTGATGAGAGTCTATGTCCATTCTTGAAAGTGAAAGTGTTAGTCACTCAGTCATGTCCAACTCTTTGCAACCCCATGGACTGTAGCTTGCCGACTCCTCTGTCCATGGGATTTCCTAGAAAAGAATGTTGGAGTGGGTTGCCATTTCCTTCATCCTTGATCATTAGCTATTGGAGATACAGCGATTTCAAAGCTCATCTACCTCCTAATGCTATAGATGAGGCAACTGAGACAGAAATATTAGAAGACTTGGCTAAGAACACAGCTGTATTCATTTGCCAGGGCTCTGTCACACAGACCCCACAACTGACTGGACTAAACAACTGAAATGCATTTTCTGTATTCTCCCAGTGCTGGAGGCTAGAAATCCAAAGCCAAGGTGTTGGCAGGGGTGGTTTCTTCTGATGACTGTGAGGGAAGGACCTATTCCAGGCTTCCTCTCTCCCTGGCTTATCAGTTGCCATCTCCTCCATATCTGTTCTCACCACATTCCCACTTATGTGTGTGTGTGTCCAAATTTCCTCCTCTTAGAAGTCCACCATTCATACTGGATGAGGGCCCACCTTCATGACCTCATTTTAACTTGATCATCTCTAAAAGACCCTATCTCCAAAAGAAAGTCCAATTTTAAGGTACTAGGGCTTAGCTTATAACAATAGCTGTCTAAAGATAGACTTGAAAAAAAAATAAAGATAGACTTGAATCTTGATCTTTTGATGTCTTTGTTAGGTATTTTTCACCCTTGCTATGCCATGTGCCATTTAATATTCTTGTTCCCATAGATGCAAAGAAAACCATTTTATTTTTCATAGAGGTAGGGTATAGAGATGTGATTTAAACCTTGTATTTTCTCAGACATTTCAAATCATTCAATTTAGATGAAATATAAGGTCAAAGTAAATTTCAAATAGTAAGGATCCTTATTAATAAAGCCTGAAAATAGTCATCTTGGGGATAAAGATAAGTAATGAGATTTGTATTACATCACTGAAATTATTGAACTTTAGAATTAGAGTATCAGGTTCTCCCATACTTATTCTATAAATTACAGTTTATAACATGACATTGTGTTGATAAATGCATTTGTGCAGTTATTTTCCTCTTTATTTGGATCTCTCTGTCCCTGCAAAAAGGCTTCCAGGGAAGTAAGTTTTCCTTCTAGATGTGCTATGGATAAAGCTTTGGCAGAACAATTGCCAATCCTGCCATTTAATTCTCCTAAAATCATTTGGCCAGTGTAGGGATGCCTAAAGCCTGTGTGGTTCTAAAGCAGCCCAGGTGGCACCAGATATCCTAGCAAAATGTTTGCACATTGGTAGACAGGTTATTTTTGTTAGGTTATACCAAGTGGTCTTTTAGAAAAGGTGGATTTAAATAAGACAAATTTGTCTTAGAAGTTTTTAGTTCATATATCATATCACCAAGGTCAATGTGGTTTACTTATCCTTGCATTAATGAAAACTGCTTTGATTAAAGGTCAGAACAGGAAAAAAAATAATGGGGTGTTGGACTCTTTGGTGACAACCACATTCTCCCTGTTCTCACATGGCCTAACATCCTCATTTTGAAGGAGGGAAACCTGATGATCCTCTGATCATAACATTGACATGATCAGCCCAAGAAGATAAATACACACTCTCTCAGACTTTCCACCCAGGTTGGCCTCTGTGATGTGGAACTTGGGAACAGCAGATGAAGTAGCATTTCTAACTATCTACTGACATCCAACAGGGCTACACACAAATCTGCACATGGCCTACTTCACCGACTCTTAAACTATGCCTCTTGGTATTTAAAAAAGGTAGTGAAGTGACCCCACTCCAGTACTCTTGCCTGGAAAATCCCATGGATGGAGGAGCCTGGTAGGTTCCTACCATGGTCCATGGGGTTGCTAAGAGTCGGACTCGACTGAGCGACTTCACTTTCACACATTGTAGAAGGAAATGGCAACCCACTCCAGTGTTCTTGCCTGGAGAATCCCAGGGACGGGGGAGCCTGGTGGGCTGCCGTCTATGGGGTCGCACAGAGTCGGACATGACTGAAACGACTTAGCAGCAACAGCAGCAGCAGCAGCAGCAGCAGCAGCAGTGAAATGAAAGTGTTAGTTGCTTAGTTGTGTCCGACTCTTTGTGACCCCATGGACTGTAGCCCGCCAGGCTCCTCTGTCCACGGAATTCTCCAGGTAATTATACTGGAGTAGGTAGCCATTCCTTTCTCCAGAGGATCTTCCCAACCCAGGGATTGAACCCAGGTCTCCTGCATTACAGGTGGCTTCTTTACTGTCTGAGCCAAAGAGGTATTCATTTCTAGGATTTGCCCTCTATATTCCTCTCTTCTAGCAGTTTACCAAAACATATCTATTGCATCACCAGCCTTTCAGTATACACCAAGGAAGAAATGTTAGTGGTTAAAGAAATCTGGAAGATGCCACATACTGCATCCCTCTTTTAGCTATTCATGATGCATACTGGAATATTGAAGGCTTGGCAGCATCTTGCAAGAAGCAGCACTGAGCTTCCTTTAGTCAGTTTCCAAAGTCTTCTGAGCAGGGAACCATTTGTTCATGTAAACCTGTAAGATGTAAGCAGCACATTTTGAGAAATATTGTACAAAACTTGCTTACGTCAAAGAAATATATACACTGGAAAAGAATTTGGTGGGAATTCCCTGGTGGTTCAGTGGTTAACACTCTGTGCTTCCAATGCAGGGGACAGGAGTTCGATCCCTGGTTGGTGAATTAAGATCCCACATGCTGTGTGGTGTGGCAAAAAATAAAAGACCTTAGATCAAGTTTATAGGTAATGTAGCAAGAGAGCTGCAGATCTCTCTCTCTCTCTCTCTCTTTCTCTCTCTCTCTCTCTCTCTCTCTCTCTGGATACTTGAGTGACTCACAATCTTTGTAATCTCTGCGAAATATTCCTTGTGGCTGATTAGCAGAGAGGAAGTACTGAAATAGCCTAGCCAGGTTTTTCACTCATGAAGATCTTTCTTAACTGTGGGGGGTAGATGACTGTTTTGTATGTGCACATATGGCTTCCCTGACAGCTCAGATGGTCAAGAATCCATCTACAATGTAGGAGACCTGGGTTTGATTTTTGGGTTGGGAAAAACCCCTGGAGAAGAGAATGGCTACTTACTCCAGTATTCTTGCCTAAAGAATCCCACAGACAGAGGAGCCTGGTAGGCTACAGCCCATGGGGTTGCAAAGAGTCGGACACAACTGAGTGACTAGCACAACCACATGTGAGAGAAAGTGAGGTGTGTGTGTGTGTGTGTGTGTGTGTGTGTGTGTGTGTATGTATGTGTCTCCTGGATAATCAGATAGCTTAAAAAAAAAACTACTGGGCTCATAATCAGAAGGTCTGATACCATAGATGTGAGATGTGACATCTCCACCAGTTAGCATGGGTGTTATTGCACAAACCCCATCCCTCTGTCACGAGGCAGGCCTTTAGTACCCAGCAAGCCTCCCTGTCTACTGGGGACCTTAGCAAATATAGTCTGAAGGTGAAGAGGAGGAAGTTGTCAGGCTGATGACATAATGTCTAAGAATGTGGGTCACCTTGAGGGGAGCAGAGTGTTTGGTCCAAAGGGCTGCCTTTCCTGAGGGGGATAGGAGTGGAATGTCTGACACCCTGAAGCAACCATTCCTCCTGACTGGCCTTGATGGATGCTGGGTCTAGATGCTCCTGTAACAAAGACCCTTTGGTGTTGAATAACAGAAACAATCTTTGAGCCAGCTTAAGGAAAAAAGAGAATATATTGGGTAGATATTTAAGCATATGATGGAATTTAAACACTTGGAAGGGTCAAATCTTCAGAAAGTTCAGAAACATGATGGCTCAAGGGGTCTGCTTTCCACTCTCAATTCCCCAGAGTCTCAGCTCCAATTTTGGGTGAAATGTCCACCCTAAGGCCATTTAGTTGTGATGTATCTGTTGGTTCAGGAGCATGTGGCAACATCTTGATCTCATAGAAAGTGGGTCCCTTCTCCAGCCCCAGGAGATACGGTGTGACAGTCTAAACCAGTCACTGTGATCTCACTGCCCTGTGTCGGGAACTGGTCTGCAGATGGCCTTGAGACCCAATACTAGGGCAGGAGATATAAATAGAAAAGGGCTGGATATGGATTCTGAGAGAGCTTTTGTTTTCCCAGGAAGAAGGAACAACAAATTCACACGGCATGGTTTTTTCTCCCTTTGTTTTTCCCCTTCTTTGGAGTTCAGAAATAATGCCTAGTGGTGCCAGGATGTGACTGAGATGTGACAAGCACCAGATGAGAGGTGTATACTAGGAGCAGGCGGTTTAGAGGAGAGAAAGCCAAGATGTCTACATAATAGAGCTGTCACACTGACACCAGACCCAATACCTCTTGATTGGTTCCTGAGAAAATGATTCGTTTGTTGACATTGCAGTGCACTACAATAGGGTGTTGTTATCGTTGTTACTTGCGACCTAAATCATTCCTAAGTGAAAAAGTTACATAGGATAAGTATAGATGTTGGGGGCCAGTTCCTACAGATCAAAGAGAGATTCTCAGAGCTTTAATGGGGGACAAGACAGAAATAGCTCAGGAAATAGGGACATATTTAGAGGTGTCTACGAAATCTCCCCTGGAGCCTTGAAATCTTACTACCATGGCAGAGCACGGTGAGAGAAGCCCTCTTGGCACCAGAACACACCTGTCCTAGATAGAATTAACTCATTAACTCATACATTAGTTTTACTAATTTTTTTATCAATTCCTTATTATCTGCTAGATATTTTTCTACATGTTGGGAATAGATTGGAGAAGACTGAGGAGATTTTGGTTCTCATTAAATTAACATTCTAAAGGGGACATAGTTAATAAACCAGAAAGGTAAATGAACAGAATCATTCCAAGTAGTGAGAAGTGCTATATGAAATATAAAACACAGTGTTGTGATAGAGAGTCTGGGAGGGTGTGAGTGTGGAAGACTTAAGAAAGTAACACTGGAAATAAAACTTGAATTGCATAAAAGTGCCAGCTGTATGAGACCCGGGGACCAAGCTTTTCTGAAGGGAATGGCCAGTGCAGAGGCCCTTACCAGGGTGAGCATGATGGGCTGGACACACAGACTGCATTATTAATGGGTGTCCAGTGCACGGCGATCCGGGAGGCCACCCATGCTTATCTCATTGTGACCGTTCCCACCACTCAGCTCGTGGGCATTGTGATGGATCTTGAGGCTGCTGATGGGGTGACTGTTCCCAGCATCTGCTTCAGGCTGGGATGGGATGGCTGGGGGCGGGGAGCCTGGGTAACAGACTGTGATCAGAGCCAGATCATTCAGCTGGCATGCAGCTGCTTCAAGACCATGCTCCAGTCATTTCCTCAAGATACAGTGGCCACATTTGATGTGTCTCTGTGGAAAGACCTGGCTCTGGCTCCCAGCTTGCTACAGCTGGTCATACCCAACATCATTTTCAAGTGATACTTATCAGTGAAGCAGTCACATGAGATCGTAGGGCTTGAAGCACCCTCAAAGGCCATCCTATCTGGCATTTCTTACATGTCTGGCATGACCCAGAACGAAAGTGTTGGAATGCCACCACCCCTACTTCTGGCAGGTTGCTGGCTAAACCAGATATCCACCTAGTTCTGGTGTAGAATTCAACTCTGCTTAACACTTGAACTTGGGGGCAATTAATTATTAGAGCTGTCAGATTTTCTCATGGATCCTATATGACTGGTCAGATGTTAGGCATACGTTCACTTTAGGAGGTAAGGTAACTGCAAGTAGCCAAACTACCATTTAAAAGCCCTGGCTCATTATTTTCTAATAACAACATGTGAGATAAAGAATTTTATATATATTTGTGTAGGATATGATTATATAAATTAATTAAATATAAATCTATTATATTTAAATTATTAATGACATCACTCACGATGCTCCTATTCTTATTTTTTCTGTGGCTTGATAAAATATTCTCAGAGAAATGTTAGTATGTCTGTGATTATATATTTTTCTTCTCCTTTATATTTCTTCTGATTTTTGCCTTACGTATCTTTGCTTTTTTGCTGTTAAGGTGTCTAATGGTGTAAGATGTCTATATTCTTTGTGAAATTATGCCTTTTATCATTAAAAATACTCATCATTGTTTCATTTTAAATAAATTAATTAATTTTAAAAATAAGTAAAAACCCTGGCTTGCTTCTCCTAAATCTAGGATGAAATGGATTATAAAATATCAAAGTTGGAAGAGACTTCAGTGATCAATATCCCTCCTAAGAGATGAAAAATAAAAAAGGAAAAATGACTTAACCAAAGTTAACATTAATAGAAAGGAAACAATAGAAAGTTTTTGGGTATCCACATGGGTCTTTCACAGATGTTTACATCATTTTGTTGTTTTGCTTTGACTTATGGAACAAAGGGGAAAAAATTCCTGGGTCAACAATGTGAAAGTGTACGATCACAGTTCTCCTCGCCCCTGTCTGGTTCCACTCTCACTACCCTATATAGCAAGATTCTTTTTCTCATTTCACAGACGAGGAAAGTACATCCATTTAGTTAGTAGGTGGCAGTACTGAACTCGAGCTTAAGCCTTCCGATTATCTAACATCATTTCCAAATCCATCACTACTGTCATTCTCTGGGGGTTGAGGAACGTAGCAGAAATTAGCCATAACTTAGACGGGGTAGAATACACAGGAGCCCCAAAGCCAACGTGGTTGCTACAAGCCGTAAGGAGAGGATTCTGATGTCACCTTCAGTTCAGTTCAGTTCAGTTCAGTCGCTCAGTCGTGTCCGACTCTTTGCGACCCCATGAATCGCAGCACGCCAGGCCTCTCTGTCCATCACCAACGTCCATCGAGTCAGTGATGTCATCCAGCCATCTCACCCTCTGTCGCCCCTTCTCCTCCTGCCCCCAACCCCTCTCAGAATCAGAGTCTTTTCCAATGAGTCAACTCTTCATATGAGGTGGCCAAAGTACTGGAGTTTTAGCTTTAGCATCATTCCTTCCAAAGAACACCCAGGACTGATCTCCTTCAGAATGGACTGGTTGGATCTCCTTGATGTCACCTTCACTAGTGTGTAAATACTTCCCTCTTAAAGTTACTTTATCTGAAGCAGAGGCTCCTGGCTGTAACATAACCTGGTGCTGTCATTTCAATAACCACCTTCATTTATTTTAAATACCACCTCCTGGACAGAGGGGCGCATAGAAGCCCAGGCTATTAGAACCAACTGGCTGGGTTCAAATCCCAGCCCTACCACTTCTTCTGGGTGACCTGAAGGATATTATTATACTTAACCTTCCAGTATCTCAGTTTTCTTATCTACAAAATGGGGTAGCAGTAGTGTCTTCCTGAGAAGGTGGTGATGACTAAATGAGGTCAAGTATTTAGAAGAGTAAATGTTGAGTAAAGGTTAATTGTTACATTTGCTCTCAGGACAACAGAAGGAATTCTGTCACAGGTCTGAGTTTTCTCCAGCAGTATGAAAAGAGTAATTTCTCTCTCTCTCTTTTAAAAAAAATTTATTTAGCTATTTGGCTGCTCAAAATTTTAAATGTGCCATGGGAGACATTTAGTTGTGGTGAAGTGAGTGAAGTTGCTTAGTCATGTCCGACTCTTTGCGACCCCATGGACTGTAGCCTACCAGGCTCCTCTGTCCATGGGATTTTCCAGGCAATAGTACTGGAGTGGGCTGCCATTTCCTTCTCCAGGGGATCTTCCCGGCCCAGGGATCGAACCCAGGTCTCCCACATTGTAGACAGACGCTTTACCATCTAAGCCACCAGGGAAAATTGTGGTATAGGGATCAAACCCAAACCCCCTGAATTGGGAGTGTGGAATCTTAGCCGCTGGACTGCTGGGGAAGTCTTGAAAAGAATACTTTCACAGCTCATGATAATGGATAGGCATCCCAGAGTGAGAAGTGTCTAAAAACATATTCCCATACAGTTGAATGCTTGACTCCAGAGTAAGATGTATTCCTGGCGCTCTACTGCAAGAGTTACCTTCTTTTTGAACAGCAGAAAGCTCTGGCTTATGCACTCAAAAAGCTAAAGCTGACCCAGAAGTTATGCTTAGAGAAGAAAAAGAAGAAGAAAGAGCCTCTTATGTAACTTGAAGAGCATAACGGACCCAATGATAAAAACCACTGCCATGAACTTTTCTGAAGCATAATAAATCTCTGCCAGCCATTGCCAAGGTATCATTTGTCGTTTTGTTTTTGTCTTAAAATAGACTAGAAAAAATGTTAATAAGCCCCCTCCCATTAGATTGTGTATTACATTGTGAAAGGTAGGAAATGCTATTATTTCAAGTTTTTTCCATCTTCTAAAATAACCCTCTGTGTGTTTTATGGCTCCTTAGCAGTATTCTGACTTTAATTTGACGGTGACCCCTGACTTTGTCTAGATCTCCCATGCAGCTGAATCTTCCCTCTACTCTGTTTTTCTTTCTCTTTTTGCTTATACTTTCTGCACGTTTAGATCATCTTTCTACCAACCTTTCAGTGATTCAGTGTTTTGTTTCAATGCATGAGCGAAGTTGGAAAACAGAGCCAAGTGACAAGCTGTGAAGCAGCAGCTCAGCCGCGCAGATCAAGTGAGCTTTGTGCTCTTTCTAGTCAGAGCAAGTGTGGCCTTGGTGGACTGTAGGGAACAGTGTCTCTCAGGTAAAAATAAGTTGCTAAGATTCACACCAGAATGATGCAAATCTTTCATTTGCAAACAGATCCTGAAATGGGAGCCATGTGGAAAGAGGACTGACTTGGAAATCAGGTTCAGGGTCCTGCCTAGCTTTCTTCCAGATGATCCCACCAATCAGCCATCTGGTCTCAGGTAAGCATCTGTGACTTACAAAATATTTTTTTAATCAACAACAAAAATTAGGGAGAATACAATAACAAAACTGTGTGTGCTATCGAGTTTTAAGCAACCCCAACATTGGGATGAGTTCATTTCAGACCTAGTTCTTTGTGGATTCCTGCTTTACCCCTGATTCCCTTCCTCCCACCCCAGAGATTAACACTGTCCTGAATTTGCATCCTTCGTACTTATTCTGTATACACATGTATCTTTCAACAGTGGGTACTCTGTTTTGCATGTTTTAAAACTTTAAACTTTATCTACATATCATTCTTCAACTTGCTTTTTCAATGAATTTAGCATTAGCTTTCAGCAACAAATCTCTGGTCCATTCATTTTAACTAGTATATATTCTAATGATTTGTGAATAGACATCAGTCTACCTGTTAATCTATCTATCTCCATTCTCCTGTTGATGAGTAATTAGCTGCTGCTGCTGCTAAGTCGTTTCAGTCATGTCCGACTCTGTGCGACCCCATAGACAGCAGCCCACCAGGCTCCCCCGTCCCTGGGATTCTCCAGGCAAGAACACTGGAGTGGGTTCCCATTTCCTTCTCCAATGCATGAAAGTGAAAAGTGAAAGGGAAGTCGCTCAGTCGTGTCTGACTCTTAGCGACCCCATGGACTGCAGCCCACCAGGTTCCTCCATCCATGGGATTTTCCAGGCGAGAGTACTGGAGTGGGGTGCCATTGCCTTCTCCGTGAGTAATTAGATTGTTTCTAATTTTGCACTATGGTGAGCAATGCTTTGACCAGTGTTCTTGTTCATTTTCTGTACTAACATACAAAAGCTTCTCAAAAACGTTTTGTCTATATTCACAGTAAAACATACACTGTACATGGAAACCCAGAACATACAAGTGTACATTTCTGTGTATCTGTGTATACATTGTATGTGGAAAAAAGTTTCTCAAAATAACACTCTTGTTGTCTATTCAGTTATGATCCAGATTGATTTAGTCTATTTCACATACCAAAAAAATAGGCCATTTGCAATTTACTAAAGTGATTCCGTGACCCAGTAGTGCATCTCCACACTGTTCTGGGGCACATACTTGGCCGTGAAATTGCTGGGTCATAGGTTACACCCATTTTCAAATTGATGAGTTTATGCCTTTGTGAGTTCATTTGATATGTTTAAATGGATATTTGCATATAGCCAGCATTCTAGGGGTTTCTAAGAGGCAGCTTTTTGAGTTATTTAGTGGCTGGAAATGGAAATTCCATTTTAGCTTTATGGGTTTCAGTTTTTTAATCTGTCACAAGAAGTCGAAATAAAACAAAATACTAGATTCTTCAATGTTTTGCAGATTACTTTCCCTTCAGTCCCAAAGTCCTGAAGAGGGCTTCAGGTTCTGTTCTAATGTGTGTAAGCTGTAGGTAGAGTGGGGTTTAAGGGAGCAAAAGGAGGAGTATGAGGAGGTGGAATCTGGAGCCTTTTACCATGGTCCCAACCCAAGGAGCCCATTTCAATATTTATCCATTGTATTTCCATTGTGTGCAGCTCAAAAATATTCTGAAACTTTGGGTTTAAATGTTCTCAAGTCTCTTTCCAGATCTAAACTTGAATGAAAAGAACGTTTGCATCTCTGGACCCTTTAAAATTGCAGCCAGTATTAGAGCACATGATGACTTAGGGCATAGGGCATTGGCAAAAAGTGTTGGTTAACCCAAGTTCTTTATGGATTTCCAACACTGTGGAATATGACTTGGAAAGGATGATTTCAGAGTACTGTAGGGCAGTAAGTTTGGTGCACTCTTGGCTGGGACTGCCCCTGTGGGACAGCCAAGTGTACTCTGTTCTATGGGCTACATCCAGAAGAGGCTGCTTTAAAGGATTTTTCTATTGCAGTAGTGTTTATTTACAGTGTTGTATCAGTTTCATGTGTACAGCAAAGTGATTCAGTTTTATATACAGATTCAACGCAATCCCTATCAAGCTACCAACAGTATTCTTCACAGAGCTAGAACAAATAATTTCACAATTTGTATGGAAATACAAAAAACCTCGAATAGCCAAAGCGATCTTGAGAAAGAAGAATGGAACTGGAGGAATCAACCTACCTGACTTCAGGCTCTGCTACAAAGACACAGTTATCAAGACAGTATGGTACTGGCACAAAGACAGAAATATTGATCAATGGAATAAAATAGAAAGCCCAGAGATAAATCCACGTACATATGGACACCTTATCTTCGACAAAGGAGGCAAGAATATACAATGGATTAAAGACAATCTCTTTAACAAGTGGTGCTGGGAAATCTGGTCAACCACTTGTAAAAGAATGAAACTGGACCACTTTCTAACACCATACACAAAAATAAACTCAAAATGGATTAAAGATCTAAACGTAAGACCAGAAACTATAAAACTCCCAGAGGAGAACATAAGCAAAACACTCTCTGACATACATCACAGCAGGATCCTCTATGACCCACCTCCCAGAATATTGGAAATAAAAGCAAAAATAAACAAATGGGACCTAATTAAACTTAAAAGCTTCTGCACATCAAAGGAAACTATTAGCAAGGTGAAAAGACAGCCTTCAGAATGGGAGAAAATATAATAGCAAATGAAGCAACCGACAAACAACTAATCTCAAAATATACAAGCAACTCCTACAGCTCAACTCCAGAAAAATAAATGACCCAATCAAAAAATGGGCCAAAGATCTAAATAGACATTTCTCCAAAGAAGACATACAGATGGCTAACAAACACTTGAAAAGATGTTCAACATCACTCTTTATCAGAGAAATGCAAATCAAAACCACTATGAGGTACCATTTCACACCAGTCAGAATGGCTGCGATCCAAAAGTCTACAAATAATAAATGCTGGAGAGGGTGTGGAGAAAAGGAACCCTCTTACACTGTTGGTGGGAATGCAAATTAGTACAGCCACTATGGAGAACAGTGTGAGATTCCTTAAAAACTGGAAATAGAACTGCCTTATGATCCAGCAATCCCACTGCTGGGCATACACACTGAGGAAACCAGAAGGGAAAGAGACACGTGTACCCCAATGTTCATCGCAGCACTGTTTATAATAGCCAGGACATGGAAGCAACCTAGATGTCCATCAGCAGATGAATGGATAAGAAAGCTGTGGTACATATACACAATGGAGTATTACTCAGCCATTAAAAAGAATACATTTGAATCAGTTCTAATGAGGTGGATGAAACTGGAGACTATTATACAGAGTGAAGTAAGCCAGAAGGAAAAACATAAATACAGTATACTAACGCATGTATATGGAATTTAGAAAGATGGTAACGATAACCCAAAAAAAAGAGACACTGATGTATAGAACAGTCTTATGGACTCTGTGGAGAGGGTGGGAAGATTTGGGAGAATGTCATTGAAACATGTGAAATGTCATGTATGAAACGAGATGCCAGTCCAGGTTCAGTGCACGATGCTGGATGCTTGGGGCTGGTGCGCTGGGAAGGCCCAGGGGGATGGTATGGGAGGTTGGGAGGGAGGAGGGTTCAGGATGGGGAACACATGTATACCTGTGGTGGATTCATTTTGATATATGGCAAAACTAGTACAATATTGTAAAGTTTAAAAATAAAATAAAATATAAAAAGTAAAAAAAAAAAAAAAAAACACACTCTCCGACATACATCACAGCAGGATCCTCTATGACCCACCTCCCAGAATATTGGAAATAAAAGCAAAAATAAACAAATGGGACCTAATTAACCTTAAAAGCTTCTGCACATCAAAGGAAACTATTAGCAAGGTGAAAAGACAGCCTTCAGAATGGGAGAAAATAATAGCAAATGAAGCAAACCGACAAACAACTAATCTCAAAATATACAAGCATCTCCTACAGCTCAACTCCAGAAAATAAACGACCCAATCAAAAAATGGGCCAAAGAACTAAATAGACATTTCTCCAAAGAAGACATACAGATGGCTAACAAACACATGAAAAGATGCTCAACATCACTCATTATCAGAGAAATGCAAATCAAAACCACTATGAGGTACCATTTCACACCAGTCAGAATGGCTGCGATCCAAAAGTCTACAAATAATAAATGCTGGAGAGTGTGTGGAGAAAAGGGAACCCTCTTACACTGTTGGTGGAATGCAAATTAGTACAGCCACTATGGAGAACAGTGTGGAGATTCCTTAAAAACTGGAAATAGAACTGCCTTATGATCCAGCAACCCACTGCTGGGCATACACACAGAGGAAACCAGAAGGGAAAGAGACACGTGTACCCCAATGTTCATCGCAGCACTGTTTATAATAGCCAAGACATGGAAGCAACCTAGATGTCCATCAGCAGATGAATGGATAAGAAAGCTGTGGTACATATACACAATGGAGTATTACTCAGCCATTAAAAAGAATACATTTGAATCAGTTCTAATGAGGTGGATGAAACTGGAGCCTATTATACAGAGTGAAGTAAGCCAGAAGGAAAAACATAAATACAGTATTCTAACGCATATATATGGAATTTAGAAAGATGGTAACAATAACCCGGTGTATGAGACAGCAAAAGAGACACTGATGTATAGAACAGTCTTATGGACTCTGTGGGAGAGGGAGAGGGTGGGAAGATTTGGGAGAATGGCAATGAAACATGTAAAATATCATGTAGGAAACGAGTTGCCAGTCCAGGTTCGATGCATGATGCTGGATGCTTGGGGCTGGTGCACTGGGACGGCCCAGAGGGATGGTATGGGGAGGGAGGAGGGAGGAGGGTTCGGGATGGGGAACACATGTATACCTGTGGTGGATTCATTTTTATATTTAGCAAAACTAATACAATTATGTAAAGTTTAAAAAATAAAATAAAATTGGAAGAATAAAAAAATATATATATATATATTGTTGTTCAGTCATTAAGTCATGTCTGACTCTTTGTGACTCCATGGACTGCAACACACCAGGGTTCCCTGTCCTTCGCTATCTCCCACAGTTTGCTCAAATTCATATGCCTTGAGTCAGTGCCATCTAACCATCTCATCCTCTGCTGCCTGCTTCTCCTTTTGTCTTTAATCTTTCCCAGCATCAGGGTCTTTTCCAATGTGTCTACTCTTTGCATCAGGTGGCCAAAGTATTAGCATCAGTCCTTCCAATGAATATTCAGAATTTATTTCCTTTAGGATTGACTAATTTGATCTCCTTGCTGTCCAAGGGACTTTTAAGAGTCTTCTCCAGCTCCAAAATTCAAAAGCATCCTATATTATATATATTCTTTTTCAGATTCTTTCCATTATAGGTTATCACAAGATATCGAATATAGTTTCCTGTGCTGTATAGTAGGACTTTGTTATTTATCTGTTTTATATATAATTGTGTGCATCTCTTATTCCCAAACTCTTTATCCCTCCTGCTCCTATCCCTCCCTTCCCTCTTTGGTAATCATAAATTTGTTTCCTGTGTCTCAGTCTGTTTCTGGTTTGTATATAAGTTTATTTGTATGATATTTTTTTAGATTCCACATATAAGTGGTATCTTATGATGTTTATTTTTCTCCATAAAAAACTGCTTTGTTTTCACCGTATTTGTTTATTTGTGAATGAAAGCCTAATATCAATCTCTCTGAGCTCCATTTCTGCCTGCTAACTGTTCCACTGGCTCACGGTGAAGCCCATTTACTCAGCAGGGTGCACATACATTTAAACCATTACATTCACAGAGATGAAATTTTATTATCATTTTAATGAAAACACTCAGCTCCTCGTGGGTTTATTTTTGCCTTTCCAAATAGGGTAAGAGCATAAAGAGCTGGTGGTAACTTGGTAGTAAAGTGACTTCAGGATGGTGTGTGTTCATTCATGGAGAATCACGGTTGCCTTTCCTAATCCCCTGGCTTTCTCTCTCACTGTCTGTCTCCCAGCACCCGGGTGACTGCCTCCTGTCAGATCCTAGTCCCGCCCTTTAATTCATCCCGCTTGCATTTCATCTTCCTTAATCACTGTTTTCATCACATCACTCCCTTGCTCAGAAACCCCCGAGGGCTCTTTATTTCCCACCACATCAAATCTAAATGCAGCGGCCTGCTTTCAAGGCTTCTCCTAATCTATTCTTTCCTTGCGTCTCCAGCTTTATTTCCTTTGCCAGATGTGGTTCTGGTTCCTGTGGTTTAGAGATAATGGAATTTTTGTACACACTCACACACAAAACTGGAAATCTATCTATCATTTTCCTTAAGCACAGTTCAGCCTAGTTTCCGTACGCAAAGCGCACATCAGCAGTGATGGCTCACCTCCCTCCCAGCCCTCCTCGCCCCAGGCCATGTGAGCGAGATGGAGGGGTCCTCTGGGGGAAGTGTGCGGAGGAAAACAGCTTATACCCCACTCTCTCTCCATACCCAAAGATGACTGTTCACTGGAGTGGTTTGTGAAAAGCACTGCCATGTTGACAAGACAGGCAGAATGCAAGCAGCTAAGAAGGCAATCTTGAAAGATACGTAATTTCAAATCAGAAAGATCTGGTTCAGGAACGTGGAAAGAGGTACACCTGGATAAAGTAAAGCTCAGCAGATCATGAAACCTCCAAAAAAGATGGTGGTGAAGTTGGTAAAGGAGATTCAAGAATAGGTTTACCTATTGGAATAGGTTTATCACATCTGTGAATATCATTTATTTTCTTTCAACTTTGTATTTATTATGGGATGTGTGTTTGTTGTTTGCTTTTCTGTAACTATTTCAGGAAGTCCTGGCTCTTCCACTTAATAGCAGTATGATTTGGGGCAATTTTCTTTAGCCATAAAGTGGAGGTAATAATGCTACCTAGTACATGGGGTTGTTGTGAGGACTAAATAATATAGTTAAAAAGCAAAGAACATGAAGTCCAAGACCAAAATAGCAGCCATTATTCCTATCACCATTATTATTATAAGTACACATAAGCTGCTCTTCATTTGAGCAGCTGCTAAAATTCCACCTTCTCTCAAAATACCTTCAGTTTAGTTTAGCAAACATTAGCTGAACACTCAGTGGATGTCAGGCACTGATGCAACGCTGATGAAACCAGAGGCAAGAAACTGAATTTGTCCTTGAGTGGCTTGTCTTCCAGTAGCGGAGGCAAACCCATGAGCAGATTATTTCAGCTTAAGGTTTGGCTGTCTGGCACAGTCATTACTAGCCATGAGTGACTATTCAGCACTTAAAATGTGGCTGGTCCGAAATAAGATGTTCTCTACATGTAAAAAACACAGTGGAGTTTGAAGGCTTGAAACGGTAAAAGAATGTGAAATAGCTAATAGACAATTTTTAGTATGATACTATCTGTTGAAATGATAACATTCTGGATTGTGTGTGTGTTAGTCACTCAGTCGTGTCAGACTCTTTGCAACCCTGTGGACTGTAACCCACAAGCCTCCTCTGTCCATGGGATTTCCCAGGGAAGAATACTGGGGTGGGTTGCCATTTCCTTCTCCAGGGGAATCTTCCCAACCCCAGGGATTGAATCTGGGTCTCCTGCATTGCAGGCAGATTCTATACCATCTAAGTCACCAGGGAAGCTCTGGATATGCTGGGCTAAATAAAATACTTAAAATTAATTTCACTTGTTTCTTTTTAATTTTTAAAAACTGTGCTATTAAATACATGTGGCCCCTGTTAGGTTTCTCTTGGACAGCACTTGGTCTAAGATGATACAGTGGAGATTCAAACGGGATGCAGCGGGGAAGCATGCCACAGAGCCTGGGATTGAAGGAAGGCTGCCTGGAGGAGCAGATGCATCCTGAGCCGAGTCAAAGATGGACAGAGGTTATCCAGGCAATAACAAATCTAAAGGGCATTCCAGATGGAGGTAACAGGAAGGTGTGGAAAGGCTTGTGTTTATGGAGTGCTGGAGGCAGTTGGTTATTCCACAAGATAAAGGATTGTGAGTTGGGAAACTGGAAGATAAAGCTACCAGGGAAGTGAAATCTAATTTTCCCATCATTTAAGATCCAGTTGTCATTAAATGCTCTGGTTCTTGTCTTATGCTTGAGGTCTGATTATGTCTCCACTATTGTTAGCAGTTTTGGACTATCAGCAATGGAGAGTTGGAAGGTCATGTCCCAGAGGACAGGACCAATAATGTGAAGGTGCCGCTTGGAAGGCAGGATGCCATTTTTCCCTCGGCAGTAGTCTGAAAGATGGGAAGGCAGCCTAAGATTGCCATCTCGAGTGTAAGACTGATGAATGAGAATCAGATAGGAAGGTCAGAGCTTTTGATTTGTTCTCATTCATTGGGTTCAAGGAGAGTATACATGGTTGCATTCACGCTCATTTACCTGTCAATGAATTTCAGGAGGATTCCTCCTCCAATAAATTCCCACCAATATGGAATATAATCATTCATCAGATTATATTAATTTGCAAGCATATTATACCACTCTATCACAAATCACCCTTAGGTCTTCTGCCATTAGTAACAAATTATTAACATGGATATTCAGTAGGTCATGGAAGAGGAGTAGCAAAAGAAGACTTGGAAGCCTAAGTGGATGGAGGAGCTGGAGAGTTAGAGAGCACGTTCCATCTTACAGTTTTCCCTTGTCCCCAGATACTATCTGGGAAATTTCTGTGCATTGGTTCTTGTTCTGTTTTTGGAACCACTAGGATAATAAATCAAATCTCTCTTTCTCATGACAGCCACTTGGAAAATTTGAAGAGCATTTTACATCTTCCCCTTAATTCTTCTTTTCAATGGATTAAAGCTCTTCATCTCCTTTGGCTGTTAATCATAGAATCCTCTGGTTCTCTCCCAGAGGGAGAAAACCAGACTCTCCAGAAAACTGTACTTTTGTGTACCTCTCCTAGCTGAACACAACATTCCAAGATTTGTCCAAATATCAAAATGTAAAGTGGGCTTATGACCTACCTCCACTTCTTCAGAGAGGCCTCAGTTGTGGTTGGTTGGCAGTCACTTGAGACTTCAGATCCAGAGCAGAACTTGGTTGATAAGAAAAAGCCCTGTTATTCTCACAGACTTGGAAAACAAGCTTATGGTTGCCAGGGGAAAGGATGCGGGGAAGGGATAGCTGAGGATTTGGGGATGGACATGTACATACTGCCATGTTTAAAATGGATAAGCGACAAGGACCTACTGTATAGCACATGGAACTCTGCTCAATGTTATGTGGCAGCCTGGATGGGAGGGAGTCTGGGGGGGAATGGACAACTTATGTATGTATGGCTGTGTCCCTTCGCTGTTCACCTGAAACTGTCACAACATGGTTTGTTAATCATCTATACCCCAATACAATATAAAAAGTTTTTAAAAAGAAAAAGCTCTGTTTTTTCTCACTGCATGTTATTGACTTATCTAACACTTCTGGACCTTTTTCTTTTTTTTCTTTTTAAAGAAGATGTGATGACTTCTCTGGTTATAGAAATAAATTTTGGGAAAAGTGGAAAATGTGAACAAGCAAAATGACCATTATTAACAGGTTGATATGTATAAACCAATTGTTTATAGCATAGGGATGGATATGTATTATGGATGGCATTTTGCAATAATGCTGAACTGTCCTCTGTGAACATGTTTCATATAACATTTTTATAGTCATATCAAAATTTGACAGACTAGTCAACTAGTCCTCTGCTGTTGGACATTTAGGTTGTGATTTTTTTGTCATTATGATTAATGCTTTAATAAACATCCATGAACCTAAATTTAAAAAAATTATTGAATTATAGTTGATTTACAGTATTGTTAATTTGTACAGCAAAGTGATTCAGTTATATATATGTCGATATATATATATATATATATTCTTCAGATTCTTTTCAATCATAGGTTATTATAAGATATTGAATATAGTTCCTTATGTATTTGCTGTATACTCAGTCACATCAAACTCTTTGCCACCCCATGGACTCTAGCCCATCAGGCTCCTCTGTCCATGGGATTCTCCAGGTAAGAACACTGGAGTGGGTTGCCATTCTCTTTTCCAGGGGATCTTCCCAACCCAGGGATTGAACCCCCGTCTCCTGAATTGCAGGCAGATTCTTTACCGTCTGAGGCTATACAGTAAATCCTTATTGCTTATCTATTTTATATAAGGTAGTGTAAATCTATTCATTTCAAACTCCTAATCCATCCCTCTTCCACACTCTTTCCCTTTCGGTAACCGTAAGTTTGTTTTCTATGTCTGTGAATCAAGAACATAAATATATTTACATTTTTTGTTAAGGTGAATTCCTAGAAGTGAAATTACTGGACTAAAAGATATAATATTTAAAATTTAGTTTGTATAAGTCATACTGTCTTCTAGAAATACTGTACTAGTGTGGATGTATTATCAGCAACAGCAAGAATACCGATTTCTCTACACACTTGCACTCATAAAAATGTTTGACAGTTTGAAGAACAAAAACAAGTAATATTTTGTTGTTTTAATTTGCATTTTAATAAGAGAGTGAACATTTTTTTCACTTGTCTATTGCCATCTTCTTTTGGAGAATTAACTTTTCATACCAGTTTCCATTTTTCTACTAGGGCATTTTTATTTTTTCTTAATGGCTTTATGGCTTGGAGTAGTTATTTTAGTGCAAAGAATATTTATCTCCCCCAATTTTCTCAGTTTATTTGCTTTTTGGCTTTTTATTTCATTATAAGTAGATGCATTCTATCAGATGCATTCTATCAGATTCTATCTAAGTCTTCTATCAGATTATTCTTGATTTATAGAAAAATTATTTGTGTGTGTATGTGTTATTTAACTGGTGAGCTTACTAAGCATTCATACTCATTTGAAATGTTTTTTAACTTACATTTGAATTTCATATCTATTTTTGTCTTATTGTGCTAGCTAGAAATTCAAGGACAATGATATATAATAGCGGTGATAATGGACATCCTTGTTTGTGACTTTATTAGGAATACCTTAACGTTTAATTATTAAGCATGATACTGGCTTTTGTTTGAGATATGTATCAAAACAAATATGCATTTGCTAAGTAAATGTCAATTTATTCAGCTATTTTTACAATTTAAAAGAATAATTTCTGAATTTTATCAAATATATTTTAGTATCTGTTTATATGAATGTGGTCTCTCCCTCGTGAGCTCTCTTTCTCTAGAAACAATTGCAAATTTAGAGAAGAGTTGTGACTATAATACAAATAACTATTTTTCTGGAACCATTTGAGAGTTTGTGGCTGACATAATAGTCACAAACTCTAAGTACCTTGTGTATATTTCCTACAAACCAGAAATATTCTCTTGCATTATCAAAGTACAGCCACCAAAACTAAACACTGAAACATTGCTAACATCTAATATGTAGATTCCATTCAAGTTCTGTCATATGTTCCAACCACATCCTGATAATACCCAGTTCAGAATCACATGCTACCCATACAAAAAAGTATACACATGTTTATAGCAGCATTATTCATAACAGTCCAAAAATGGGAACAACCCCAGATGTCTATCAATTGATGAATAGATAAACAAAATGTGTTAGCTCCATGTAATGGAATTTTATTCAGCCAAAAGAAAGAATGAAGTGCAATCATATGCTCTACCTCTGAGTGACAATATTATGCTCAATGAAAGAAGCCAGTTATTATATTAATACAAAAGATCACATATTATGTGATTCCATTTATATGAAAGGCCAAGAATGGGAAAATCCGTAGACTGAAAGTAGATTAGTGTTCCTAGGGATTGGGGGATATTGGGAGAGGGAATAGGGGTGACTACTACTGGGCACAAGGCTTCTTTTTTGGGGTGATAAAAGTGTTTTTAAGTGGTGGTGATGGTTGCACATCTCTGAACATTGTAAAAAGAACATCAAAGCGTGTACTTTATAAGGGTGAAATTTATGTGTTATGAATTTTATCTTCATGAAGCTGTTATTAAAGAAAATACTTGTATTTGCACTTACTTATCATGTCCCCTTGGTCTCCTCAATATGGAACAGTGGTTCAGTCTTTTTCTAGGCTTTATTGACCTTGACAGTTTTGAAAATTATGGGCCAATTATTTTGTAGGTTATTCTCAATTTTAGATTGTCTGATATTTCCCCATGATTACATTCAGCTTATGCATCAGAGCTGGAAATCTCACAGAAGGAATACTGTGTTCTTTGCATTGTATCTTATCATGTGATACATGATTTTGATTTGTCCCATTACCAATGATGTTCAATTTGATCAGTTGATTAAGATGTTATCTGTCAGGTTTCTCTCCTATAAACTTATTATTCCTTTCCCTACTGAATAATTTTATTTTATGGAAAGTTACTTTGGAAGGGTATAAAAATCCATTCATCGTCAAAGTTGTATTCATTTATTAGTATGAACCTATGTTTTAACATTTAATTTGCCATGTTATGATTTGTTACTAAAATTACCTTTTTGATGTCAGTTTACCCAGATTTGACCCATGGATCTTCTCAAATTGGCATTCTATGTCCTTTTAGTATATCCCCTTCATGGTGTGAGTAATTCCAAATGATTCTCTGGTGTAAGAAAATGCTCCAGTTTGTTTTGTGTTCTGCTTTCTCCAGCGCTAGAATCAGCCATTTTCCCAAGAAGCTCTGGTCCCTCTTAGAAGAAAATGCTACTTAGAAACCAAGAGTTGGTCTCTAAAGAATTCTCTCTGATTTGAAGGGTTTCACTGCTTCACATCCTTCTCAGTGGACTGAGCTAAAGAATATACGTAAATTCCTATATATGTACACTCTCTTATGTCTGTGTGGTTCTCTATGTTATTAATATCTGTATCTATCAATGGCAACCCACTCCAGTACTCTCGCCTGGAAAGTTCCATGGACAGAGGAGCCTTGTAGGCTACAGTCCATGGAGTCGCAAAGAGTCGGACATGACTGAGCGACTTCGCTCACTCACTCACTCATCCATCCATCCATATATTGAAAGCCATGATTTTATAGTGATCAGTCAGTTCAGTTCAGTCGCTCGGTTGTGTCTGACTCTTTGCGACCCCATGAATCGCAGCACGCCAGGCCTCCCTGTCCATCACCAACTCCCGGAGTTCACTCAGACTCACGTCCATCGAGTCGGTGATGCCATCCAGCCATCTCATCCTCTGTCGTCCCCTTCTCCTCCTGCCCCCAATCCCTCCCAGCATCAAGGTCTTTTCCAATGAGTCAACTCTTCGCATGAGGTGGCCAAAGTACTGGAGTTTCAGTTTTAGCATCAGTCCTTCCAAAGAACACCCAGGACTGATCTCCTTTAGAATGGACTAGTTGGATCTCCTTGCAGTCCAAGGAACTCTCTCAAGAGTCTTCTCCAACACCACAGTTCAAAAGCATCAATTCTTTGGCGCTCAGCTTTCTTCACAGTCCAACTCTCACGTCCATACATGACCACTGGAAAAACCATAGCCTTGACTGGACAGACCTTTGTTGGCAAAGTAATGTCTCTGCTTTTGCATATGCTATCTAGGTTGGTGATAACTTTCCTTCCAAGGAGTAAGCGTCTTTTAATTTCATGGCTGCAATCACCATCTGCAGTCATTTTGGAGCCCCCCAAAAATAAAGTCATCCACTGTTTCCCCATCTATTTGCCATGAAGTGATGGGACCAGATGCCAATGATCTTCGTTTTCTGAATGCTGAGCTTTAAGCCAACTTTTTCACTCTCCTCTTTCACCTTCATCAAGAGGCTCTTTAGTTCCTCTTCACTTTCTGCCATAAGGGTGGTGTCATCTGCATATCTGAGGTTATTGATATTTCTCCCGGCAATCTTGATTCCAGCTTGTGCTTCTTTATAGTGATACTTTTACTTTAATCCAACTCAGTAGTTTGAGGTTTCTGCCTTTCCAGATTTGTATATCCATCCTCTGAGAGTAAGAAATCTGACCTTTATTATCCTTAAGAGTGTTACATATGTGATAAAATTCTTGTGTAAAACCAGTCTTCTGTTTAGCCCCACTCCTGCCTCCCCTGTGTTTGCCCTTCTTGCAGCACTCAAGAGCTAATCTACACCCATCTATTCCTGGCCCTAGATGCTGGCTTTTGGGCTGAGTAAGTCAGAAAGGAAAGAGGGGTATGATGAGAAGGAGAAGAAAGTCATTTTTATTTTTTGGCTTATAACTTAGTGAATTATATTAATAGATTTTTACTAATATTGACTCACTCTTGCACTTTCGTAATGTGCCTTGCTTTGATTTTTTTCCACTCTTAAGATTTCTTAATAATTTGTTTTGCTGATCTGCAAAAGCCATGGCATGCTAAAAATTTTCTTAGGCATTCCTTTAATTTTATTTATTTTTTTATTTCTACAGGGGAATACATGGCTTCCTCCTGACTTCTTTGCATTTTCCCAGTACCTTTGATTTTGGAAATACTATGAGAATGATGGCTACATTTTTTCAGTGTTGGAAATTCCTGGTATGTCTCAGAAGCAAGGAATCACAGGATATCTACTTTTCAGTGGTGAGTATGCCTCTCACAAAAGCCACACCATTATTTATAATACCCTAATTTTTTTCATAGAAACAGAACAGGGATTCTCAACATTTCCTGAAATTTCAAAAACTCAGAAAAAGATTTCAAAAAAAAAAAAAAGAATATTCAACTAAATATTCATTTGTTAGCCCAGCACTGGAAGGGACCAGCCCTAAAGAATAACTGGTGAGTAAATCAACACCAATACCACTATTATTCATCTCCTTCATACCAGCCTAACCCAAAAGAATTTCTTGGCACCTACAAGAAGGTTAATTGAAAAGATAAATCTACTCTGGGAAGCATTTGTATTTTAAGGACAGATGGAATTGGGGAAGTGCCATGCTGACATCTATCATTCTACAAATCATAATTATTGTCAGTGACCCGAAACCTGGCGCATGTTATGATGGTTAAATAATGTCCATAGTTTTGCTCTCCAGGAATGCTTTTGTCCCCGACCTGATCATTATCATGCTTCTTGGGTCTTTTAGGCCTAAAATGTGTAAGCTGCTTATATTTATCTGGGTAGCTGGTTAATTTTGGTGGCAGCCACCTTGCAGGTATGATTTTTCTTCCACTGACAGAAAACAAAGCCTGGAATCCTATCTTTTTTTTCTCTAAAGCATAGTTTTATTTTTTGATTGGAGTATAATTGCATTATAATGTTGTTTCTGCTGTACAATGAAGTGAATCAGCATGTGTATACATGTATCACCCCCTTCTTGGAACTCCCTCCCACCCACCCTTAAATCCTACCCATCTAGTTCATCACAGAGCACGAAGCTAAGAATCCTGTGCTTTAAAGCATGTGTATCTATTTTATACATGCTTTCATTATTTATACTTTCTTCCTCATCTCCCGCTAACCCTCCCACCAGTCCTATTTAAAGGAAATATTTATTATGTATGTAGTTGCCATTGTTTAGTCGCTAAGTCGTATTTGACTCTTTTGTGTCCCCATGGACAAAAGTTCAACAGGCTCCTCTGTCCATGGGATTCTTCAGGCAAGAATACTGCCGTGGGTTGCCATTTCCTTCTCTAGAGCATCTTCCTGACACAGGGATAGAATCCCTGTCTCCTGCACTGGCAGGTGGGTTCCTTACCACTAAGCCACCAGGGAAGCCCATTATGTATGAAGAGTCCTCAGTGAAGATCTATATATGCCCATGTGTCTTTGTGCACATACATATATTTCCACAGTACATGTATTTGGTTCACTTTAGTCACTCAGTCGTGTCTGACTCTTTATGACCCCATGGACTGCAGCACACCAGGCCTCTCTGTCCATCCCCAACTCCCAGAGTTAGTAAACTCATGTCCATTGAGTCGGTGATGCCATCCAACCATCTCATCCTCTGCGGTCCCCTTCTCCTCCTGCCCTCAATCTTTCCCAGCATCAGGGTCTTTTCCAATGAGTCAGTTCTTCGCATCACGTGGCCAAAGTATTAGCATTTCAGTTGCAACATCAGTCCTTCCAATGAATATTCAGCACTGATTTCCTTTAGGATGGACTGGTTGGATGGACTCCTTGCAGTCCAAGGGACTCTCAAGAGTCTTCTCCAACACCATAGTTCAAAAGCATCAACATTTATCCTTATGTCCTGATCATAATTATCATCAGTATTATGTATGATAGTGCTTTAACAACATACTAAAAAGAAACCATCATCTCTGGGCAGCGCGGGAGGATGTTCAAGATACATATTTATGAGTGAGTGACTGTGTATGTGTAAAGGTAAAGAAAAGCAGGGAAGGGTCTGCAGGGATACACACTGGATTTGGTATGGTTACCTCGAAAAGATGTGAGATTGAGAAGAAGTTAACAAAATGGGACTTTTTCTTTACTAAAAATCTGTACAGTTTGAATTTTGAATCATGAGTATGAATTAATTTTATAATTTTTAAATAAATTTGCACTGTCCAAGTTGCACACGCAGAGCTATCTCATATGATGTCAGTCCAACAGTGACCAAACGCATAGCAGACAAACAGCAGTTACCAGAATATATGAATCGTTGTAGACAGAATCATTATTAAATAGTTATTGTTTTCCTGATGAAAGTGACTTCAATTGTTGATAGAAGATGAAATAGAATCAAGACACTTGATAGGTATTCCAGTTGCTACAAAACAAACCACTCCTGTGGCTTAATGATAGGGTTTATTTTGCTCACAGATTTGCAGTTTGGGTGGGGCGGAGTCAGGGTGTGATAGAGACATTTTGTCTCTGTTTTACTGGACATCAGGTGGGATGACTGGAAGGCTGAAGGCAGAATCATCTGAAGGGCACTCACGTGTCTGGCAGCTGACGCTGACTGTTGTCTGGGATGTGGCTGGAAAACCTCCATGTGGCCCTTCCATACAGCTGCTCATCTTCCCCGCAATATGGTGACCAGGTTCCAAAGGTGAGTGTCCCAAGAGAGAGTTGGGTGAAAGCTGTGTCAACTTTTTTAACTTAACCTCCAAAGTTACAGAGATCACTTTCTTCACATTCTGTTCATCAAGGGAAAAAAGGTAAAATGAACTCTATCTCTTGCTGGGCAAGTAGCAAGTTCTACGAGAGCACATGGGACTGGAAATACTAACGTGGCCATTTTTGGAAAATACAACCTGGCCCAGTAAGGCCTCTCTTTACTGACGTGGTCTGCACTACACAGCCGCAGAGCAAAGACGGAAAACAGCCCAGAGCTGCTTGCCTGCCCAGCTGATTGTGAGTGTTGCAACTTTACCTTTACTCTGGAAACCATATTCATGCATTGTGAGAGCTGTGAATTCTTATGTAAGGAACCAAAAGAATTTCAGTATTGTAGTATTATTCATGCTTAGCACAGCCATAGTTTTTAAATCAGCTTTCCTGAGTACTGTCAACTTTATCGTAGCCTAAAAGGCAGATTGACACTTTATAGGGACAAAGTCTATTTTTATTGATTGGATTCAGGAAACTGGTGTATTATTTTTGCCTCTGAGCTTACTTCTCAAATACAACAAAAGAGCCCAGAAAGGAGATTCATGAAAATGTATGGTTTGCAACACAATTTCAAATATTCTCCTTAAATGCACTTTGGTGTTCTTATAACCTACCAGCCACACTTTATTCAAGTCTATGTTAAGTTTAATATGTGAAAAGTCAGACGCATTTATCATTTTCTATTAAGGTTCATTAAGGATTCACTTGGATCCCTAGTGTCCTCGGTTCCCACTGAGGCATGCACACAAGAAAACATATTAACAGTGGACTAATCACCAGGTATGTATAGATTACCCATAGAGTAGCACTTAGAGAATGGTCAGGAAACATCCAATTAATGGAGCCTACTAGGTTCACATCTCCCTTTATTTTACGATATGAATTATTAGCCCCAAATCAGCAGTAAATTAGATCTGCAGGGATTCTAATTTTTAGAAACTCTATTACTATTAATTTTTATTTCTTTGAACATAACCAAGTTCTTCTCTCATTTAAGAAGATGTAGTCATCATGTAACAAAAGTCTTATAAACTAAGCTCTTTTGGTGATTGACATGTGAAAAATAAAAGAAAAACAGAGTTTCACACTGCCTTTTAAAGTGTGAAAAAACAGTCTTTATTCATGGTTGGATAAATCAGTCAAAGTGAATTTTAACAAAGTTTTGCCCCCAAATATTTTCTTGTTTAGACTGAAGACAGCCATGAAACATTTCTTTTAAGCTCAGTCAGCATTTCATTCTTTAGGAATTTGCTAGAGACTTAAAACTTTTTCCAGTCCTTTTTCTCCCATTACTACAATGCCAAAGTAGCAAACAAAGCAAGCTTGGTGCCCGTATCTTTCCTGAAACTGACATCATAAATGGAATTCAGATATTGTGACCACCCCCGCCAATGCTTACGTTTATTGATGTGTCCTTGTAAAGAACATTTACTGATATGCCCAGCTCAGACAATTATTAAAACCATCAGTTAAGTCAGTAAACCTGATTGTTCTTCAGTTCACCTGCTGCTGCTGCTGCTAAGTCGCTTCAGTTGTGTCCAACTCTGTGAGACCCCATAGACGGAAGCTCACCAGGCTCCCCCATCCCTGGGATTCTCCAGGCAAGAACACTGGAGTGGGTTGCTATTTCCTTCTCCAATGCATGAAAGTGAAAAGTGAAAGGGAAGTCGCTCAGTCGTGTCCGACTCTTAGCGACCCCATGGACTACAGCCTACCAGGCTCCTCCATCCATGGAATTTTCCAGGCAAGAGTACTGGAGTGGGGTGCCATTGCCTTCTCCTAGGGGAGCCTTTATAAAATACTAATTCTTGGACCCACTACCCCAAAATGCTGGCTCACAGGCCATGAATGAAGCCAAGAAATCCATACTCTTCAAAAGTTCCTCTTATAATTCTGGGTGTTGGCCCAGGGTGGGATTGACTGAATGGGAATATTTGCTAACTTTTGAAGTTACTTTTGTAAGGTAAGATGTTCTGCCTTGATAGAGTTTTTATAGCCCAGAACAAAGTGATATTATGCTTGAATTTCTATCCTTATTACATTTTACAATAGGAATCCAGGCTTACCCTAAACTTTTATATATTTATAGTAGAAGCTACAGCTTATAAACAAAATGGGGAAAGAAATTCTGGTTCATAAATCTCATCATTATTTTCCTCTTCAGCTTTGTGTTTGGGCTGAAATGTATTATATATATAAATGTTATATATAATGATTACTTTCATTACTTGGTAAACTTTTTCTTCTAGATCCTTCAGGCCCCTCTAGCTGGAACTCTTGAAATAAAGGAACACCTATTAACAATTAATTATGGTTAGAGGATATGAATGGGGCTTGCCTCATAAAACTGGAATTTTTTTGCGAGTAGAACCACATAGGATACAAAAATATCTACAGATAGAGGAAACAGAAGAAACAAAGGCACAGATGTTTGAAGCTGCCTGGCACACTTCAGGATGGTGAGTAGCTCAGTGTAGCCCGGATACAAGATAAATGGGAGATATCAGCGGCAGGGGTGGGGGCAAAGAATTCTGTCTTGGTTCTATTTCCCATTGTTTGGAGTGGTTTTTTGAGGAAATACGTTAAGATGGGTCTGAGTGTGCTTCTGGCCCTGAGGTTGATTAGGGCTCAGCTATTGGCAAAAGAGGAGGCAACAGAATATCAGGGTATTTTCTAGTCTTAGTCTCCATGATGTAAAGTTTGGGCGTGTGTTTTTTTGCTTGTTTATCCTTTTATAAAATATTTTTAGTTGGAGGATAATTGCTTTACAATTTTGTGTTGGTTTCTGCCATATATCTGCCCCCACCGACCCCTGCTGTATCGCTGTATTCTTGATCTTAGTGTTTTTTTTCCACAGTTCAGTTCAGTTCAGTTGCTCAGTTGTGTCCGACTCTTTGCGACCCCATGGACTGCAGCACACCAGGCCTCCCTGTCCATCACCAACTCCCAGAGTTAGTAAACTCATGTCCATTGAGTCGGTGATGCCATCCAACCATCTCATCCTCTGTTGTCCTCTTCTCCTGCCTTCAATCTTTCCCAGCATCAGGCCTTTTCCAATGAGTCAGTTCTTTGCATCAGGTGGCCAAAGTATTGGAGTTTCAGCTGCAACGTCAGTCCTTCCAGTGAATATTCAGGACTGATTTCCTTTAGGATGGACTGGTTGGATCTCCTTGCAGTCCAAGGGACTCTCAAGTCTTCTCCAACACCACAGTTCAAAAGCATCAATTCTTCAGCACCCAGCTTGCTTTATAGTCCAACTCTCACATCCATACATGACTACTGGAAAAACCATAGCCTTGACTAGACAGACCTTTGTTGGCAAAGTAATGTCTCTGCTTTTTAATACGCTATCTAGGTTGGTCATAACTTTCCTTCCAAGGAGCAAGCATCTTTTAATTTCACGGCTGCAGTCACCATCTGCAGTGATTTTGGAGCCCCCCGAAATAAAGTCTGACACTGTTTCCCCATCTATATGCCATGAAGTGATGGGACCCAGATGTCATGACCTTAGTTTTCTAAATGTTGAGCTTTAAGCCAACTTTTCCCACTCTTCTCTGTCACTTTCATCAAGGGGCTCTTTAGTTCTTTGCTTTCTGCCATAAGGGTGCTGTCATCTGCATATCTGAGGTTATTGATATTTCTTCTGACAATCTTGATTCCCGCTTGTGCTTCATCCAGCCCAGCGTTTCTCATGATGTACTCTGCATATAAGTTAAATAAGCAGGGTGACAATATACAGCCTTGACGTACTCCTTTTCCTATTTGGAACCAGTCTGTTGTTCCATGTCCAGTTCTAACTGTTGCTTCCTGACCTGCATACAGATTTCTCAAGAGGCAGGTCAGGTGGTCCGGTATTCCCATCTCTTTAACAATTTTCCAGAGTTTGTGGTGATCCACACAGTCAAAGGCTTTGGAATAGTCAATAAAGCAGAAGTATTTGTTTTTCTTCCATACCTTCTCTTAATTTGGTATATACATTCAATGTCTTTGTCCTGGTTTTAATTCTCCCTGTGGTATCTCAGATTATAGAGTGAGATACTTGAGGGGTTCATCAGGTGCTGATCCTTTGAGAAAAGTGTTCTCCTTTGACTGCCTGTCTAGCTCTGTTGGTGGGCACTGTGGGTGGGCTTGGCTGGACCGTTATAATGAAGCAGCAAGAACTAGATGACTACAACCCAGTGTTCCACTTCTGAATTTCTGAATCAGCGATTGAGTCAAAAGGTGACTAATGAACAGTTAATCTGATGTTTTGCATTTATGGATTTCCATTTAAAAGGTGATGGCGCACAGACATTTTTTTCCTCCAGAAATCAAAGAGTTAACATAGAAATTAGATCTAGCTTCCTTTGTGGCTCAGACGGTAAAGTGTCTGCCTTCAATGCCAGAGACCCGGGTTCGATCCCTGGGTGGGGAAGATCCCCTGGAGAAGGAAATGGCAATCCACTCCAGCACTCTTGCCTGGAAAATCCCATGGACGGAGGAGCCTGATAGGCTACAGTCCATGGGGTCGCAAAGAGTCGGACACGACTGAGTGACTTCACTTCAGTTTTTACCAAGAAAGTTTACACTGATGGTCAAAACACCTGTTTTATTATATATTTAAATATTGATTAGTCTATTAATTTTTCAATTTATCAGTTTTCAGAAACAAATCCAAATAGTCTACATGCTTCAAGGAAATTTTAAAATGCATGTTTATTTCTTCAAAATTGTAATTACTGTGAAAACTCTTTTTGTTGTTCCCCTTTTTTTGTTCCCACTATTTTGTAGTTATATCTAGTAGTCACATTTGGACAAAATATATAGGCTTCTCATTAATAGTACTTGAAGATTTTATATTTAATTACATGTGTTGTCTGTTACTTCCAAGACTTTCTTGGGGCCACATTTTAGCACTCTAAAAATGAGCTGTGTACATTGTAATCTCTGGACATTTTATGGAGCACTTTCCCTCCCAACCCCCACAAACCAAAAGCTGTTAATAAATTTACGCTGCTGCTTGGCCATTTTAGAGTCAAGAAAGTGTGGGAAGTGCATGCATGGAGGATGCAAGGCTTTGATTCTGCCAAAAGGAAAGAATAAGAACATGATAAATAAGGCAGAAGAATTGCTCTGACTGAAGATTTCAAAACTATACCTCCCTCTTCCTCTGATTTTGAACGTGGTTCCACGTACATCTGACACCCAGAATTTGGAGATGACTTTTTCTGCAGTGCCTAAAGGAGCAACAAAAGATGGATCAGGTACCTTACTATCACTTTATTTCCAATATTTTAAAATCGGTGTAGTAAGCTAACGATGTCAATTGTTACTGATGTTAGAGGGGGCATTTTTACCTAGAGATTAAGTATAAAACCTTGGAATGGTAAAATCTTTTAAAAAAATTTTCATTTTATATTGGAGCTATAGTTGATTAACAGTGCCTTAGTTTCAGGTGTACAGTCAGCAATACATGTATCTCTTTGTTTTCAAATTCTTTTCCCATTTAGGATTTTACAGACTATTGAGCAGAGTTCCCTGTGCTATAGAGTAGATCCTTGTTGGTTCTCTATTGTATATATAGCAGTGTGTATATGCTCTGATACTGTCTCCTGCATATCCACTGCCACTGTCCAGACTCCTGCCTCCTTCAAGTATCTCACTATCCTGCAGAGAATGTTCTGCCTCTCCTTCCTCCCATATTCTCCCTTCCAATAAGATCACCAATTTTATTTTTTAAAAAAGGTATGATATTAAAATTTTTAAATTTTTATTTCAATATTGTTGATTTATAATGTTTGTTTCAGGTGTACAGAAAAGTGATTCCGTTATATATATGTATACATATTCTTTTTTTAGATTTTTTTCCATTATAGGTTATTACAAGATATTGAGTATAGTTCTCTGTGCCATGCAGTTTATCTACTTTGTGCCTGTTTATTTTACATATAAATATGTATATATTTTAATCCCAAACTCCCAATTTATCCCTCTGCCCTACTTTTTCATTTTGCTAACCATGAATTTGTTTCCAAGATCTGTGAGTCTGTTTCTGTGTTATAAATAAATTCATTTGTATCATTTTTTTTAGATTCTCTGTGTAAGCAATATCATACGATATTTGTCTCTTAACTTCACTTAGTATGATAATCTATAGGTCCATCCACGTTGCTGCAAATTGCATTACTTCATTTTTTTTATGGCCAAGTAATAGTATGCTGTATATATGCACCACATCTTCTCTAGCCATTCATCTGTTGATGCACATCTAGACCGCTTCCATGTCTTGGCTGTTGTGAATAGCGCTGCAATGAACACTGGGGGCATGTATCTTTTCAGATTATGGTTTTCTTCACCTATATGCCCCAGAATGGCATCGTTGGGTCATATGGTAGTTCTACTACTAGTTTTTTTTTTTTCACTTTTTTTTTTTTTCTGATGATGGCCAGTCTGATCAGTGTGAGGTGATGGCTCATTGTAGTTTTGATTTGTATTCTCTAATAATTAGTGATGTTGAGTATCTTTTCATGTGCCTCTTAGCCAGCTGTATGGCATCTCTGGGGAAATGTCTATGCTCTTCTGCTCATTTTTGGGGTTGGGTTTTTTGATATTGAGCTGCAAAAGCTGTTTGTATATTTTGGACATTAACCCCTTGGTCACATCATTTGCAAATATTTTATCAATTCTGTGTATTTTCTTGTTTTTTTAATGATTTCCTTTGCTGTGCAAAATCTTACAAGCTTAGTTAAGTCCTGTTTATTTTTGTTTTTATTCCATTACTCTAGGAGACAGATCCAAAGGGATATTGCTACAACTTATGTCAGAGTGTTCTGCCTATGTTTTCCTCAAAGAGTTTCATAGTATCAGGCCTTACATTTAGGTTTTTAATCTGTTTTATTTTTGTGTATGGTGTTAAAGAGTGTTCTCATTTCTGGGAATTTTAAAGATTGTCTATTCCTGTCAAATCCTCTAAGAACCTTCTTCCAACTTTGGGTCCAGAGTTTTGCTTGATAATACCTCAGCCTGATGATTATAATAAGTTCTTACACACTTCCTATCCCATTACTTTTGACCTCAGAATACTCACCTTTAAGCCAAGTTAAATTTTCTAGTTGCCATGGACAGGTAAGTTGCTTAATGTGCAGCAAAATATAGGAGATATTTGGGGGTCAGACAGACTGCAGTTCAAGTCTCACTTCTGCCATGTCTTAGATGTGCAACTGGTCATTACTCAACATCTATAACCTTTATTCATTTATTCAAGTCATCCAAAAAATCACTGACGTAAATGAAGCTTGTACATACAGAATGTGCCAGCACTAGCCTGGACACGGAGTGTACATTGTGAAACACAACTGATAAATTTCCTGCTTTCCAAGAGCTTAGTTTCTGAAGATACATGAGAATGAGTTGCCAGTGACCATCCAGAGGCTAAGTTCTCTGATAGGGATAGCCCAGGCTTGGAAATGAGGCACATTGTGTAGGCAAAACTTTTAGGGAAATTACATCAAGAAGGAAATGGCAACCCACTCCAGTACTCTTGCCTGGAAAATTCCATGGATGGAGGAGCCTGGTGCAGGCTACAGTCCATGGGGTCACAAACAGTCGGACGCGACTGAGCAACTTCACTTTCACTTTCATATATGAAGAATGACTGGGGGTAGTCAGATGTTCAGGAATAATCATGAGTACCTTGACACTCCTAGGTTGTTGGGTTATAACGCGAAACAGAAACAGTGAATATAACACACCAAGAGTGCATCTGACAGGTCAGTACTGAGTCAGAAAGCATATACAGAGTAGGTACCATCGTAGACAATGGAGATGCAAAAATGAGTAGGATACTGTCTTTGTCCTCTTGGGTCTCAGCGGCCCGAGGTCCACCCCTAGCTGTGTAGGCGGCCTCTATTACTGCTCTCGTCCCCACTGTATTGTGCTTGCCTGCTCCCATGTCTTGAGACCACCAGTGTCGCGAAGTCAGGAATGCTTCCGTCATAGATACTGCGGTATCTTCAATGCTGAGCAGTGCCTCGTGGACCTTTATATTCATCTTACCCCCATAGCAGATGGGGCTGGGTCCCTGTTACATCATTTCTCCCTTACTTTTTCAGCTTACACCTGCCCAACTTTTAACTCCTCTCCCTGGAAGCTTTTATTTGCCTGAAGCTTTTCTCTGTCTGATTAGGTCCACTCAGTTCGCATATGAGTGCAGGAAAATTTAAGCACCACCCCAGCAGCTCTCAGTGGCATGGGATATATAGTTGTTATAGAAAACCTCAGCTTCCAGAGCCTGGGATGACTCTGAGGCATGTCTTCTACACTGGCTCCATGTTCTCCCTAGAGGATTTAGATCCAGTTACCCCAGAGCAATAACTCAATGGATAATTTACACTCCCTTCTTTATCTTTGGAGATGGAAATGGCAACCCACTCCAGTAATCTTGCCTGGAGAATTCCTCAAACAGAGGAGCCTGGCAGGCTACATGGGGTTGCAAAGAGTCAGGCATGACTGAGCAACTGTCACTCACTCACTTCTTATCTTTCTTTCTCCACTTCCTTACCAGTGATTCCAGGGATTTCCATAACTCCCAAAGAAACTACTTACATTTGAATCTGCCCAGTCCGCATCTCTTCAAGAGAGATAAGCTTCATCTAAATTATTTCATCTGGTTGATGATTGTCATTTATAACTTTATTGTTACTTCTGTCTCAGGTATTCCTTTGGAAAAGGTGTATGGATTCATTACATATTCTAATGTATTGTCTATAGATTATAAGATTAAGTCAAGCATCTATCTGTGGATACTTTTTAAGTTGATCTGTCTTTATACTTAGAAATGACTCTTAATAGTAAACATCCCTGGTGACTCGGATGGTAAAGAATCTGTCTGCAATGCAGGAGACCTGTGTTCGATTCCTGGGTTGGGGAGATCCCCTGGAGAAGGGAATGGCTACCGACTCCAGTGTTCTTGCCTGGATAATTCCATGGACAAAAGAACCCGGCATGCTACAGTCCATGGGGTCTCAAACAGTCACACACAACTGACCAACTATCACTCATTCCCTCAAGGTCTCTCCGGCTGCTAAGTCTCTCTCCTGTATTTAGGGAATTCTGCCTAAAAAGAGCCCATCTCGCATGATAGGAATGGAAAATGTCAGGTACTTTTGTGGCCACAAGTGGGCACATGACCTGGGCATTGACCATCAGATTTATCCATCTCTACTCTCTCTAAATTGGAAGCAAATGTCATAGAGAAGTAGGAAAGGCCTAGAGTTGATTCTGTTGAGACAACAGAGACAGAGACAACAATTGAAATGGTACCTTCCAACACCCAGTGTTGGTGGTGGCACATGGCAGGACCCAAGACCTCCAGCACGCCTGCACCCACACAATGTCACTTGAAGATTTTTGAGCATTGCTCCTTCCCTTGCAGTTTCTGAGCCTGGCTCTCCAGTCCTCCCAGAGATCCTTTGATCTCTCCAGTATCTTCCATAAAAAAAATTCTTTCTTGCCAACATGTCAAGGTTGGTTTCTATAGCTTGTAACTAAGAATGGTGTCTGTCAGGATAGAGCCAGGAAAACAGTCTTCTGCATATTTCAGGCAGATGGGATTTAATGTAGATAATTGGTTAAAAGGGTGATGGAAAATCTGGCAAGAAATGGAGAAACAAAGGAAGCTGCAGGTCAGTAATAGCTGGAAGCTGCTATCTCCACCAGGGTTGGAGGGACAGGGGAGGAAGGGAGCCCATTGTCTGACAGGAGCTAGAACCACACACGGATGCCTGGAGAGGGGACCAGTGGGATCCAGGATCTGGAAACTCATAGGAAGGAAGGGTGAGAGGGAGAGAAAGAAAAATCTGATCGTCTTTCTGTTTCTCTCTCTCCAACTTTATACCGTGAAAGTGAAAGTGAAGTCGCTCAGTCGTGTCCAACTCTTTGTGACCACATGGACTGTAGCCTATGAGGCTCCTCTGTCCATGGGATTTTCCAGGCAAGAGTGCTGGAGTGGATTGCCGTTTCCTTCTCCAGGGAATCTTACCAACCCAGGGATCGAACCGGGGTCTCCCGCATTGCAGGCAGACACTTTACCATCTAAGCCACCAGGGAAGCCCAATTAACGGTAAGTAACTACCTGAAGCTAGAGGGCAAGGGAGCCTGTAGTACACAGCAGAATAGAGGATGAGCCAGAAATAGTTCTGAAAGCCAACAGGCAGTTGACATGCCCATGTCCTACAAGTCCAAATACTTTAATTAAAAAAATTTTTTATTAAGAGTAACAAATTGCTTTGCCATGCTGTGTTAGTTTATGCTGTACAGAGAGGAGAATCATCTATATGATGTATAGATATATCCCCTCCCTCTTGAATCTCCCTCCCACCCCCATCCCATTGCCATGGAGCACCAAGCTGACCTCGCTGTTCTATACAGCAGCTTCCCACTAGCTATCTATTTTGCACATGGTAGTGTACATATATATATAGGAGAAGGCACTGGCACCCCACTCCAGTACTCTTGCCTGGAAAATCCCATGGACGGAGGAGCCTGGTGGGCTGCAGTCCATGGGGTCGCCAAGAGTCGGACACGACTGAGCGACTCCACTTTCACTTTTCACTTTCCTGCATTGGAGAAGGAAATGGCAACCCACTCCAGTGTTCTTGCTTGGAGACTCCCAGGGACAGGGGAGCCAGGAGGCTGCCGTCTATGGGGTTGCACAGAGTCGGACACGACTGAAGCGACTTAGCAGTAGCAGCAGCAGCAGTGTATATATATGTTAATCCTAATCTCCCAATTCGTCCTCCCTCCCCTTCCCCCAACACCCTTTGTCCAAATCTCCATTCTCTGCATCTGTGTCTCTATTCCTGCCCTGGAGATAGGTTCACCTGTACCATTTTTCTAGATTCCACATGTATGCATTAATATACAATATTTATTTTTCTCTGACTTCCCTCACCCTATATGAGAGATTCTGGGTTCATCCACATCTCTGCAAATGACCCACTTTCATTCCTTTTTTGGCTGAATGTGTGAAAAGAACAACCAAGCAGAGGGCTGGGATTTAATCTTGTGCTTTCCTAACTTTTCAAAAAATAGGGAAAGAAGAGAATTTCCCTTAAGCTGAAGCACCAGAGAGAGAGAAGGAAAATGAGGCAAGAGTAGGGCCCTGGATGTCATGGCTCTGAAGCAATCAACTCTGCCAGACTTCTGACTGGACTTCTACCAACTAGATCTGTGAATTATTCATCAAGTCTAGACAGGAGACTCAGAGCGCTTATCCAGGAGCTTTGGGTATCATAGCTTCTAAGCCAGGCTATTCCCTGGGTAACATGGGTTATTAAGTGAGGATAACAGTGCTTGCCAACTTTCACTGGGCAAGGTGAGGAGCAGCGAATAATGAGGATTTTTAAATACTTGGCAAAATAGAGAAATGAGTCGCAGCACGAATCTTAATTGATAACTTAGAGACAAGCGCATTCGCTCTCACAGTTTGAACTGATGGTGTTGTCCTAGATGAATTCTGTGAATAAATGGAATGTAATCTCTTTGTTACTGGCAGTGCATACGAGGAAACAAAGGTCTGGGTTTGGATTTGTGAGAAGGAACTTGGTATAGAGACAAAGCTTCTGAGCTCAGCCAACACAGAATGAGCACATTACAAATATTTGTTCCTTTCTTCTGTCTCCCTTCTTTTTTATCATAGCTCTAATCTAGAGGGCAAAAAAGGGAGAAAGTGGAAATACTTTCTAGAAAATGATTTTTTTAGAAATCATTTTTTAGAAACCCCAAACTCAATATTCCTGCTTATTATTGAAAAAAAAACCCAAACTCAGTATTCCTGCTTATTGTTGAAAACACCAAAAATCCACGGGCATTGTAAATCAAAGACCGTTTACTTAGGATTTCAGACATTCTTTTAAAAAAAAATCATCTGCACTTACTTTGTTTCTTAAAAAATCCTCATTTACCATGGCTGCTGTAAAACACCTATGGATTTCTATTTTGTGTGGGGTTTCATTCTCAGCGGGTGTCTGGTGTTTCTGTGACCCAAGCAAGGAGTGAGTCCCTGTGACTTTTCCACACTCTTTCTTCTGGACACAGATGGAAATGTGATCACTTCAAGGCCCATTGCAAAGGAGCTGGGTCTCTGCCACGGGTCAGCAGCAGTCAGGAGGGTTGCCAAGAGACGGTACAAAACATAAGACCCCTACATCTCCCTCCGGGCTTCTGGAGCAGCCTTCTCCAGCTCAGCTGCTGGGATTTCAGTTCCTTCACTGAAATCCAAACACATCTGTCCCCAGGACAGGAAAGTGCTTATTAAATGACTTCCTCCATGCTGGCTAACCTTGTTTTTTATTCAGCCTTTGAAGACAGTGTGGGGCCTGAGTGAAAAGGGGGCCATTTCAGGAATGGAGGCAAACCCCAGGGATGGGTCACTGGAGTGGAAGCGTGCCAGCCAGCATTGATACCTGTGGGGCAGCCATTAGAGTACTCACCGCTTGGCTTGTCTTTGAAACATCAGCTGCAGCTCAGACAATATCAGATCTCCCTTACGCTTCACCCTTGCATGGGCAACCTGCACGCCTTCTCTCTCGTTCTTCTGATTGTTCATGGGCACAGTCCTTTTAATCTGTTTAATATCATAGCACAACAGAAATATTTATCACTTCATTTATGTGTCAGTTAGGTGTCTTCAAATACCGATTTTGTCATGACTTCCTGTTTTGGAAAGTATGATTTCAACCCAAAATGTAATCTTTTTCTTGTGAATATATAGGAAGGATGGTAGTGTCAAGCCAAGGTGGTGGAGGTCAAAAAGGTAAGTCTTCCCCATCAATTTTTAGAATTAGGTTGCCCTGCAGGGCCCTATTCCAGACAGGCCAAGAACCTTCCCGGGATGGGGAAGATCCATGTTCAGGGTCTCTGGGTTAGAATGCTCAGGGGGCAGCTCATTTCTTCCTCCCATTGTTTCCAGTGGTGCTAACCCCACACTGGACCCCTAACCCTGAGGCTTCTCGTGGAGGCTGGTGCTCTGGGGCCCAGCAGCAGCCATCGCTCCCCTTGAGTCTATCTCACCCACTCAGTCATTTACCATGGTACCCGAATGGCCATCGTTGCAATGTCCTATTCTTTCAGGGCTATTTTAAACATATTTCCTTATTCCTTTTAGTATTAAATTCCTCATTCCAAACAGAATGCTATGTCCATTCACTTCCTATTGTGGTAAAGAGTTATCTCACATCCTTTATCCTTCCTCTGCCCTTCCAGTTTGTTACACTACAGTTTTCACTCTTCTGCAGTTTCTGACTTTGGAATAGTCACTATTGAGCCAAGACACCTACTATTATTATGTTTCCTTTCTTATTCACTTAGTATTTTGTCCTAGAGCTGATAAATTATTTATGTTTTAAAAACTACTTAGTTTTCTCTGTGTGTGTTTTACAGTTTCCCAGCCCTCACTCCAGTACTCTTGCCTGGAAAATTCCATGGACGGAGGAGACAGGTGGCTTCAGTCCGTGGGATTGCACAGAGTCAGACATGACTTCACTTTCACTTTCAGCCCCTCTATGAGCCCATAAGATTCAAGGTATGAATTTTTTATTGGACTGTAATTGCTTTATAATGCTGTTAGTCTATACTGTACAATGAAGTGAATCAGCTATACGTATAATATAGCCCCTCCCTCTTAGATCTCCCTCCCACTCCCCATCACGCCTATCTAGGTCACCACAGAGCACTGAGCTGAGCTCCCTGTGCTGTATAGCAGGTTCCCATTAGCTGTCTATTTTACACACTGTAGCACATTTATGTCAATCCCTGTTTCCCAGTTCATCCCAACCCCATGTCCACACATCCATTCTCTACATGTGTGTCTCTATTCCTGCCTTAAGTGACTAAGCACACCAGGACAGTACCATTTTTCTAGATTCCACATCAATGCAGTAGTATACAGTATTTGTTTTTCTGATTTACTTCACTCTGTATAACAGGCTCCAGGTCCATCCATATCTCTACAAATTACCCAATTTTGTTCCTTTTAATGGCTGAGGAATATTCCATTGAATATATGTACCACCTCTTCCCCATCCACATGTGTTGATGGATATTTAGGTTGTTTCCATGTCTGAGATATTGTAAATAATGCTGCAATGAACATTGGAGTGCATATGTCTTTTTTTTTAATTTATTTTTTATTGAAGGATAATTGCTTTACAGAATTTTGTCGTTTCTGTCAAACCTCAACATAAATCAGCTGTAGGTATACTTATATCCCCTCCCTTTGGACCTCCTTACCATCTCCTTCCCCATCCCACCCCTCTAAGTTGATACAGGGCCCCTGTTTGAGTTTCCTGAGCCATACAGCAAATTCCTGTTGCTATCTATTTTACATATGGTAATGCAAGTCTCCATGTTACTCTTTCCATACATCTCACCCTCTCCTCCCCTCTCCCCATGTCCATAAGTCTATTCTCTATGTCTGTTTCTCCACTGCTGCCCTATAAATAAATCCTTCAGTACCATTTTTCTAGATTCTGTATATGTGCATTAGAATGTGATATTTCTCTTTCTCTTTCTAACTCACTTCACTCTGTATAATAAGTTCTAGGTTCATCCACCTCATCAGAACTGACTCAAATGCATTACTTTTTGTGGCTGAGAAATATTCCATTCTGTATATGTACCACAACTTCTTTATCCATTCATTTGTCGATGGACATCTAGGTTGCTATTGTCCTAGGACATCTATATAGCATCTAGGACATGCTATTGTTCTAGGACATCTAGGTTCCATGTTCTAGCTATTGTAAATAGTGTTGCAATGAACAATGGGATACATGTGTCCTTTTCAATTTTGGTTTCCTCGGGGTATATGCCTAGGAGTGGGATTGCTGGGTCATATGATGGTTTCAGTTCTAGTTTTTTAAGGAATCTCCATACCGTCTTTCATAGTGACTGTATCAATTTACACTCCCACCAACAGTGCAAGAGCATTCCCTTTTCTCCACACCCTCTCCAGCATTTGTTTGTAGACTTTTTGATGAGGGCCATTCTGACCAGTGTGAGGTGATATCTCATTGTAGTTTTGATTTTCATTTCTCTAATAATGAGTGATGTTGAGCATCTTTTCATGTGCTTTTTAGCCATCTGTGTGTCTTCTTCAGAGAGATGTCTGTTTAGGTCTTTTTCCCACTTTTTGATTGGGTTGTTTTCTGGCATTGAGTTGTATGAGCTGTTTGTATATTTTGGAAATTAATCCTTTGTCAGTTGTTTCATTTGCTATTATTTTCTCCCATCCTGAGGGTTGTCTTTTCACCTTGCTTATAGTTTCCTTTGCTGTGCAAAAACTTTTAAGTTTAATCAGGTCCCACTTGTTTACTTTTGTTTTTATTTCTTATACTCTATGAGGTGGGTCATAGAGGATCTTGCTTTGATTTATGTCATCAAGTATTCTGCTTATGTTTTCCTCTAAGAGTTTTATAGTTTCTGGTCTTTCATTTAGGTCTTTAATCCATTTTGGGTTTATCTTTGTGTATGGTCCTAGGAAGTGTTCTAATTTCATTCTTTTACATGTAGCTGTCCAGTTGCCCCAGCACCATTTATTGAAGAGGCTGTCTTTGCCTCATTGTATATTCTTGCCTCCTTTGTCAAAAACAAGGTACTCATAGGTGCATGAGTTTATTTCTGGGCTTTCTATCTTGTTCCAGTGGCCTATATTTCTGTCTTTGTGCCAGTACCATACTGTCTTGATGACTGTAGCTTTGTAATATAACCTGAAGTCAGGAAGGTTGATTCCTCCAGCTCCATTCTTCTTTCTCAACACTGCTTTGGCTATTTGGGGTCTTTTGTGTTTCCATATGAATTGTGAAATTTTTTGTTCTAGCTCTGTGAAAAATGCCATTGGTAATTTAATAGAGATATACCTGTAGCCTACCAGGCTCCTCTGTCCATGGGATTTTCCAGGCAATAGTCCTGGAGTGGATTGCCATTTCCTTCTCCAGGGGATCTTCCCAACCCAAGAATCAAACCGGGGTCTCCCGCATTGTAGACACTTTACCATCTGAGCCACCAGGGAAGCTTCCAGTTTAATAGAGATTGCATTGAATCTGTAGATTGAGTTTGGTAATATAGTCATTTTCACAATATTGATTCTTCCTATCCAGGAACATAGACTATCTCTCCATCTGTTTATGTCATCTTTGATTTCTTCAATCAGTGTCTTATAATTTTCTGTGTACAGTTCTTTTGTCTCCTTAGGTAAGTTTATTCCTTATTATTTCTTTTTGTTGCAGTGGTGAATGGGATTGATTCCTTAATTTCTCTTTTTTTCATTGTTAGTATATAGAAATGTAAATGATTTTTGTGTAATGATTTTGTATCCTGCAACTTTGCTAAATTCACTGATTAGCTGTAGTAATTTTCTAATACTAGCATATGTCTTTTTGAATTAGGGTCTTCTCAGGGTATGTGACCAGTGGGGTCATACGGTAGCTCCATTTTTAGTTTTAAAAGAAACCCTCATGCTGTTCTCCATAGAGGCTGTATCAATTTACATCACCATCATCCGTGCAGGAGGGTTCCCTTTTCTCTATACCCTCTCTAGCATTCTTTGTTTGTAGATGTTTTTAATGATGGTCATTTTAACTGGGTGTGAGGGGATATTGAAAGGTTGTTGCTGAACCACAAAAGACACCAGGATTCTTGGCCTCCAGAGGAGAAGAATTCAATCTGGGGCCAGAGATGAGGCTTGATTGCTCAGAGCTTTTGTGTAATAAAGTTTTATTAAAGTATAAAAGAGATAGAGAAAGCTTCTGACATAGACATCGGAAGGGGGCAGAATGAGTGCCCCCCTGCTAATCTTTAGATGAATGTTACATAGCTACCAGCAATCTGCTAATTAAAGAAAGGAAATGTCTCAAAATTCAGAGAATGGCACCAGGCCCCTCACCCACAACGTGCATTTTGAGAATGTTGTGGCCATGCATTCCAGGAAAAAAACTCACTCAGAAGGACAATGCAGATAGTGGAGTGCAGTTTATTACACTGGCAGACCCAAGGCAGAATCTCCTCTTAGCCAAGGACCCCAACAGGTTTTTGTGAAAACCTTTTATACCCTAAGTGTATGTGCTCAAACCCATCTCCCCAAATTCTCTGAAACTAGTCTGAACAAAGGAAAAGAGAAATACAATAAAAGTTAACCCATGATTCATATGCCTTAAGCCTAGGTAGTTAACAGTGGACTATTATCAATAGGCCTGTGGTCATGGAGAAGGCAATGGCACCCCACTCCAGTACTCTTGCCTGGAGAATCCCATGGATGGAGGAGCCTGGAAGGCTGCAGTCCATGGGGTCGCTGAGGGTTGGACATCACTGAGCAACTTCACTTTCACTTTTTTCACTTTCATGCATTGGAGAAGGAAATGGCAACCCACTCCAGTGTTCTTGCCTGGAGAATCCCAGGGACAGGGGAGCCTGGTGGGCTGCCGTCTATGGGGTCGCACAGGGTCAGACACAACTGAAGTGACTTAGCAGCAGCTTAGCATACCCCAATAAGCATAGTAGAATTTATAATTCTATTTGGTTACACAGATAATTAGGGTATTCTTTTAGGTGACAGAGAGTCTAGGTAAAAGCCCTGGGGCTCTTCCATCCGGGGGTCTAGTTTCCCAGTTGGTATGTCATTTCCATAGATAGTGGGCATATAGCTCAACGTCCACAGTCTGGCCCAAGATGGAGTCCTGCTTTCAAGATGGAGCCTGTTCTGTCTGTTTCCTCCTTCATTCCCCCTCTTGATGCTCTTAACTCATAGTATGAGCATTATTCATAGGGATATATTGCACCCTGGCTCTCTGACTGCCAATTTGGGAGAACGACACCAACCTTTAGGTTACAAAGTTCATAATACTTTGTAAAATGCAGAGTCCACAAAGCAGAACTATCAAAGTAACTATAACAATGGTAAATATAGTTTTCTACCAATCACCCTTCACCCAAGATAGGACTGAAGTCCAAAAAGGAATGTTTTCATTTGATGTTGCTTTTACCTGGTTTTTCATGTCATCTAGAGCAGCTGATACATTGCCAGATAAATCAGGAATATATACACAACATTCAACCTTAATTATAGCAACAGGTCCCTCCTTGAGCAGCTGTGAGCATGTCCAAAGCCATTCTATTTTGAATTACTGCTTTTCTCATTTGTATTTGTTCTTCATTTAAGGCTTGGATGGCTTTAGCACTTTCTAGGAGGGCCTGTTTTGTGAAATTAGTCAAGGCTTCTACTGTAATCATAATATCTGTTGTCCCTATAGAAGGTACGAATAAGGCAGCAATATACTCATACCACTGAAACACAGACTTTGTCCACCTAGCACGTAAATAAGGTAGATTTACCGGGGCTTGTTGTAGGTTAGGTTTTATGCTGCCATGGGCAAAAGCGAATCCCAGTGTGCATCGGCCTACCCAGCTGATTGGTAACCAAGGCCAAAGGTTAAGCCCATAAAGCCATTGTGTTCCATTGGGCGCCACCCAGCAGATTCCAGGGTTATATTTCCAATCAGAGCCTGGCCAATGGATGGACTGGTTGGGGTGGTATGTGACTTCGAATGTTTGTTTACATGGTTCAGGGGATAGATACCCCATATATTTTAGTTCTTTGGGGTCTAATGGACGGTCACCTACCCTTTGTTCTTTTGTTCCCAGCATATAGCAGCGGGAGTAATTAATTGACCCTTTTCTGGGGTCATCCAGAGATATTCATCCCAGACTTGGTAGAATTGTTCAACATACCTAAAGGCCTGTCCTCCTTTGCTGGTCAGGGAGCTTTCCCCTTTTTGTTCTTTAAATATGAGGTATAGGCTTTTGTTACGTCTATGAAACTGGTGTTTACATCAAATGTAGCCCCATGACCCGAATCTAATGACTGTAGGTCTGGCTTACACCAAGAAAGCAAGGAGAGATTATGATTGACAAGAGGAAGGAAAGTCTCTTTTTGTTGTCCCAGAAAAGAGCAGAGTGGTTTAAAAATCTCCTTGGCAGAGCGGTGACACCAACCAAGGAAGCCCATCCATCACAGACAGAGGCATAGCCCCACATACCCAGCAGTTGGAGGTGTTGTGGAAGTCCACGTAGGAATGTGTCCATGAAATGAAAACATTGTCCTGAGTTGAAACAGAAGTTTAATTCAAAATCACGTTGATGAGGCCAAGCAGCAGGAATTGATTATGCGGCTTCATCCTGAAGAGGCTCGTCTGGGATCTTCTTTTCTGTCTTCTTCTTAAGGATGATCTTAGTCTCTCGAGGGTCAGTAGGGTCCCTCTGCTCAGTCCACTCAGCATTTTCTGGGTCTGCGTGGTATGTTCTCTTCATGTGGTGGATCCAGAGAGTGACACCTGCAACTTTAACTGCCGTAGGGGTGGTTAGAACAACAGTGTATGGACCCTTCCAATGTGGGGCCAAGGAGTTGTGTTTCCAGCCCTTGACCCATACCTGATCCCTGGGCACAAATTCATGAATCTGTTCCCCAAGGAGGAATGACACCCTTTCTTGTACAAACTTAGTTACCTGATTTATTACCTTACCCAGTTGTTCCAACTGCTGTGAAATCTCATCTCCCCTTACCTGAGGCAAATTTGTTGACACCTATTTTATTATGGGAGGGGACCTCCCATACACCATTTCATATGGAGAATAGCCATGGGACCATGGGGTCATCCTGAGTCTGAGCAGTAGTCATCAGATACAAGTCCACCCAGGAGCAGTCAGTCTCTATGATCCACTTGAAGAGTGTCTCTTTAAGTTGGTACCTTCCACATCCCAAAACTCTGGGGCCCATATGCTATGTGTAATTTCCACTTGATGTTTAAAGTTTTGCTTACTTATACTAAATCAGCTATGAAAGCTGGGCCATTGTCCAATCCAATGCTGATAGGAAATCCAAATCTGGAAATTATCTCCCTAAGCAGGCACTGGGTTACTCTGATGCTCTTTCAGTCCGGGTAGGAAAAGCTTCTACCCATCCCTAGAACATACATACCATGACCAGCAGGTAACGGTAGTGTCGATGAGGCTTCATTTCAGTGAAGTCCACTTCCAGGTGTTCAAAGGGCAGCGTGCCTTTTAGCTGAGTCCCCAGAAGTTTCTGTCTGTGTTGAGAGGCAGCACTGACCTGTGAGCAGACAGTGCAGTTCTGAGATTCTGTCCTGCATAGAGAAGAGAGGCGGGGAACCAAAAATATTTTCAGATTAGCTCTTCCAGTTTCTCATGGCCTAGGTGGGTCGCTTGGTGTGTTTGACTTACCAGAGTGGGTGCCAGCTCCTCTGGTACCAATAATTTGCCACTTGGCAATTCCCACCATCACTTTTCAGTCTTGATGGCCCCTTCTGCTTTGGCTAGTCGGTTTTGGGCTTCAGTGTATTTTGGATAGTCCAGCGTTAGCTCAGGCAGCTCTGCCAATATGAGAGCTTTAACAGGGGCTTCACTTGTCACTCTCAAGCCCTCGGCTGCTTGTTTAATGGTCTTATCTGCCAGTCTGTTTCCCCAAGCCCAGAGGTATCCTTTTTTCTATGTCCTCGGCAGTGTATGATGGCAACCCTTTCTGGTTCCCAGGCAGCATCTAATAGGGTCTTAATTTCTTCCTTATTTTTAATATGTTCTTCACTAGCTGTCAAAAGGCCTCTCTCCTTATATAGACCCCTGTGTACATGTAGTGTGGCAAAAGCATACCTGGAGTCTGTGTAAATGTTTGTCTTCTTGCCTTTTGACAGCTGGAGGGCCCGAACTAGAGCATATAGTTCAGCCCATTGAGCAGACCAGTGTGATGGCAGAGAGCTAACCTCAACGATGGTTTCTTCCATGACTACTGCATATCCCAACAATCACTGTCCTTGTTTCAGCAGGCTGGTGCCCTTGGTGTACAGGACCAAATTTGGGTCCAGGATTGGCTGGTCTCTCAAGTCAGGGCTGCGGGCATATTTCCTTGCAATCATGTGAGGGCCCACCTTCTTCCACAGGAAGGAGAGTGGCCAGATTCAGGGCCTGACAAGACTCAATAGTAACATGGGGGTTCTCACGTAACAGTCCCTGGTATTGAGTAATCTGGGATGTCGACAGCCATTTATGGGGGTCCCCTCGCAGAAGAGCGTTGACCTCATGCAGGACTTTTACCATCAAATCTTGGCCCAAAGTCAGCTTGGTTGCCTCCCAGACCAGTAAGCCAACTGCAGCAACTTCCCATAAGCATCCCAGCCACCCGGTGGCAACATTGTACTGCCATTTTGGGAGATAAGCCACGGGTCTGTCCCGTGTCCCATAGCCACCTTGTCCATTTCAGTCACGTAAAGAGTAAACGGCTTAGCAAGGTCTGGCAGGCCCAAGGTGGGTGCTGATGTAATTGTACTGGGTTTGAGTTCTATTACCAGTGGGACTTGTTTTGCAAGCCTGGTGGGGAGGGGGGGTTGTATTCCACCCAGACCTCAGGGAATTGTTGAGTTAACTCTCTCTCTCTCTCTCTCAACTGTTTAGCCCATCCAGTTTCCCTTCTGGGAGATCGTGCAACCTCCATTCATCCTGAGAGGTTACCGAGAGGAAGAATAAATAGGTGGTTGAGCCCACGCGAAGAGTGGGTCTTTCGCGGGGGGAAGGGAGGAAGGTCACTTGTGCCCCCAATTTAGACAGCAAGTCTCTTCCCAACAAAGGTATTGGGCATTCAGGGATGTATAAAAATTAATGAGTAACTTGGTGTCCCCCCATCTGACATTTTTGGGGTAGGCTTGAGACACAGAGGCTGCATTTATCACCATCTGAGACCCAGCAGCCTCTGGATCTATTGGCGTATAAAGTCTACAGGCCTCGCACAGTCTTTCGTAGAATTCAGAGGGTGATTCACTTTCCTTTGAATCACTTTGGAGGGTTTTGCCCTCCTTATAGGTTTTCAGGCCCCCCTCTCGAGACCTTGTAAAATAGCCACCCGATCTCTCTCCAGGTGGCCCCTCCCTTCCTCTGTGTTACAGTCCCAGTTGGGGCTCTCATCGGGGGTGGCTAGTTCTGCCCACGGCTGCAGGTTTGCAGTACCCTCAGGTGCCATTTCTCTTAACCATTTTCTGGCCTCAGTTAGGATCCTGTGTCTTTCCTCAGTGCTCAAAAGGGAGACTAGTAGTTGGATTACGTCATCCCAGGTAGTCTGGTGGGTTTGAAAAATAATCTCCATTAGCCTAATCATGGCTTGTGGCTCCTCCGAGTATGGTGGAGTGTGCCTCTGCCAGTTTAATATATCTGTAGAGGAAAATGGTTGGTAATAAATAATAGGCTACAAGGGGCGGATGGTAGTGCCCACATGCTTCCTGAACTGGAGGCTGTTGTAGCTCTCTGAGGGGCATCTGTAGTGGGGTTCTTTCCCCCTGTTCCTTGGCAGAGCACAGCCTCTGTCTAATTCCTATGTTTTCTTCCCCCTTTCCATCAATACTCACCAGGAAAGGTGGGTACGATCTATGAGGTCCAGCTGAGTTGGAATCCTGGGGGCGTTGACCAGAGGTCTCCATCGCTGGGATCAGAGCCTGCCGAAATGATGGCTCTACGGTCTCCGGGAGAGCTGGTGGAGGAGCAGCGGCTGCTGCAGGGACTTCACCTGGCCCTGCACTGGGCATTAAGGTGGCCTCTGGTCCTGGTGGAGCACTGGGAGGCAGGCGCGTCATTATCCAGTATAGGGGAGGAGTCAGGTCATCCCCGTCCAAATCTTGTAGAATTTCTTTTTTATTTATTCAGTCAATTTTTGTGCCATTGATATTTTTCGCTTTCCCTTCTGGATATAGAACCTCATCCAAGGAAGAGGGTCTTGAGCTAACCCTAGCCATGAGTCAATATATGGATATTGATCCAGGTGTCCTGGCTCTCCTGTGACTACTGTATAGACTACTTCCACTATTTTTGAGTTCATGGTGTTCTCTGGTGGCCATCCTACTCCCATAGGGGGCCATTCGACCTCACAGAGTATGTGGAGGCGATTAGGCGTCATCTTCACCCCAGAGTCTCCTCCAAATCCCTTCTTTAAATTTTTAATCCTGCACTCCAATACAGTTGCCTTACATTCACTTCCCCCAGCTTGCTTATCTTCTCGGACCTTCTTCTACTTTTCCTTTTCATTCTGTCTATGAAGTTCTTAGTACCCTATGTTCTTCTGATATTTCCACTCAATGAAACACTTAAATTACCATTCTGCTTCCTTCCTAATTGGGGTGAGAAGAGCCTTACCTGCCAGATCCCAGAGGAAGAAGGGGGATTGGTGTGTCTTTACCTGCTGGTCAGCACGACTGAACCAGAACACCACATGGTCCAAGACTGTTTCTCCCTTAACTTTTTAAAGTCCATTCTGCCTTGGTGGGCTTGATCAGGTGTAGATGAAAACACAGATGGGTTAAATATCCCATGTCCCAGGCTGTCTCCAGAAAAGCCAATTCATACTCCTCCTCCTTCTAGCCTGACAATTCTGAGGGGGTCAAGAATTTCACAGCAGATGGGATACCTCCTTGGGGAGGGCAGAATATGAGCACACAAAGACCAAGTTTCTTCTCCTAATAATCCCCTGGTGATTGCTTGGTAATAATTTTCTGCAAGATGGCGTGGACACCACCTCCTAAATAACATTCACGAATTTCCTTCCTAAGCCCTAACACGCTTGTCAACCTGTGTACCAGGCCATCACCACCACCTGCCTATTCTAGGCTCCTGTGGGTCCATGCCTCTTCTAGTCCTTCCCAGGGTGGTGATCAGGCCCCCTCTTCCACCCTGCTGGGTGGGTTCCTCCTCACCTGAGTGCTCAGTTCCCCTGCTGCCATCCACTACTGCTAATGTTAAAGGTCCAGGCGCTGAGAAACAGAATCCTTCCAGAAAGGTGAGGCGCCTTCCTCCTCTAGAAGATCCAAGCCGCAAGGCCTCTGAGTAGTCCCAAGTGGGACTTGTCTCCTCAAACTGAATTTCCCAGCCAATGCACCAAATGTTGTAGCCATGCATTCCGGGAAACAAACTCACTCAGAAGGACAATGCAGATAGTGGAGTGCAGTTTATTACACCGGTGAACCCAAGGCAGAGTCTCCTCTTAGCCAAGGACCCTCACCAGTTTTTGTGAAAAACCTTATATACCCTAAGTGTATGTGCTCAAATCCACCTCCCCAAATTCTCAGAAACTAGTCTGAACAAAGGAAAAGAAAGATACAATTAAAGTCAACCCATGATTCGAATACCTTAAGCCTAAGTAGTTAACAGTGGACAATCATCAATAGGCCTGTGGTCATACCCCAATAAGCATTATAAAATTTATGATTCTATTTGGTTACACAGATAATTAGGGTATTCTTTTAGGTGACAGAGAGTCTAGGTATGAGCCCTGGGTTGGGGGAGGGGGTCTGGTTTTCCAGTTGGTATGTCATTTTCATAGACATATTCATGGGCATATAGCTCAAAGTCCACAGTCTGGCCCAAGATGGAGTCCTGTTTTCAAGATGGAGCCTGTTCTGGCTGTTTCCTCAAGATAACCCTGGCACCAGGTGGTCATCCTGGGCCATAAAATGATTGACATAAATCTTGAAGAAAGGCAGATTTCCATACAAATATATAGTTTCATTAACATAGATTAGGAGAACAATGTATGAGTGTAACATACTGGTTTGTCAAGTCTTCTGCCCATTTTTTGATTGAGTTTCTTTTTTTTTTTTCTTTTGAGATTAATCTCTTGTCAGTCACTTCATTTGAAAATATTTTCTTCCATTCTGAAATAACTATGAGGTAAGTACATTATGACCCAATTTTATAGATAGAAAACATGAAGCACAGGGAGGCTATCTGTCTGACCACAGTGGCAGAGGAAGGATTTGAACCCGGCCAGTCTGGCTTCTGCATCCACATTCCCAACTCCAGCAATACAGCCTTTGGAAAAAACTTCTAAACAAGCGAACCAACCAGATAAGCAGTTGGTAAATGTTTTTTTAATAGAGCTCTTTCTCCGGTATGTCCCTGTCCTCTCATATTCATCTGGATTGCTTACTTACTACAGCTGTCTCTGCTGTCATAGTAGGGTTTATTTTTACTATTTTCTGGGGAATTTCCTATATCTCCTTTCTGTATTGATTCTTTGTTTTCTGGATATCATTTCTTCTTTCTTGGTGAATCTTATTGCTTTAGTGGCAAGTAAGGAGATCCAACCAGTCAACCCTAAAGGAAATCAACCCAGAATACTCATTGGAAGGAAAGTTGCTGTAGCTCCCCAACACTTTGGCCACCCAATGGAAAAGACCTTGATGCTGGGAAAAATTGAAAGAATGGGGGTGGCAGATGGTGAGATGGCTAGATAGCATCACCAATTTGATGGACTTGAATTTGAGCAAATTCCTGGACATAGTGGAGGACAGAGGAGCCTTGCATGCTGCAGTCCATGAGGTTGCAAAGAGTTGGATACAACTTAGCTGCTAAATAATAAGACCTTTAGAAGACTTGAGGAAAGGTACATGGGAGAGAAATACTTTCTAGATCTTAAATGTCAGAAAATGTTTGTATTCTAGTTTGATAGCACTGGATATGGTGTTCACTGCCCTCTTATTCTAGTTTATCTGTGACTTGTTTTTTTCCCTTTCTTTTTTACTATCTTCCTGATATTCTAAAATTTACAACTTGGTGGGTATTTTCTCATTTATTGTGCTGGGTGCTCAATAGGACTTTTCTGCATGTCTAAAAAATGTTCTTGTAATATTCCTTTTGACATTTTTCTCTTCTGGATTGTTACCATAGGATGTTGGGCCTCTTGATTTAAACCTTCTAGTTAAACCTTGTTTTCTATTTTTAAAAAATTTTGAGATATTTTATTTTCCATAAATATATAAACATATAAATATATTCTTATCCATGTAATTTTAAATTTAAATTAAAAATTTATATTTTTAAAACACTTTATTATGCTAATAAAAGTGTCTGCTTATTCCTTTTTCTTCATAGTGTTGTAGCCAAGGACCCTGACCAGTTTTTGTGAAAACTTTATATACCCTAAGTGTATGTGCTCAAAGCCACCTCCCCAAATTCTCTGAAACTAGTCTGAACAAAGGAAAAGAAAGATACAATCAAAGTTAACCCATGATTCATATGCCTTAAACCTGTGATTCATATGCCTTAAGCCTCAGTAGTTAACAATGGACAATCATCAATAGGCCTGTGGTCATACCCCAATAAGCATAATAGAATTTATGATTCTATTTGGTTACTCAGATAATTAGGGTGTTCTTTTAGGTGATGGAGAGTCTAGGTACAAGTCCTGGGGCTCTTCCATCCGGGGGGTCTGGTTTTCCAGTTGGTATATCGTTTCCATAGATACAGGGCATATAGCTCAAAGTCCGCAGTCTGGCCCAAGATGGAGCCTGTTCTGTCTGTTTCCTCCTTCAAATAGTATCCTGACCTTGTTTTAACAATAGCTTATCTTCTCTTTCTGAGGTCATTAAGTATAATTCTATTAAAGTTTTCTTCTTTTTAGTGTGCTGTCTCTTTTGAGCTTTCTTTCTTCCTTGCTTCCATTTTGATGTCTCTGTCTTTTACGTCAGAATCTTTCTTCAACTGTCAAGTAATCATTGGTTTTCTGTACTTATTTTTTTTAAGGTTAGGTTAAAATAAATTCTGGATGCTCAATGTGCTTAGATTTGTTTTGTTGACTGTAAAGTGCACTGTAGAATAACTGGGTGATGAGTTGGCTTTTTAATTGAGAGATTTCTAAATGTCAGGTCCTACAGGATTTTCTCTAAGCATACAATGTATTTATTTATGTAAAACTGAAGTCTTGAGAAAACTTGAGACAATTTCTATTATGGCAGCACAAACAAATTCAGTGTGAGATATGTGGTTCCTAAAACATCTCCTGCTCTGTCTGCAACTTCAACTCTGTCTCCCCACTATATTCCTTATCAAATTCTTCCTCACTACTAAATTCTTACTCATCTTAAGGTAGAGCTGTTTGGTTCTTGCTGACCTACATCCTCAGAATTCTCTTTCTACCCCTAGTCAGCTGTATAAATTATTTTCCTACAGGAAGGCAGTCTAACCAATAGAAGAATTATTCTTCAGTTTCTGCCACATACTGAAACATCAACTGTTGAGGTGAAAAATCTAATAGTTACATGATAGCTATTATAACAGAGAAGGCAATGGCACCCTACTCCAGTACTCCTGCCTGGAAAATCCCATGGATGGAGGAGCCTGGTGGGCTGCCGTCCGTGGGGTCGCTGGGAGTCGGACACGACTGAATGACTTCACTTCCACTTTTCACTTTCATGCATTGGAGAAGGAAATGGCAACCCACTCCAGTGTTCTTGCCTGGAGAATCCCAGGGACAGGGGAGCCTGGTGGGCTGCCATCTATGGGGTCGCACAGAGTTGGACACGACTGAAGTGACTTAGCAGCAACTTAGCAGCAGCTATTATAAACCTGACTTCTGGATTGATGCTAACTTATATATAACCCTTACTTCTGTATAACATGTAATCACTGCATGTAGATCCATTCTACTCATTAAGATAATTACATACATATTAATTACATTTATCTTGATGTACATTCATCTCCTTTTTCAGTGATTCTGCTGAAACCACATGTTTATTTATCCTCTTGATGATTGAGATTTTCTACATATTGGAACAGTCACACTAGGCTGTCCTGGATAGGACTTTCAATTCAACGCTCTGAACCTCTCAACAATACATTTGCCAGGAATTCCTCCCCCAGTCCTCAAGATCTAGAAACACAGTAGTGATGGACATAGCTGGATCCTTAAACAAGATTTCCTTCATGTGGAATCAAATACTTGATTTTCTGGTGTTATTATAACTAGACCTCCTAGTAGCATTTAATACACTGGATTGCTTTTTGGTTCTTAAAGTTTCCCTTGATACCACATTTTCCTGGTTGTGTTTCTATCTCCTATCACACTAGCCACTCTTCCCTCTCTTCCTTTATTAGGTTGACCTCCTCAAGGTCAAGAGTACTCCAGGATCCTGTTTACTCACCCCATCTCTACTGTCTATCAGGTCTCTTTAGGTGATTCCATCTAGTTCATATTTTTACACTAATGACTCCATGCATTTATCTTCAACTCTGTTGTATCTCCAGACTTCCCTGGTGGCTCAATGGTAAAGCATCATCCTGCCAATGCAGGAGACTCGGGTTCCATCTCTGGGTTGGGAAGATCCCCTGGAGAAGGAAATGGCAGCCCACTCCAGTATGCTTGCCTGGAAAATCCCATGGACAGAGGAGCCTAGCAGGCTACAGTCCATGGAGTCACAAAAGCCACACACAATTAAACAACATATTGTATTTTCATGACTCCTGACTCTAGTTGCCTACTCTCAGATCTTTATACAGATGTTCAATAGACATCCAGTGCTTAGCATGACGACTATCGAACTCCAGAGCCACTGCTATCTGTACACATCTTAACTAACCCTTATATCTCTCTTTCTTTCTTCCCATTTTGGAAAATGGCACCAACATCCAGCCACTTGCTCAAGCTCCAAATCTGACAATTACCCTTGAAATTCTTTCACTTAACCCACAAAAGCCATTTATCTATAAATACTATTGATTCTACTCCCATAAATGTCTTAAATCCGTCCAATTTTCTATATTTTCTTGACTCTTACCTTAAAGAGATCAGAGTATTTCTTCTAGACTACTGCAGTAGCTTCTTACCTGGGATACCTGCTTCCAGCCTTGTACAGAGCAATCCTGGTAAACTTTTAGAGGCATAAATCAGACCCTGCTACTGCTTGAAATCCTCCAAAAGTCTTTATGATTTACAGAACCATACATGTTCTGACTTGTCTATCAATCCTTCATTTGGTTCCTCACAACACAAGCTCATTCCTTCCTCAGAGTCTTTGAACCAGCCCTTCTTCTGCCTAGGAGCTTCTCTCATTTTTACAGGGCACATTCAATAACCTCATGTAAAAAGTCGCCTCCTCAGATAATCCTTCATAGGGGACCCACCTAGACTGCTCATTCAATCACTTTCTTTACTATCAGCCTATTTTTAATTCTTTGGGTAGCACTTATCACTGTCTGATATTTTTCTTTCTTGTCCAGCCCCCACCACTTCTTGAGAAAACTGACCTCATCTGTCTCATTCAACTTGTTTCATTAGTACCTGGATCTACAAACACACACACAAAAATCACTCAATGCCTATTTGTTGAATGGATGAATAGATGGATGAAAGGCATCTTAGAGGTCAGCTAGTCCAACCTCTTCACTTTTAGAGGTAAGAAACCAGACAGAAAAGCAACTTGCTAAAGGTGCTTATTGTTATCTTGCTATTTGGCTTACTTTTTAAAATTTGTTCATTGTTTTAGTGACCTCAGCCACATCCCAAAGCAACTATCTTTAATTACACTCTTGGCTCTACCAATTTCATCTGTTTATCATCTCACCCTAGGGCCATATCTTATTAGCATTACCCCACCTGAGGGTGCTTTGGACAGGAGCCAACTATATGTTCTATTGTCAGCTGCCATTCACACAGGTCATAATTTCCTGGGGGCAGTGATAAGCTTTGTTTATAAACTTGGGGAACTGACTTTTTAGATGTTTTCTCCTGCTGATCCACTAAAATCCCACCTTCTTACCAAACTAAATACTTGATAGTTTCTGTGTATAGGGTAGAATTATAAATCTAGCATGTTTACAGGGTAATTATGGTTTGGTAGAAAGAGCTTTGCCTTGGGAAACCTGGATTTTCTCCATTTCTATTACTAGAAGTTGTCTGAGTTTAAGCAAGCCCTTAACACTCTAAGCTTCAATCTCGTAGCCTGTCCAGCTTTGCTGTGAGCAGGGAAACAATAAAAATGACAACAAAACCCAAACAACCAACAGCCAACTGTCTCACTTCCTCTCTCTCTTCCCTTATTTGGAATAATAAGTATGAACATTCAGTTTACAAGGATTAAGGGAATTCATTAATAATCCAGTTAGTTGGATTGAATCAACTCATGAATGTGAAAACATTTTGCTAAGTGTACAATGCAATGCAGCCACAAGGCATTCAGTGTAAGGGATTGCTTACATCAATCAGTTTCTAATGTTTTAAAAACACAGCCCTCAGTAATTGTGATTTTGGTTAAGTCCCTGTTTGTTACATGTCAGACTTTCAAAACAGCAGTCTTCTTATCCAATATACTTCCAATACTTTCAATTACTTTTTAATATAAGTATTATCTTCACTGTAACTAATTCAAATGGTCTAAAATGAACATGGAAAGTGCTACTCTTTCACTTCAAGCCCACAAGTATAAGCCCCAGACATAAGCAGTTAGCATTAGCTTATTATTTTTAGTTACTACCACTACTGCTCATCATAGCTCATATATAACATAATAGCTCACATAATTAGTTTAGTATTATAATGTGAATCCAAGATTGTTATAAGCACTTTTCATAGGAGTTCATTTTGATGCTCACAATGACTCTACTGCTTACGTATTACCGTCACCCTCATTCTATATGTGAACAAGCTGAGGCACAGAGTTGGGAGGCTAATTGCCCAGTGTCACACAGGCGTTTGAGCTCAGGCAGACTGGCTCCAAAGGTCACGCTCCCAGTCACTATGAAGAGTATATCTCAGAAACCTTTCATTTGTGTGTATAGAGATCTGTATGATTTGAGTGCTTACAGAACACTCCATTGTATGATGTAGATTATCAACTCCTATCTTATGAGAATTTTTATTCTCTTCCAGATTTTTCATTACTAGAAATAAACTGCAAAAAATGAAACCATCATGGACAACCTAGTGCTTTTGTGAGAGTGCGTGTCTATGGCACATGCAGCTGAAACAAGGGAGCTACGCACTAACCTTTTCTGAGCACCACCACCACATTGCCTTGCATAATGAGCACTTATTTTCACCTGCAGTCTACCACTCACCAGAATCACTGTGAGAACCAGTTATTTTTATGTGCTTCTGTTTTTTCCCTCTGTGTTTTACATCTGATTGCTCTGCTGTTTGACAAAGAATTTTACCACCCGGTAGATGCAGCATCTGGGGAAGCTCCTGTTCCTGTGGGGTGACGTCTCTGCTTCTGGGCATAAGGTGAGGAGGCATCTGGCGACCTCCCTGCTTGTGCTGCCTGGTACCCTGAGGCTCTGGAGAAATTACTGTGCAATTGTTCACCTTGGCTCAGCCTGAGAGCTACTGTGACAGATTTATTGGCTCTGAAACATTTATCCAAGCAGAACCTCTAAACCAATATACGTTTGCACTCACACACACTCTAGGGAGAGGGGGAGGAGAAGTCTAAGGAGTGGAACTCTGCAGAGATGTAAGTCCACCCCTCACTTCACTCTTGCAAATTTGAGAAATGAAATGCATCATTTCTTCCAACCTCAGGTGTGTTTCTTTTTTTAACCAGTTTTTCTCAGTCAGTTGGTACAGAAAAAAAAAAAAGTACATTAATAAAAGGAAATTAATGAGGTCACTCAATCAACTATTTCATTATTTGTTTTGTAAGAGAAAATATTGAATAGTCTATGGTTCTTGCCTCTAAAGAAACTCAATCTGCTTCAACTTTTGTAGGAATGAAGAACATATAAGAAATAATCAGTAATAATATTATCGCTATTTTCTTGATGAGAAAAACAAAAGCTTAGAGTGAATATGTGACTTAGCAGAGCTTACTCAAGAATAAATAATAAACGGTTCAAACTCTGGCTCCAGTATCAAAGGTCACGTATTCTCTATTGCACTTGCTGGCAGTCTTCAGACCTGACTAATGCAGGTTTCTAGTTCCAACCAGACATCCTGTAGTACACAGCAGGGTGTCTGCGTTGGATAGGACCCAACAGCTAGGGGTCGTGGTTTTTAAACACACGACTAGAATAACTTTCCCTTGGGTCTGTGAAAGGTGAGGAGGTAGAACTGTGAAATTCATGCATAAAGCTAGGACTGAGAAAGAACTGCTGTCACTACAGAAGGTGACTATGATGCTTCATTCACTCACGACAAAAGCAACTGGCAAAGTTCTCACTGATTAGATATCTGGATGGGAAGAATTTCCCCATGATAAATGGCAATTTAAAGATATAAGTTATACACAGAGCTAGAATCCACATTTTAGACTATTTTCATAACATAGGAACCCCAAATGGGGATATTTATGTACATACTGGAAATATTTCATACCAGTGAAACTCCTGGAATTCTCAGAAGAATCAAATGTAAAACTTCTCTGATAGTTACTACCAAATACACAGGGATTCCACAAGGAAATACAACCTGGCTGAAAATGTGCTCACAATTAAGAAGTACAGCCTAACCAAGGAAGTAGTTTGCCACAAGAAACAGTCAGCAGATACATGTGGGAGGAAGAAGCCCAAGAACCTGAGATGTAATGATCTAAAGCTATCTATAAATTAAGTATATTTATAATCAATGAAGAGATAAATAAAAAACCCTCATGAAATAAACCAGGGAATGTAAAAAGAACAGACAGATATAAACAACAACCAAATAGAACAATTCAAAAATGAAAGGCTGTCAATAAAATATAATGACCAATTTAAAATCAGATTGGGACCGTTAAAGAGTTATAAAACCCAAAAGAGAGGCTGGGAGAAATGAATGACTAAATTTGAAGTTTCTATTTAAGACTAATGGGAATTTCAGAAGGAGAAAATGGGGAAGGGGCAATATTTTAAGTGAAAATGGCTATGAACTTTCCAGAACTAAGAACAGCCATGAAACTTCAGACTGAAGAACCACACTGAGTCTTGCACAATATAGAAATCCACTGCTAATCCTGTTAAGAGTGGAACACTAAAGAAAAGCAAACTTTAATTGAAGAGCAAGTAGGGAAAAAAGATAACATACAAAGGAACAATTATTAGAATAATAGAGGATATCAATAAAATAGAGACTAGAAGACAATTCTCACTTATCATCAGAATCACCTGAAAAGCACATTAAGCTACAGTATTATGGTTTTACCCCAGATGCTTTGGATGGTGTTCAGGAATATGCATTTTAAATCATCTTCTCAGGTCAAGTGTGTTTAAAACCCCCTTTCCTTAGCACCAAATACATAAACACATTGTACATTCTTACGCTCACACACACTGTTCTCTGGTGTTTATTAGTGAGATTTCCTCTAAAAAAATGGAGAGGCTGGATCCATAACCAAGGATAGTTTCTAAAGTTTTATTATTTTTTAATCTCCAGGTATTCATGTTAATTGTGTCAGATGATTTCCTCCCCCCGCCCCAAATAAAGACAAAGTATCTCTGACCTCTGAAATCTTTTTCCCATTTCTGTCTTCTCCAGTAAACATATGGCTAGAATCAGAGGGCACATCAGACCTCCTCATACTTTCAGAATCCTAGGTGTGTGTTTGATGAGGCTCGTGAATGTTCCAAATTTTCAGTGTTTGGTAAGACATGCCTTCTGTCCTACTTGGTATTTCATATTAAATATAAAAGAACAGTATACCAAAACCACCAGTATAAGAAATTTAGTCTATCTTTATGGACATCTGTTTTCAGATTAGTGGTTGCTCAACTCTTATAATGGGCTTCCCAGGTGACTCAATGGTAAAGAATCCACCTGCCAATGCAGGAGATGCAAGAGACATGGATTCAATCCCTGGGTTGGGAAGATACCCTGGAGAAGAAAATGGCAACCCACTCCAGTATTCTTGCCTGGGAAATCCCATGGACAGAGGAGCCTGGTGGGCTACAGTCCCTGGGATCACAAAGAGTCCAACACGACTTATTGACTGAATAACACCATCATGATCAAGTGGGATTTCTCTTCGGGATGCAAGGATTTTTCTACATCTCCAATCAGTGTGATACACCACATCACAAGTTAAAGAATAAAAATCAAATGATCATCTGAATAGATGCAGAAAAAGCTTTTGATAAAAATTCAACACCTATTTATGATAAACACTCTCCAGAAAGTGGGCATAAAGGGAAACTACCTCTCAACATAACAAAAGCCATATGTGACAAATCATAATTCTCAATGGTGAAAAGCTGAAAGCATCTCCTCTAAGATCAGGAAAGAGAGAAGATGTCCACTCTTGCTACTTTATTCAACATAGTTTTGGAAGTCCTAGCCACAGTAACCAGAGAAGAAAAAGGGAAGTAATCCAAACTGGAAAAGAAGATGCAAAACTCACTGTTTGCAGATGACATGACATGATACACAGAAATCCTGAAGATGCTACCCCAAAATTACAAGTCATCAATGAATTTGGTAAGGTTGCAGGATACAAAATTTGCACACAGATATCAGTTGGATTTCTATACACTAACAACCAAAGGTCAGAAAGAGAAATTAAGGAAACAATCTAGTTTACTGTGGCATTAAAAGTATAAAATACCTAATAAACCTACCTAAGAAGGCAAATTCTTTATGATCACATAGAAAATATATATAAAATACATATATAAATATCAAATCCCTTATGATTATACAGTGGGGTTGCCAAATAGACTCAAGGGACTAAATCTGGCAAAGTACCTGAAGAAATTTGATGGAAGTTTGTAACATTGTACCGAAGGTGGTGACCAAAATGACCCCCAGGAAAAGGAAATGCAAGAAAGCAAAGTGGTTGTCTGAGGCGAACTTCCAAATAGCTGAGAAAAGAGAAGTACAAAGGAGAAAGGGAAAGATATACCTAACTGAATGCAGAGTTCCAGAGCAAGGAGAGATAAGAAAGCCTTAAGTGAATAACGCAAAGACATAGAGGGAAATAACAGAATGGGAAAGACTGGACATCTCTTCAAGAAAATTAGAGATACCAAGGGAACATTTCATGCAAAGGTGGGCACATAAAGGACAGAAATGGCAAGGACCTACCAGGAGCAGAAGAGATTAAGAAGAGGTGGCAAGAATACATAGAAGAACTGTACGAAAAAGATCTTAATGACCTAGATAACCAAAATGGTGTGGTCACTCACTCAGAGCCAGACATCCTGAAGTGTGAAGTCAAGTGGGCCTTAGGAAGGATTGCTATGAACAAAGCTAGTGGAGATGGTGGCATTCCAGCTGAGCTATTCCAAATCCTAAAAGATGATGCTGTGAAAGTGCTGCACTCAATATGCCAGCAAATTTGGAAAACTCAGCAGTGGCCACAGGACTGGAAAAGGTCCGTTTTCATTCCAATCCCAAAGAAAGGCAATGCCAAAAATGTTCAAATTACCACACAATTCACATTTCACATGTTAGTAAGATTATGTTCAAAAGCCTTCAAGCTAGGCTTCAACAGTATGTGAACTGAGAACTTCCAGATGTACAAGCTGGATTTAGAGAAGAGAGAGGAACCAGAGATCAAATTGTCAACATCCACTGGATCATAGAAAAAGCAAGGCAATTCCAAAACCATCTATTTTGCTTCCTTGACTATACTAAAACTTTTGACTGTGTGGATCATAACAAACTGGAAAATTCTTAAAGAGATGGGAATACCAGATCACCTCACCTGTCTCCTGAGAAACCTGAATGCATGTCAAGAAGGAACAGTTAGAACCAGACATAGAACAATGGACTGGTTCAAAACTGGGAAAGTTCAGGTCAGTCTCTCAGTTGTGTCTGACTCTCTGCCACTCCATGGACTGTAGCATGCCAGGCTTCCCAGTCCATCACCAACTCCTGGAGCTGGGGAAAGCGTATGTCAAAGCTGTGTACTGTCACCCTGCCTATTTAACTTATATGCAGATTACATCATGTGAAATGCTGTGTTGGATGACTCGCAAGCTGGAATCAAGATTGCTGGGAGGAATATCAACAACCTCAGATATGCAGATGACACCATTTTAATGCCAGAAAATGAAGAGGAACTAAAGAGCCTCTTGGTGAAGGTGAAAGAGGAGAGATAAAAAAGCTGGCTTAAAACTCAACATTCAAAAAACAAAGATCATGGCATCCAGTCTCATCATTTCATGACAAAAAGATGTGGAGAAAGTGGACACAGTGACAGATTTTATTTTCTTGGGCTCCAAATCACTGTGAACAGTGACAGCAGCCATGAAATTAAAAGACACTTGATCCTTGAAAGAAAAGCTATGACAAACCTAGACAGCATATTAGAAAGCAGAGATAGCGCTTTGCTGACAAAGGTCTGTCTAGTGAAAGCTATGGTTTTTCCAGCAGTCATGTACAGATATGAGAGTTGGACCATAAAGAAGGCTGGATGCCAAAGAATTGATGCTTTCAAACTGTGGTGTTGGAGAAGATTCTTCAGAGTCCCTTGGACAGCAAGGAGATCAAACTAGTCAATCCTAAAAGAAATCAACCTTGAATGTTCATTGGAAGGACTGATGCTGAAGCTGAACCTCAACCTCCAATATGTTGGCCAACTGATGTGAAGAGCCGACTCACTAGAAAAGATCCTAATGCTGAGTATGACTGAGGACAAGAGGAGAAGGGGGAGACAGAGGATGAGATGGTTGGAAGGCATCAGTGACTCAATGGACATGAATTTAAGCAAACTCTGGGAGATGGTGAAGGACAGAGAAGCCTGATGTGCTGCAGTCCATGGGGTTGCAAAGATTCAGAAACAACTTAGCGACTGAACAGCAAGAGGCCAGAGACCTATACTCTGAAAATTATAAGACACTGATGAAAGAAATAAAAAATGACACAAACAGATGGAAAGATATACTATGCTCTTGGACTGGAAGAATCAATATTGTCAAAATGACTATACTACCCTAGGTAATCTATAGGTTCACTGCAATCCCTATCAAATTACCAATGGCATTTTTCACAGAACTAGAACAAAAAAAATTTTAATTCCTATGGAAACACAAAAGACCTCAAATTGCCAAAGCAATACTGAGACAGAAAAATGGAACTAGAGGAATCAGACTTCTTGATTTTAGACTATAATACAAGGCTGCAGTCATCAAAACATTATAGTACTGGCATGAAAATAGAAGTAAAGATCAAGGAAACAGAATAGAAAGCCCAGAAATGAGCCTACTCACCTATGGTCAATTAATCTATGACAAAGAAGGCAAGACTGTACAACGGAGAAAAGACAGTCTTTAATAAGCCTTGCTGGGAAAACTAAAAAGCCAGATGTTGAAAAAAAAAATGAAATTAGAACATCTCTAACACCATACACAGAAATAAGTTCAAAATGAATTAAAGACCTAAAAAGGCCAGATATTATAAAACTCTTGTAGAAAAATAGGCAGAACACTCTGACATCAATTCCAGCAGTATCTTTTTCAAGCCATCTCCTAGAATAATGGAAATAAAAACAAAAATAAACAAATAGGACTTAATTAAAAACTTTTAAGCCATAAGCAAAATGAAAAGACAACCCACTGAATGGGAGAAAATATTTGCAAAGCTACTGGCAAGGGATTAAACTCCAAAATATAAAAGAAGTTTCTGGACCTCTATATGACAAAAACAATTCAATCAAAAAACATAGGCATATAGTCTAAATAGACATTTATCCAAGGAAAACATACAGATGGCCAAAAAACACAGGTAAAGGGTGCTCAGCATCATTAATTATCAGAGAAATGCAAAATCAAAACTGCAGTGAGATATCACCTCGCACTGGTCAGAATGGCCAACATCAAAAATATCTACAAACAATAAATGTCGGAGAGGGTGTGGAGAAGAGGGGACCCTCCTACATTGTTGGTGAAAATGTAAACTGGTACAACCACTGTGGAGAAGAGTAAGAAGGCTACTTAAAAAGCTAAAAATAAAACTTCCAAGTGATCCAGCAATCCCACTCCTGGGCATATATGTGGAGGAAACCATAACTGAAAAAGTTACACGCACCCCAGTGTTCATTGCAGCACTATGTATAACAGCCAAGACATGGAAGCAACCTAAACGTTCATTGACAGAGGAATGGATAAAAAGCATGTGGTACATATATACAGGGAATATAAATCAGCCCATAAAAAGGAAAGAAAGAATGCCATTGCAGCAACATGTATGCACCTAGAGATTACCATACTAAGTCAGACAAAGACAAATATCATATGATATCACTTATATCTGAAATCTAACAAAATTGATACAAATGAACTTGTTTATAAAATAAAAACAGACTCACAGACTTCAGAAACGAACTTATTACCAAAGGCGAGACATGGGTGGGAGGGATAAATTAGCAATTTGGGATTAACAGATACACACTGCTATATATAAAATAATCAACAAGGATATACTTTATAGCACAGGGAACTCTACTCAGTATTCTGTAATAACCTATATTGGAAAAGAATCTTAAAAAGAATAGATATATGTATATGTATAACTGAATCACCATGCTCTACACCTGAAGCACGACATTGTAAATCAACTCTATACCAACAGAAAATAAAAATTAAACGGAAAGAGCCTATATATTCAAGGGTATTCATTCCATCGTTATATACATACATATGGAAACCTGCAAGTCTCCAGAAGAGACAGAGATCACTAAGATCTTTTTCAGACACATGTAGAAATACATTTGCTTTTTGCCTTGAACTCCTTACACATATATTTGCTTAGATAAATAATGCTATATCCACATGATAGAACTATGCCAGTTTAAAAACTATTTTAAACAGGTGGTTTACAGAAGAAATAAAAATGTACTACAAATACGTAAACAGTTAACCTTATTAGTATTAAAGAAATAATAAAATTTCATTTCATTCATTTGATAAAAATTAGTTTAAAAAAAATAGATTGATAATACCCAGTGTTGGTGAAGTTGTGAAGAAATGGGCTTAACTTTGCTGTTGGCAGTATAAGTTGGTATATGGTTTCTAGACAGAAAATTAGTAATATATAATCAAGTCTTAAAAAGTCTTTTCTTAGCTCAGCAAATCCATATAAAGAATACATTTTTAATAAAATTGAACAAGTGTAACATTTTTTATATTATGAAAAAATTGAGAACAACTTAAATATACCCAAATAGGAACTATTTAGCCGGACACGACTGAGCAACTGAACAACTAATAAAATATGATGCTGTATAATGGAATACAGTCAGAAAAAATATTAATAATATATAAGTAATAACAAAAATGAAAAACAGGTGAAATAACCTAAGTTTGTTAAATTATAGATCATACCATTAAAATGTCAAGAAAGAGATGTATTAAGAATTGTTAATGATTATTTCTGGGTGGTTGGAACTTATGGATAATTTTTGTCTTTTTGCATAGTATTGCTTATATACTTTGCAATGAAAGTTTATTTTTTAATATAAATAAGAAAGTTTTGTTCATGGCACTTTTTAATATGAGATAATACCTATTGTGCAAAAAGATTACAACTATGTATAAATTAGAAGAATAAAGGATGTAAATAAAGGGAAAAAGGAAGAAGGGATGAATAATCTCTCCTAACAGTGGTTTTCTTTGGCCAGTGGAAAATGGGGCAAATGCTTTCTATTTTTATGAATTTTTCATACTTTCTAATGTACTACCAATTTTATTCTCAGAAATTTATTTTTAAATATAAAATTGAATTTAATCAAGTAAGCATCTTTCCACCCTCTTTTATACATGTCTCTGTCATGTCAAATGTCTTCACTGAGTCTTAATGCCAAGTTTCTAGGCTCCAGCCAGGCCACTACATTAGTTCACATTTATAGACAAATACTTCTGAATTTGTGATGTGAATCATGAAAAGAGGCTTGGAAACTTTTCTAGAATCCTTTTAGGAGTCTAGCGGGGAGCTGGGTGGGATTAGAATTGGCTGCTTTCCACTCAACATTGCATCTCAGTCTCTGGAGAAAATGGGGAGTGATGCGATCTTGGCACCACTGTTCCAGACCCAAGTTGTAGTGTACTGGTTTTTTGGCTGAAACTCCTCACACATATGCTTTGCCTTTCTGCCATCAAGCAGAGGGCTCCTTGCCTGCACCAGTTTGGGTGCAGCAGGAGGCCTGCTGGTCCCTAAAGCTTTCTGCATGAATTACCCTGTGTGGTTTCTGCACATCAAAACATGGCACCCACACGCCTCCACCCCTCCCCTGACATACGCTCAGTATTCCATTGGAAGCTGGTTCCATTTGGCCATGATATTAGAGCAATGCCAGACCTTCTTCAAAAATCACCTAGTTTCTGCCTGCTACAATACCGTATTTCCTCTTCCCTTTCCAGATGAAGCATGCTTTCTCGTCCATTTCCAGCTTCTTAGTTCTTCCTCTCCAGCCCTGCCTCTGTGGAGCTGCCTGAATGAACTGATCTTGTCACTCTGTGGTCCCCACGTCTTCTGCGACTCCCCAGCACATTCAGGATAACATATGTATTCCTTAGATGGTTAGTGGGTCCTCCACGATATGCCCCCGACTTACCCAGTCACTGTCACCGCAGGCTTCTCACCTGACTCTATTGCTCTAAACACTGTCATTGGACTTGACCTGCCTTCTCACTTGCCTCTGCTTTTCCACAGGCTGTTCCCCTGCCTTCTCCACTTTGTACCCAATCAATGCCTCATCTTTCAAAACCCAATTTGAGTGTCATCTTACTGAGAAGTTTTTCTTGCCCCTGCTTCCCTCTTCCCTCCCTTGTCTGTTCATTCAGTCCAAGGCCGTATCACCCACAGCCCTTACATACAGTTAAGAGTATTTTCCAGCCCATTGCTGTCCTCCATGGGGTCTTGAGGTCTTTGCAAGCAGGGACTGTGTTTTTCCATGACTTTATCCCAGTGCCAAGCCTACTTTCATAGTTTCTAGACAATAGTAAGCACTCAAAAATAATATCCAGCAAAAAATTCATCTTGGATATAATCCCAATATATGCAAGACATGTACAAGAATGTTCAAAGCAGCATTTTCTGGATTAATCCCAAACTGTAAATAACCCAAATGTCTCGTAACTATAGAATAGATAAGTAAATCATGGCATTTTAAATAAGTAAATCCCATACAACAGTGAGATTGAATGAATACTGTGAATGAATTTCACAAACATAATGATGAGTGAAAGAAGCCAGAAATAGGAGTAAACAATGTATAATTTCTTTTATATGAGCTCAAAAAGCAGGTAAAAGTTATCTATGGTGCTAGAAATCATGAGAATAGTTATTCTCATATGTACAGAGTAACTGATGGAGGGGCATCTGGGGCCCCATTAGTGTTTTGCTTCTTGATCTGGGTACTGACTGTGGAATTTTCATCTAGCTGTGTATTTATGATTTGTGCATGTATCTCATATTTAGTAAAAATTTTAATTTAGCAAAGTTCCTTTTGTGAAACATGTTTCTCTGTGGCATTGAGGACAGTGACAGAAATGACCATAGGTTTGACTCAGATGAATTGCCAGCTTGACTGATGCTCTTTTCCTTACTCAGAACAGTGTTTCAGGGCAGGAAGGAAAATTTTTTTGAGAAAGAGAAAAAAGAGAGAGAGAGAAAGCTCTCCCATACAGAGTCCAGCATTTGCTTTGGTGTCAGCAGGTGTTAATTTGGATAGTTTGACTTCTGTACTTGAATTTCGGCAAGCCCCAATGATTTTAGAATGAGTCGGGGTATAATTGGAATTTCACTCTTTGCTTGCTATCTTCATCCTTCTGCTTTTAAGGCTTCTCTTACTATTAGGCACAAGCTTACCGGCCTGTGCACATCTATCAAACACCCCTTATACTATGTCACATTTCCCAGCTGCAGTTTAAAATTGGTTTTCTTCCTCTTGATAAAAGGATTGTGCTTATTTATCAAAATTAACATATGTGAACTGATAGGGTTTTTTTCCTATCAAAATTCCTCCCAAATTTTAAGAGCTCTAGAAAGTCTAGACTCTCGGGCATCTTTAAAAATTCATTTTCTTCTCTTTAAGCAGATCGGTGTGGGGAAGGAGCCTGGGAACCCTGTCTCTGAAACCTCACAGTCATTTTGGCTACAGCCTTCTGCAGCCTCCTTGCTGGAGCCCATCCAGCTATCACTACAGGAACTCACTGAGTTCCTCTCTCACATTCAGTGATAGAGGCCTTTCAGTGTCTGCACAGATGGGAATTCTGCTCCCACCGTCTCTTTTCACATTTCCTGCACTTTTCTTTCGAAGCACTCCACTGCCCAAAATAGAATCACAGTTTTTGAGTCCATGTGTAGGAATTTACTGGGAGAATGGACGGGGTCTCTGTAGCTCCCTGTGATTATCACACCCTGAGGTAATTTTCCTACTGGCTACCAGGTAAATAAAGGAGTCAGAAGGGTGCTGAGTGTCTCTCTCAAAGAACAGCGTGGGTTTTCTTTCAGGGGCTTGGTGGGGAGGAGCCCACTGTGAGGCAGGATGTTAGTGCTGACCTGTGGACAATGAGGATGCAAGGGGACAGGAGCCTATGTCAGCCCTGCCACCCATCAACCCTCTCACAGTCCTCTGTGCTCCTGAGGTCTCTTCCTGATGGGATATACCCTGCCTTTCTACGTATGTGTGTGCACACGTGCACTCAGTCATGTCCAGCTCCTTGCAGCTCCATGGACTATAGCCTACTAGGCTCCTCTATCCATGAAATTTTCCAGGCAAGAATACGGGAGTAGGATATCATTTTGTCCTCCAAGGGATCTTCCCAACGCAGGGATTGAACCCATGTCTCCTGTGTCTACGGCATCGGCAGGTGGATTCTTTATCACTGTACCACCTGAGAAACCCTCCTTTTTTTTTTTTATCAGTTTCCATTCACTGGAAGGACTGATGCTGAAGGTGAAACTCCAATTCTTTGGCTTCGCAATTCTTTGGCGAAGAACTGACTCATTTGAAAAGACCCCGAAGCTGAGAAAGATTGAAGGCGGGAGGAGAAGGGGATGACAGAGGATGAGATGGTTGAATGGCATCACTGACTCAATGGACATGAGTTTGAGTAAACTCCAGGAGTTGGTGATGGACAGGGAGGCCTGGTGTACTGCAGTCTATGGGGTCGCAAAGAGTCAGACATGACTGAGTGACTGAACTGAACTCTCCCTGATCCTCTCTACCTAGTTGAATTATCTCTCCATCCTTTAAAGTCTTATTCAGATCCCACCTCCTCCAGGAAGCCTTCCTGGATGGCTTCAGCTGGAAGTAATTTCCCTCTACTCTGAATTTTTAGAGCCCTTGATGACTATACATTCTGGGGGTACCCACATAAAAGATAATTTATAGCACTAATAAAAAGTATTAATTTTAATATTACTGTTAAGTTTTTATTAATTTAAAATTTATTATTCTAATAAATATTAATTAAAGCATTAATACTTAAATTAATTATTGATTTTAACTATAATTATTAATTATAACTATTAATTATAGTGCTTGGTATGAGTACCTCCATATAGGCACTATTTTTTGCACTTTACTGATATAAAGTCAGAATCCTGACAATGACTCTTTAAGTTAGGTTGTATTATTACTCACGATTTATGAATCCTAGCCTGAAAAATCCCATGGATGGAGGAGCCTGGTGGGCTGCAGTCCATGGGGTCGCTGAGAGTCAGACACGACCGAGTGACTTCACTTTCACTTTTCACTTTTATGCATTGGAGAAGGCAATGGCAACCTACTCCAGTGTTCTTGCCTGGAGACTCCCAGGGACGGGGGAGCCTAGTGGGCTGCCATCTATAGGGTCGCACAGAGTCGGACACGACTGAAGCGACTTAGCAGCAGCAGCAGCAGCAGGGCCCATAATGATGTCATAATTCTCTCATCGGATTAGAAGCTCCATTTACCATCTCTTTGACTTACTGACTTGTCGCTTTCTCAGTACAAGGCTCAGGGACTTGCAGCTGGTAACTGTTCACCTCATTTTCATCCATTTAATTCTGTTTTGCTTAAGAGACTTGAGATCAGGAAAATAGCATCTGAAAATCATTTCCATCAGTCATGTATGCTACCTTTATATTTCTGTCAACAAGAAGGATGGTGTAGTGGAGTAGGTAGGATTGATACAAAATCAAAAGAAAAAAAAGACCTCATTTCATATGTATTGTATGCCAGGCACTGTGGTAAGTGACATATATTCACTCTTTCTTAATCTCAGCTTTTTTCCCCAAAAGATCAGAGAGAAGTTGCAAAATGGTCAAATAAGTAGATGAAGGTGTTCTACCAAAAGGAACATGAATGTAGGAAGTCAAAGAGAATCCTGGGTTCAGTTGTTACCCAAGAATGCATGCCTTGAGGACCCTTCTTTGGTGGTGAGCTACAGATTTGGCTCTAGGCTTCCTAGTGTTTATGACAACAAAAGGACACACAATCAATTCCAACACTCACATTGCCTCTGAGATAACAACAAACCAGCTATTCAGACGAAGCACACATAAATGTCACATCAAATAGCTTCCTGTTACAATTCTCAGGGCAAGCCAGTCTCATTTTGCTGAAGGGCGAATGTTAAAATCTATTCGAGAAGGAGATAGAGCTATAGGATCTAGTTATGCAGTCTAATTTGATTCAAGACATTCACAGACTGTACACATTTCAGGAAATTCTCAAGTGGGCTCCATACTATCTTCTCCAGACAATTCCCTTTCCACCTTCAACTAACAGCTGGATAGGAGTTTTAGTTTAACACCCATTAACATTCTATAAAACTAGCATGCCCAGGAACAGCTTCTGGAAAACCCAGTCTTCCAGGTAACATGGAGCTTTAAAAATTGAGGTTTTCAGTGGGGGAAATGAAATGCAAACTCCTCTGCATGATTTATGATGCTTTTCACAACCCAACCTCAAGCTGCTGTTCCAGACCTAATTTAATGCCATCCCCACCCTGCAGCATCCTCATGTTTTGTCCGAACTAAACTACATAGTTTCATGAATATTCTCCATGCTCTCACACACTGTGAGCTAACAGATGGTTCCTAAGACACCCTCTCTTCCCTCCCTTCTCCCCCATGACTTCTCTGCCTACTGCGTCTTGAAGGATGCTATCTTTTCTGACCCCATCTAACAATTAATCTTACCCCTTATTAGGCTCCCATAGCACTTTGCTTATATCACATTTTATTATCCCCTTTTGTTAGCTTCTTTGATTTTTCTGCCAAACTGTGAACTCCTTCAGGGTGGACTGTGTCTTATTTTTGTTTTGTTTTTTTTTTAATCCCAGCATTGGGGATCCAATCTGACCCTGATTTATTTCACCAAATATTTATTGAGGGCTTCCTGTACTAACAAAGCAAGCTGGGACAATTTCCATCCTGCGATGCTAAGTGAAAAAACAAGAGTTACCTCATAGTGACCCAAATATGTTTCCACCATTCTCTGAAACCATCTAGTATTGTGTAGATGGACTTCTCGATGTGGCTTAATTTAGAAAAGGATGACCCAGTAAATAGATTGAACCACCAACTGATTCTACTGAACTCTTTTTATCCTGACTCAATATCGCCCAGATTTGAACACTCCAAAGGAAGCTGCGCTTGTACACTGCCATTTATTCCAAGTTTGTGTAACACCTGATGCCAAAGAACTTTGGAAAATTACATTCAGCATCTGGATACATCACTTCATTTACCAATAAAACATATACCCCTTTTAAGTAAAACAGAGCAACCATCCCAGGACACCTTAATATTTTTACAACAGAGCAAAGAGGAGGGTCAGAATTTTTAAAAAGCTGTCTACTCCTCCATGATTTCCTGACAGGAATAGGAAATTTAAGAAGTTACCAAATTTCATTGTCAGTGAAACAGACTACTTAATGGAGGTTATAGTAAGTATTGTGCAAATCTGACCGTATTTCTGGACTTCTAGAACTTTCCGTCAGCTGTCCATTACAAAAAGCCATGTTGTGAATGTTAATAGATACATAAACTCTGTGCAAACATGAAAACATTTCCATAAATGGGGTTCTGAAAATGTGTTGAGCAAGCAGTTTGGAAGCATTTTAGATACAACTTAGAACCAGTATTAGATGTTACTTTACATCAAATTGTTTATATTTATACACTTACTAGTCTAACAAAGTTTCTTTTGCTTTGTAAATATGTATGCAAAAGAGAATAAACACTACTAATATTTGTTAGAAAATTGTTAATTTACTTTATAGAGGATGTTCACAACAGAACATAGCTCTTTCAGCAGAAGGTAGATTTAGTGGACAAAGAAAGATTAAGCCCAGGACATTATAAATTCACCATTATTTTTCTATTTTTAGATTAAAAAACTCACCAAATTTATGTTGAGATTTACTTGTGTGTCAGCCTCTGTAGTTGGTACTAAAGAAAGAAAGATGACTAAAATATTCTACCCAAGTGGAACTTATAATACAATAGAGAAGATCAGTAAAACTATAATAAAATTTCAACACTGTATTATGTAAATTCTAAGACAGAGATACTCAAGTGCTATGGAAACTCAGAGAAAAGGCATTCAGGAGGTAAAAGAAAGGTTTTCTGAAGATACTGAGTCTTAGAACGATGCACAAAGCACTATTTACGAGATGGAGAAAAACTGTCAGTGGAGTAAGAGCAGAAGGCACCAATGACAAGATTTGGAATACCTCACAGATGAATGGATAGGTGATGACGAGGAGGTTTTGAAGGAAATCAAGAAGTGATGAGAGAGGTGCCAATGGAATCATGAGAAAATAGTGCCAAGTGTTGTGGAAAGCAAGAAATTATAGACAGAACCCCAGGAGAAAGTAATATTCAACAGTAAAGCACAGAGAAAAAGAGAAAAAGATATCACCACTTAGAATTATTATTGTTGTCTAGTCACTAAGTCATATCTGACTCTTTTGTGACCAGATGAACTGTAGCCCACCAGGCTCCTCTGTCCATGGGATTTCCCAGACAAGAATATGGGAGTGGGTTGCCATTTCCTTCTCTAGGGGATCTTCCTGACCCAGGGACCAAACTTGCATCTCCTGCATTGGCAGGTGGATTCTTTATCCCTTACCCCCAGGGAAGCCCCACTACTTATTAGAGAAAAACCATAATTCAAAAAGATACACACCCCCCAAAGTTCCCTGCAGCACTATTTACAATAGCCAAGACATGGAAGTAAGCTAAATGTCGTCAAAAGAGGAATGGATAAGGAAGATGTGGTACATATATACAATGGAATATTACTCAGCCATAAAGAGAAACAGAATTGTACCATTTGCAGAGACGTAAATGGACTGGCACCCCACTCCAGTACTCTTGCCTGGAAAATCCCATGGATGGAGGAGCCTGGTAGGCTGCAGTCCATGGGGTTGCTAGGAGTTGAACACGACCAAGCGACTTCATTTTTATGCATTGGAGAAGGAAATGGCAACCCACTCCAGTGTTCTTGCCTGGAGAACCCCAGGGACAGGGGAGCCTGGTGGGCTGCCATCTCTGGGGTTGCACAGAGTCGGACACAACTGAAGTGACTTAGCAGCAGCAGCAGCAGCAGCAAATGGACCTAGAGACTGTCATACAGTGAAACAAATCAGAAAAACAAATATCGTATAGTAATATGTATATGTGGAATCTAGGAAAATGGTAGAGATGCCTTACTTGCAAAGCAGAAATAGAGACACGGACATAGAGAACAAATGTGTGGATACCAAGGGGGTAATTAAAAGGGATGAATTAGGAGATTGGGATGGACATATACACTATTGGTACTATGTATAAAATAGGTAACTATAATAAGAATCTACTGTACAGCACAGGGAACTCTACTCAATGCTCTGTAGTGACCCAAATGGGAGGAAAATTCAAAAAATAGGGGATATATGTAAGCATATTCCGGATTCACTTTGCCATACAGTAGAAACACAACATTGTAAAGCAACCATACTCCAATAAAAATTAATAAAAGTAAACAAAGGGAACCTAATTAAATTCAAAACATTTTGCACAGCAAAGGAACAATGAACAAAATGAAAAGACAACCTACAGGATGGGAGAAAATATTTGCAGATGATGTGACCGACAAAGGATTAAGTTCCCAAATTTATGAAGAACACATGCAACTCAGTATCAAAAAACAAACAACCCAATCAAAAAATAAGCACAGAACCTAAATAGACATTTCCCTAATGAAAACACCTAATTGCCAAGAGGCACATGAAAAGATACTCAACATCATTATTTATTAGAGAAATGCAAAACAAAGCTACAATGAGATATCATCTCAAACCAGTCAGAATGGCCATCATCAAAAAGTCAACAACAATAAATGATGGAGAGGGTGTGGAAAAAAGGGAACCCTCCTGGTGCAGCTATTATGGAAAACAGTATGGAGGTTCCTCAGAAAACTAAATATAGAGTTGCCATATGACCCAGCAATCTCATTCCTGGATTTTGTCTGGCACATACCCAGACAAAACTATGATTCGAAAAGATACCTGTACCCTATGTTCATGGCAGCACTATATACAATAGCCAAGACATGGAAGCAACCTGAATGTCCACTGACAGATGAATGGATAGAGAAGATATGAGAATGTGATGGGATATTATTCAGCCATTAAAAAGAATGAAATAATGCCATTTTCAGCAACATGGATGGACCCAGAGATTATAATACTAAGTGAAGTCAGAACGACAAATACCATATAATGTCATTTATATGTGGAATCTAAAATACAACACAAATCAACACATCTACAAAACAAAAATGAACTCACAGATACAGAGAACAGACCTGTAGTTGCCAAGGTGAGAGGTAGAGGAGAGAAGGATTGTGAGTTTTTGATTAGAAGATGCAAATTAGTATACATAGAATGGATAAACAAGGTCCTCTTTTAGCACAGAGAACTATATTCAATATCCTGTGATAAATCATAATAACAAAGTATATATGTGTATAACTAAGTCACTTTGCTATACAACAGGAATTAACATTGGAAATCAACTACACTTCAATAAAAATTTTTTTAAAGTAGAGAAGAGATGATGAAGCAATGTCCTTGAACTGATGGGAGGCCAAGTATATGGGTTGGAAGAGTTAGCCATAAGGAAGAGACCTCTAACCCTAACCCTAGAGGAATACCTCTAACCCTCCAAGACACTGGGGAAAGATTCAAGAAGTGAAGCTGAGGTGGGTAAACTTGGAGGGAGAAGCACCACAGGACGATACAGTTCAGGCCAGATGGCTCCAGTTTTGTGAAGTAGGCTACAAAGTCACCTACTAATAGTGAGGACACAGAGATTAGCGAAAAGGCTGGAGGAAAAGGGTAGCTTGGGGCCATCAGGGAAGTAAGTAGAAAGGAGGAAATAAATCTCTGATGGCAGGGGACAGCCTTGGGTTTGAGATGCCTCTGATTCATACAGCTGTGATTTTCTCCACCTGCAAGCAGAAGCCCAGGAAGAGAAGCAGGTAATTATAGCAAACATTTACTGACCATTTACAATGTCCCAAAACTGATCTTAGCATCTCTACATATTGTGGTAGGCAGAATAATGACCTCCTAATAATGTCCACATCATAAACTCTGGGATCTGTACATTTGCTGCGTTATATGGCAAAGGGAAATTAAGGTTGCAGATGGAATTAAGGTTGCTGATCAGCTAACTGTAAACTAGGGAGAGTATCCTAGATTATATAGGTTATGTGGGCCCAACATAATAAGGGTCCTATAAGTAGACGAGGAAAGTACAAGAGAAGATCAGAGTGATGTGAAGTGAGGACTCAATCTGCCTTTGCTGGCTTTGAAGTAGGAGGAAGGGGACCTAAGTCAAGGAATGGGGGTGACCTCTAGAAGCTAAAAAAGACAAGGAAGTGGATCCTACCCTAGAGCCTCTAGAAAGGAAGGCAGTCCTGCTGACAACTTGATTTTAGCCCCTTGAGACTCTGCCAGACTTCTGGCCTACAGAAATGTAAAACTGTAAATTGCATTATTTAGTTTTTCAAATGTGTGATAACTGGTTACTGCAGAAATGTAAAATAGATATGTGTGTGTGTGTGTGTGTGTGTGTGTGTGTATCACTTTCTTTTAACCGTCACAATGTTATTTTACTAGTTGGGAAATTTGGGGAGTTGACCTGGTTATTGACCTGGATTATCATGAAGGAAGTGGGGATAAACCTTGAGGAAATGTTTCTATAAAGCAAGGCATCGGCCTCAAGGGAAGCATTTGTAGAATTTTTAGGCAAGGAATTATTCCATTATGGACCACTTTCAAAGGCCCAGAGGGATCAAGGGCTTCTGACAGCATCTAGTTCTTCCATCTAGATGTCCCCATCCTAGACCCCAGTATCTCATTCTTTCCTTATCAAGCCCTGACTTTAGCATATGAGATTTGGTGGGGCTGCGTAGTAGGGCTTCTCTGTAATGTATTGTTCACATTCAAGTCCTGGGCCTGATTTTCAGCCCCGTCTGCCTTCTGCCTGTAGTGGTGGGGGATCTCTTTAAGTCCATGAGAGAGGCCTTTTGAATTGCATATTATGTCCTGAATAAGCAGTTGGTTTGGTTGAGCCAGCCAACTCCACAGCCTTTATAGTTACCATTGGACCAGATCTCTCATGTGTTTGCGAGTTTGCAAATACCAATATCCCATCCCACCTGACCTTAGGTGAGATGCTTAGTAATTGTAATGTTACATAATGTACTTTACTTAAATCCTAGGGAGTCCTTTTATGATTGTTCAATCTAAAACCTCATAAAATTCACTGTTCCTACAGTTTCCTTTATAATACATAACACTGTAATTATTTTATTTATGTATGTGTCTAAAATTTACTATTTGTAAATCAGATATAATGAGACCTTTTAAAATGCAATGCTAGTTCAAAGCTTGGCACAAAATGGACTCAATAAATATTTACAAAACAAATATCTGAATTTACTTCACTGGGCTTGAATGAATTAACAGTGCAGTATATGTGAAAAGCATTTTAATTGTAAAATATTTTATCTGTACCAAACACTAGATGAAAATATTTCAGAATGTTCAAAACTGTCTTGGTGGATCAATGATTTGATGCTACACCAAAAATAGCAGTACTTGTATAAACTTTATGGATTTTTATTATATAACAATGTTTCAAATGCTCATATCTACAATTTTTACAGTATTTTTTGAAATGCATCATTTTATCTTTAGTAAATGAATTATATGCAAAACTCTAATTATGGAAAAATGGCACATTTGGGGGGTTCTGAATGTGTAAATGATTATATATATAGTGAGGAATTACTTTCCTTTCCCCACCAGCCAGATTGTTTAAATTCCTCTGAGATTGGAGATAAGAGAGAAAGACAATATAGCACTGAAATTAATACACCTCTGAAATGCCAGTCACAGAGGTGCCCATCAGCTTTGAGTCCTGACTTAATTGAGCATTGGATACATATGAAAATGAGTTACTTGCCGCTGTCACATAGTTTGTATCTATAATCAGAAAAATATGAGTCTTAAAGTTCAGGTGCATATTGACATTCTCCAGCCTGCTGAAGGAAGAAGATTATGACCTTTCAAAGCCATGAGCAATCACTTAATGTCCATTTCTTCAGCCATCTGGAACCATCAAATCAAGAAGCATTTTTGGAAAGCTCAGATTTTGAATTGCAAAGTGATATCCAAATCATCTAGCTATTACGCAGCTGGGGCAAAGGGAAATTAATCAAGCAGTAGATTTTTAAAAGAGAAATTTGGCTTGCATCTTTTACAGATGAGGTGAAGGAGACATGCTGAAAACATTTTCCAGAAACAAAATCCTTTGTGGCTATAATTCTTTCAACAGTTTAATGATAATGTGTCCTGGAGTAATTGTTAGAAATGCATAGGATGGGCATGCTGACTTCTCATATGAAATGTCTAGGATCAGTCCCAAACCCATATAATAGAGTGCTGGCTCTCACAGGCACAGGACTGCTTCTCACACTTTAACAAATTTCCCAAACACCACCCTCCTAAATTATTTCCATAGGACTACAAGAAGCAAGTTCAATAATTGGCTGAGGCCTTAAAGTTTCATGCTTTCCATTTCACACGGGGTTCAGATAGGAAAGAACACTGCTGGCTATCACAATCTGGGTACCTAATAGACCAGTACCTAGTACTCACAATCTGAGTACCTAGTATACCTGTATTATCTCATCTCATTCAGCCCACTCTCTAATATCCTGACATGATTTTTTTAAATGTCAATGACAAGGAAACAGACAAATCATACACGGGCACAAACGCTAAGCACCAGAGCATGGATACAAACCCATTTCTAATAGGCTTCAAGTCTCATGCTCTTTCAACTACATTATCTGCTCTTCCCACCAGTGTTAAGGCCAATGCTTGCCACTGGCCTCCAAAGAATGCTCCCTATTTTTGAATCTAAATTCAGCTCCCTGGCGAGTTTTCTCTCAGTGGCTCACAGCATCTGGCAAATTAGTGATGTCTTTAGGAAAAGCCCCATCGAGGCTGTGTTCCCACAAGTGACGACTGCCAGGAACTGAAGCTGGTTCTCACTCAACAGTCTACCCTGGAGCCTTCTATAGCAGGAACTCTAAGCAGCAGCAGTTGCTGTTTAAAAGTCATGGCTCCCAACCGCAGCTCACTTAAGCTGCCTCCTAGCCATCTCTCTTGATAATGAGACCTCTTGGCAGTAAACAGGCAAATTATCAGCAGGGTCCTCTATGGGCTTTCCAGTCTCAGATAGCTATGGCTACCCAATAAATGATTATGAATAAAGTCACATAAGCTCTTTGAAGAAAATTATTGCAATTTCAATGCACATTTCCATTCAGTGTTATACTTTTGTTGTCCCATAGCCCTGTTCTGTTTTGCTGAAGGCCAAGAAGCACTCAGGCTTCTCTCTCTCTCTCTCTTTTTTTTTTTTAATTTTTTAATCGAAGAATAATTGCTTTACAGAATTTTGTTGCTTTCTGTCAAACCTCAATATGAATCAGCCATAGGCATACATATATCCCCTACCTTTTGATCCTCCATCCCATCTCCCTCCCCATCCCACCCCTCTAGGTTGATACAGAGCCCCTGTTTGAGTTTTCTGAGCCATACAGCATAACCAATGGGAATTTGCTGCACGGCTCAGCCTTTTCTTAATCTTCAGAGGGAACCATTCTCTAAGGAGAGAGGAATCAAGAATCACTTATTCTCTTCTGGAAGTACTGGATTCAGATCATATCAAGATGGAATGCTGTAAAACCTCAGACCCTCTTTTCTTAGTGGTGCAGAAGCATCTAAACAAGTCAAGAGTCCAAAAGAGTTCCAGAAATTCTTGAGAAATTCCAGGTAGTATTCAAATGCAATACTATTAGAAACCTCATCTAAAGCAGGCCACATACTGAATGTTTTTCTTTCTCCTCGACTTTCTATGATAATTTATTTCTCTTAGCTTGAAAGAAAGCCTTTATTTGATTGAACTGTCTCTCTGGCTACCAATCAATTTCTCTCCTGCCTTTTAGTCTTTACATTCTGCACTAGAGATGAACCTGCTTTGATTCTCCTATTTTCTCATCTTTTGCAATTTGATTCCTTACCCACAAACTTTAATATTCTTGGATGCTAATGTACATAATTCCAGTGACCTTTAAGTCATCATTTTCCTTTCTCCTTCTCTAGAACCTTCCAGGAGAGAAACCAAGATCTCTGGCTCTCGGCTCCAGCTGAGCTCTTCAAAAAGCCAGCATCATCTTACTAGTCACACGAAGGTGCCATCTTGGAAGCAAATCCTCCAGCCCTCAGCTAATCATCATTACCCACCAGATACTCCCCAGATATCACTGCATGGAGCAGAGACAAGCCTTCCCCTTGAGTCTTGCCCAAATTAAAGATTTATGAGAAAGAGAGGGAGATGCTATTACTTTAAGCCACTGTTTTAACTAAACTACATGACTTCAATCATAAAGGGTCTGACCTCTGAATTCCTCAGCACCACTCATCTGTCACTAAACTCTGCTATCTTAAGTTTTCTTCCCCTTGTACTTAGAAAATACATTACCAGCTCAGTAATTAGTTTCTTGGGGACAGGTATCTCATACTACATTTGTGGAGTTTTCTTTATCTTCTGGTACAGTAACTTTTGAGGCAGTGGATATTCTATAAGTATTTCTTGGATAATTAAATCAGAGACTATGTGTTCTGTAAGATAAAATAATTTCTTACTGTGCCAGTTCTGCAAACATGAGATATGGCGTAGAGCAGACATATTAAAGCCCACCCAGACTCTGGGTAAATAAGAACACTGACATTTAAGACACTAAAGTATTTGCATTATAGAAAATGTGTATAATCACCAATTATTCAAACCTCTAACATGCTTATTTAATGCTCCACTGAAATTTGATATCCAAATTTGGGAATTTATTGAAAAAGTCAAACCACATCAGCATCTCATCACTCAATATATTTTTTTGATTAAAGGGTTACAACACAAATGAAGCAAGTTCACAGTTAATGAGCTACAAATAATCTATTTGTAAATAATAATTACCCCAACAGTCAAATTAGTTAGACTGCAGGTTTATTCTAACTCTTTGTATTTATACCAATTTGTTTACTTTATCCTAATTAGTTAAAAATTTTCATCTAAAGATAATTGGAGAGAGATGACTTCTGGAATGACAATATGAGGAGCTCTACAAACTCACTGCCCAACAAAATAACCTAACTGGTCAAAACTATTTTAAAAAACAGTAAATTTAAAAAACAAAATTATTTTTCACCTGTGGTGGATTCATTTCGATATTTGGCAAAACTAATACAATATTGTAAAGTTTAAAAATAAAATTAAAAAAAAAAATCTCTGTAAATTGCCTAAGGGAATATAGAAATTGGGGAAATATTTAAGAAAATCTGCTAAATCTTGGAAAGAACAGTGAGAACCTGTGTCATTTGAGTCAGGACCTATTTCCCTTTTTGCCCCTCCCCCACAGCTCAGCACAATCGACATTCCACTTCAGAGGGGGCTCCCTCTCTATCAAGCTACCACACAAACACTAGCCTATGTCTCTGGGATTGAAGGGTTGCCAACGTTTCTCACCCTCCCCTAGTCAGCTGCTGCAAAGGCTAATTTTTAGACAAGGATGGTCATGAGGTTAGGGTCCGCCTTCCTCCATCCAGCTCCCTTTGTAGCCCCACTGATTCTATCCCAGGCAAACAGGGCTGACGCTACTGGGACCAATCACCCTCACCACAGTTTGCTCACAGAGAGAATGTTTCACTCTGGTCCTCTCGAGGCTACTGCCTCTGCCCATGGCCCTCCTCATTAGAGCAGGAATGGTATCCTAAGAGAAGTAGGTCATTGTCCCTGCTCTCAAATCCACAGCAGTGCCTCTGATATTTGGCTTAGAGGGAGAGGCATGCCAAAAGAATATGAGATGTAAAAGCTTTTCCCAAAGAAACTCAATTTATTTGGAACACATTGTGGAGAAATTCAATTCTAAGGTCATTCTCAAGGAACAATGGAGGTTCTGGGGGTAAGCACACAGGAAAAAAGAAAGCTGAGCACCAAATAATTAATGCTTTTGAACTGTGCTGTTGGAGAAGACTCTTGAGAGTTCCTTGGACTGTAAGGAGATCAAACCAGTCAATCCTTAAGGAAATAAGTCCTGAATATTCATTGGAAGGACTGATGCTGAAGCTAAAGCTCCCATACTCTGGCCACCTGATGCAAAGAACTGACTCATTGGAAAAGACCCTCATGCTGGGAAAGGCAGAAGGCAGGAAGAGAAGGGGACAACAGAGGATGAGATGGTTGGATGGCATCACTGACTCAATGGACATAAGTTTGAGCAAGCTCCAGGAGTTGGTGATGGACAGGGAAGCCTGGCATGCTGCAGTCTATGGGTGGCAAAGATTCGACATGACTAAACAACTGAACTGAATTCATAGGAGGTTGGCAGCCCCACAAAAGCAAGAAGAAAAACTGTAGGCTGGCTACATTATCAGAGCAAACCAGGTAAAGAGAGAACTGCTAAGATGAGCCCTCCTAAAGTCAAAACAAACCTGAAATCCTGGCTCTATAAGGAGCTCCAAATTTAATTGTATCAGACTGTGGAGCAACGTATGTACTAGGACACTATAAACAACAAAAATCAGCTAGCAATTAGTGGTGCCTAACAGCTGGGTGTCACTCCAGTGTTCTTGCCTGGAGAATCCCAGAGATGGGGGAGCCTGGTGGGCTGCCATCTATGGGGTTGCACAGAGTTGGACATGACTGAAGTGACTTAGCAGCAGCAACAGCTGGGTATGGATACCAACAGAGAGAAACATCTTAACAAAGAGATCAGAAAAACAGACCAAGAGAGCCCTATTAAAACTAGTCATCTCAGGACAACTGTGCCCATGCCTAAGCCTGCATCCTCTTAAGAATGACATCAAAGGCTTCACAGTACATGAAAAACAGGAATTACTAAAATACTCCAAAAATACTGCAGTCATGTTACTAAACAAATAAGCAAATCAATAACAAGAAACCTGAGGGAAGAGAAATCAGATCCAGAGTTCCTACAATATATTATTTTAAAATGTTCAGCTTTTAGCAAAAAAAAAAAAAAAGGAGAAATGTAAATAAGCAGGAGAGTATGTGGGAGATGGGGGAGTGGAAGAGGCAGAAATCACTTCTAGATGCCCAAATGTCTGACTTAATAGACTTCACACATCCATCCATCCACAACATTCAATAGTATGTTCAAAGAACTAAAGGAAACCATGCATTAAAAAGTAAAGGAAGGTGTGATGATGACAATGTCTCACCAAAAATAAGAAGAACAACAAAGAGACAGAAACTATAAAAATGAATGAAATGGAGATTCTAGAGTTGAAAATACAATAACTGAAATGAAAAGTCCACTAGAGAAACTCAACAGTGGTTTTGAACTTGCAGAAGAAGCAATGATCTTGAAGATAGGTTGATACAGGTTGCTCAATGCAAATAACAGAGAGATAAAAGAAGGATGAAAAATTAATATAAAATAGTAGCTGAAAATTCTAAAAATCTGATGAAAAACAGTAATCTATACATCCAAGAAGCTCAACATATTCCAAGCAGGATACAGGCAATGAGATCCACAGCCAGGCACTTCATAATTGAAATGCTGAAAAACAGAAAGAAAATCTTGAAAGCAGTTAAAACAATGAATTAATCATGTACAAAGGAGACCCCAAAAGATTAACAGCTAACTTCTCCCTAGAAACAATGAGACTGGAAGGCAGTGGGATGACGTATTCAAAATGCTCAACTTTAAGAAAAAATGGACAATTAAGACACTTATATCCAGCAAAATAATTTTTTAAAAAATAAAGACAAAAATCAAGGCATTCCTAGATAAACAAAACTGAGAGAATTTATTGCTAGCAGAAAATACTAAAGAAAGTTCTTCAAGCTAAAAGGAAGTAGCTGCAAACAGTAATTTAAATCTATGTTTTAAAAACAGAGTACTGATAGAGGTAATTCTGTAGTTACAGAAGACAGTATTGGGGCATATTTTTCCTCCTTTCTATTATTTAAAAAGCAATTGTGCAAAGCAATATGTATATAATTGTATTTGGGGGACTATATAATGGAAACGTAATATACTTGATTGTAACAGCAAAAAATAGTAGTATATTGTAATAAGGAAAGAACCTCATATGCTAACTAAAACACAGGAACAAATGAAGAGAAGAAGAAATGGCAAATAACACAGTTAATACAGCAAACTCTGTAAGTATATGTTTGCTCTTCTTGCTCTTCTTACCTACTTAAAACACACAAAATTATATAAAGTAATAATTACAACTATGCGTTGTTGGATTTGTGATATTATACACATACACATACAATAATAGAGCAAAAGAGGAGAAGAGATTATAAAACTTAAAGGAGCAACTTTTCTATATTTCACTGAAATAAAGTTGGCAAATCTGAAGCAGAGTTTGAAAATTAAGATGTGTATGGTATTCAAAGAGTAATCACTATACAATTAAGAGAATAAAACAAAAATATACAGTTGACCCTTTAACAATACAGGGTAACCCTGTACTCCAAACCTCTGCAATTGAAAATCTGCATATAACTTACAGTTGTCCCTGTGTATCTTCAGTTCTGAGTCTGTACATTCATCCAACTATGGATTGTGCAGTACTTGTAATATTCACTCTTGGAAAAATCTGTGTCTAAGTGGATATGTGCAGTTCAAACTTGTGTTAAGGGTCAACTGTATAGTGAAATATACTAGAAAATATTTATTAATGCAAAAACAAGTAGTAAAAGAAGAATAGAAGAACAAAATATTGTTATGGGTTGAGTTGTGTCTTTCCAAAATTTAGATGTTGAAGTCCTAACCTCCAGAATGTGACTTTATTTGGAGATATGGTCTTTACCTAGGTAATCAATTTAAAATGAGGTATTAGGGTGAGTCTTAATCTAATATGATTAAAATCCTTTTAAGAATGGGAAACTTAGGCACAAACAGAGGGGTGATGACATGAATAGAGACACAGGGAGAAGATGGCTATCTTCAAGCAAAGAAGGGTGAGAGAATAGTATGGAAACATATACATTGCTGCTGCTGCTGCTGCTGCTGCTAAGTCGCTTCAGTCGTGTCCGACTCTGTGTGACCCGATAGACGGCAGCCCACCAGGCTCCCCCATCCCTGGGATTCTCCAGGCAAGAACACTGGAGTGGGTTGCCATTTCCTTCTCCAATGCATGAAAGTGAAGTCGCTCAGTCATGTCCGACTCTTAGCGACCCCATGGACTGCAGCCTACCAGGCTCCTCCATCCATGGGATTTTCCAGGCAAGAGTACTGGAGTAACATGCCATTGCCTTCTCCGACATATACATTACTATATGTAAAATAGATAGCAAGTGAGAATTTTCTCTGTAAAACAGGGAGCTCAACACAGTGTTCTGTGACAATCTAGAGGAGTGGGATGGGGTGGGAAATGGGAGGGGGTTTCAGGAGGGATGGGACATATGTATACCTGCGGCTGATTTGTGTTGATGTGTGTCAGAGGCCAACACAATACTGTAGAGCAATTGTCTTCCAATAATTGCATTTTGTTCTATACTACTCAATATTGTACAATTACAATCTTTGATAATTATTAGTTACTCAAGAACAGTTTTAAGAATATTGTTCAGTTGTCATCACCAAAAGAATGATACTCAGATGTATTCTTTCTATAAAACTTCATAAGTAAAAAAAAAAATTTACATCCAAAAAAATAAAATCTATATCCAAGATAAATGAATAAAATCTATATCCAACTCTAAAAAAAAAAGAAGAGAGATCTGAAACAGATCCTTCTCTCACAGTCCTGAGAAGGAACTAACCCTGCTAACAACTTGGTCTTAGACTTCTATCTAGCCTCCAAAACTGTGTAACAACAAATTTCTGTTGTTTAAGCACCAGTTATGTTGTACTTTGTTATAACAGCCCTAGAAATATGCATATAGAAAACAAAGGAACATGGCAGATATAAAACTACTTTAATAATAATGTTAAGTGTGAATGGAGTAAACATTTCAATTAAAAGATAGCAATTGTCAGACAATAAAAAGACTACACTCAACTGTATCTGTCTATAAGGAAACCTAGTTTAGATTCAAAAACACAATAATTTTGAGAAAAATAAATAAAATAAACCATATCTTGCAAACAGTAAACATAAGAAAACTGGATTGACTATACTTACATCAGGCAAAATAGACTTTAGTACAAAAATGTTAATAAAAATAAAGAGAGACATTTTCTTATGACAAAAGGATCGATCCATCAGGAGGATACAGCAATTATAAACATTCCACCTAAAAACAGTCTGCTGCTGCTAAGTAACTTCAGTTGTGTCCGACTCTGTGCGACCCCAGAGACGGCAGCCCACCAGGCTCCCCTGTCCCTGGGATTCTCCAGGCAACAACACGAGTGGGTTGCCATTTCCTTCTCCAATGCATGAAAGTGAAGTCACTCAGTCGTGTCCGACCCTCAGCGACCCCATGGACTGCAGCCCACCAGGCTCCTCCGTCCATGGGATTTTCCAGGCAAAAGTATTAGAGTGGGTTGCCATTGCCTTCTCCAAAAACAGTCTAAAATACATGAAACAAAAACTCACAGAAATAAAGCAAGAAACAGGCAACTCAACAAGAGTTGGAGGCTTTCATGCTTCAGTTTCAATAATGGATACAGCAATAAGGCAGAAGATTAACAAATAGAAGTATTGAACAATATTATAAACCAACAGTACCCAACAGAAGACTTTACCTACAATTGTAGAATAGGCATTCTTCACAAGTGCCGGACTGGATGACTTACAAGATAGAATTAAGATTTCCAGGAGAAATATCAACAACCTTAATGGCAGAAAGAAAGGAGGAACTAAAGAGCCTCTTGATGAGGATGAAAGATGAGAGTGAAAAAGTCAGCTTAAAATTCAATATTAAAAAAAGCTAAGATCATGGCATCTGGTCCCATCACTTCATGGCAAAAAGAAGGGGAAAAGATGGAAGCGGAGACAAGTTCCCCTCTTCTTGGGCTCTAAAAATCACTGCAGATGGTGACTGCAGCCATGAAATTAGAAGACGATTGCTTCTTGGCAGGAAGGCTATGACAAACACAGTGTGTTAAAAAGCAAAGGCAGCACTTTGTCGACAAAGATCTATATAGTCAAGGCCATGGGTCTTTCCAGTAGTCATGTATGGATTTGAGAGCTGTATCATAAAGGCAGAATGCCAAAGAATTGATGCTTTCAAACTCTGGTGTTGGAGAAGATTCTTGAGAGTCCCTTGGACAGCAAGGAGATCAAACCAGTCAATCCTAAAGGAAATCAATCCTGAATATTCATTGAAAGGACTGATGCTGACGCTGAACCTCCAATACTTTGGCCACCTGATGAGAATAGCAAATTCACTGGAAAGACCCTGATGCTGGGAAAAATTGAAGGAAGAAGGAGAAAAGGGCAATGGAGAATAAGATAGTTGGGAGGCATCACTGATTCATGGACATGAACTTGGGCAAACTCCAGGAGATGGTGAGGGACAGGAAAGCCCGGCATGCTGAAGTCCAGGGAATCGCAGAGTCAGACATGACTTGGTGACTGAACAACAACAAAAAGTGCATGGATTCTCCATGATCTACCATATGATAGGCAGTAAAACAAGCCTCAGTAAATTTAAAAGGATTTAAATCTTACAAATGATGATCTCCACAACAGAATGAACTTAGAAATCAATAACAGAAATTTAGAAAATTTATAAGTATGTTCGTATTAAAAAACACTCCTAAATATCCAGCAGGTCAAAGAAGAAATTCCAAAGGAATTGGAAAATATCTTGAAATGAAAATAAAATTAAAATACAATATAGCAAAACTTATGGTATGCAAACAAAGCTTTGGGGGAAATTTATAGCTAGCCTGTATTAAAAAAGAAAAATCTCATATCAGTAACCTAATATTCCATATTAAGAAACTAGAAAAAGAAGAGCACATTAACTCTAAAACAAGCAAAAGGAAATAAATAATAAAGACTCCTTACCAACTGAACTATCAGGGAAGCCCAAAGATTACAGTAGACATTAGCAAAAGGAGAAGAGAAAAACAATGGAGAAAAAAACAAAACCAAAATTTCTTTGAAAAAAATAATTGACAAAACCTTCAGCTAAACTAACAAAAAAAGAGAGATGAGACATGTTTCTAAAATCAGAATGAAGGAGGGAACAGAACTACCAATAGAACTACCAGCCTTACAGAAATGAAAAAATTATAAGGATACACTATGAACAACTGTATGCCAACAAATTAAATAATATAGATGAAACAAATTCCTAGATAGATACAAACTACTAAAAGGAGTTAAGCAGCAAAAGACAATCTGAATAGATATAGATTATTAGTAATAATATAAAAAGAAATTATACACAAAGAAAAACCCAGAACCGTATGGTTTCACTGGTCAATATTACCAGATATTTAAAGAGTAAGTACCAATACTTCATAAACTCTTTCAAAAAACAGAAGGGGAAAAAACAGTTCCTTTTATGAAGTCAAATATTACCCCAATACCAAAACCACATGAAGATATCACAAGAATAAAAAAACTATAGACCATTATCTCTTATGAATATAGACAAAAACCAACAAAATATTAGCAAACCAAATTAAGCAACATTTTAAAAGATTATAAATCATCATCAAGGTATAAAAAGACTATACATCAAGACCAAGTGGAATTTATTGCAGGAATGAAAGATTGGGTCAACATTCAAACATTGAAATTATACTAATAAAAATGATGAATCACATAATCATCTCAGTAGTTGCTGAAAAGGCATTTAACACAGTAGAACATCCTTTCATAAAAAAACACTTAACTAACTAGGAATAGAAAGGAACATTCTCAATCTGAAAAAGGACCCCCTACAAGAAACCTAGAGCAAAAAGGAACTAGTGTGAAGGTTCTGCCAGCTGCAAAGTATGTCTATTCCAATTATGCATTCTCAGATGGTTCAGGAACCCCTTGGAACCACTGTGAGATAGACCAATACTAAAACTCCATTGATCATCAACCACCATAAACCCCTACTCTGGTGCTCCACAGTTGACTCTGGGTCACCTGGAATTAGAGTCAGTTTGGAGTCAATGTTCAGATTATTTCCTTTTCCCCAATGCAGTTACCCTCCTAAAAGGCCATAGGTTCCCTTAGAAGAAGTCTGGAAGAAAGATTAACAGTAGAGTTGACCCCTGAACAGCAGGAGATTCAACTGCATGGGTTCCACTTACACGTGCATTTCTTTCAATAAATACATACTGTGGTACTACTCAATCCAAAGGTCGTTGAATCCATGGGTGTAGAACTGTGAATATGGAGGACTAACTGTAAAGTTAAACTTGGAGTTTTTGATTGCATGGAGGGTCTGCACCTTAACCTCCATACTATTTAAGGGTGAGCTCTATAAATTTTGGTAGATGCAAGATACAAGTGCTTTATAGTAATGAGATTTTTCTTCAAGGAGATTTGGCTTTCCCTTCACTCAAGGACCTCTGGGCCTGAAAACTGACTCAAGTCTCAGAATTGATTGAAGAACCATGACTCTATTTTATTATTCAAGTTAGACTTTTGCTCACTTGAGTTAGAAATTTTCTGCTTATACAGATCAAGAATAAGTACTCTATCTCTTTTACATCTAAGAAAGTGAAAGTGTTAGTCGCTCAGTCATGTCTGGCTCTTTGTGATCCCATGGACTGTAGCTCTCCAGGCTTCTCTGTCCATGGAATTCTCCTGGCAAGAATACTAGGGTGGGTTGCCATTCCCTTCTCCAGGGGATCTTCCCAACCCAGGGATCGAAGTACGTCTCCCTCATTGCAGGCAGATTCTTTACCACTGAGCCACCAGGGAAGCCTTCTAGAGACACCACGATTATTTAGCCAGCACCAAAGGCCTGTGCAAGTCAGACTATTCTGATAGCTCCTTTGACTCTGCTGTTTATGATGGTAGCCATGCCATTGCCTTTGGTAGTTGAGTGTCTTCACTTGGCCGCTGCCATCCAATTACTTCTATTGCATTTAGGTTTCCCAACTCAGTGACTGCAGTACCAACTGTAAGGTCTGACCTACAGAGAAGAGGGATCACAGAGCTCCCCTCACAAATATATTTTTCCAAGTACTAGTGAAAGGGCTATCTTTTGGATTCTCACATTATGGATAAGTAAGTCTTAAATGAATACTCCACTCTAACATTCCAATCTCCCTAAGTCTTTGAATTCTTTCTTCTCTACACTAAATCAAGGCATGTCTGGCATTTCCAATTTGCTCATGGTGAGCCACATTTTGGTCCATGTTTCATCATTCTAAAAGGGGAAAATCTCAATGCTTCCCTCAAAAATCAGAAGCAAGGGCTTCCCTGATGGCTCAATGGTAAAGAGTCCACCTGCCACTACAGGAGACACGGGTTCAATCCTTGATCCAGCAAGATCCCACATACTGCAGAGCAGCTAAACTTCTGTGCTATAACTACTGAGCCTGTGCTTTACAGCCTGGGAGCTGCAACCACTGAAGCCCTTGCACCCTAGAGCCTGTGCTCTGCAGCAAGAGAAGGTACCACAATGAGAAGCCTGCAAACCACAACTACAGAGTAGCCCCCATCACCAGATGGCCAACACCAAAATCAGATTGATTATACTCTTTGCAGCCAAAGATGGAGAAGCTCTATACAGTCAGCAAAAACAAGACCAGGAGATGACTGTGGCTCAGATCTTGAACTTCCCGTTTGCAAAATTCAGACTTAAATTGAAGAAAGTAGGGAAAACCACTAGACCATTCATGTATGACCTAAATCAAATCCCTTACAATTATACAGTGGAAGTGAGAAATAGATTTAAGGGACTAGATCTGATAGACAGAGTACCTGATGAACTACAGACAGAGGTTTGTGACATTGTACAGGAGACAGGGATCAAGACCATTCCCAAGAAGGAAAAATGCAAAAAAACCAAAATGGCTGTCTGGGGAGGCCTTACAAATAGCTGTGAAAAGAAGAGAAGCGAAAAACAAAGGAGAAAAGGAAAGATATACCCATTTGAATGCAGAGTTCCAAAGAATAGCAAGGAGAGATAAAAAAAAAAAGCCTTCCTCAGCAATCAGTGCAAAGAAATAGAGGAAAACAACAGAATGGGAAAGACTAGAGACCTCTTCAAGAAAATTAGAGATACCAAGGGAACATTTCATGAAAAGATGGGCTCAATAAAGAACAGAAATGGTATGGACCTAACAGAAGCAAAAGATATTAAGAAGAGGAGGTAAGACTACACAGAAGAACTGTACAAAAAAGATCTTCATGACCAGATAATCACAATGGTGTGATCACTCACCTAGAGCCAGAAATCCTAGAATGTGAAGTCAAGTGGGCCTTAGGAAGCATCACTACGAACAAAGCTAGTGGAAGTGATGGAATTCCAGTTGAGCTATTTCAAATCCTGAAAGATGATGCTGTGAAAGTGCTGCAGTCAATATGTCAGCAAATTTGGAAAACTCAGCAGTGGCCACAGGACTGGAAAAGGTCAGTTTTCATATCCCAAAGAAAGGCAATGCCAAAGAACGCTCAAACTACCGTGCAATTGCACTCATCTCACACACTAGCAAAGTAATGCTCAAAATTCTCCAAGCCAGGCTTCAGCAATATGTGAACTGTGAACTTCCAGATGTTCAAGCTGGTTTTAGAAAAGGTAGAGGAACCAAAGATCAAATTTCCAACATCCGCTGGATCATGGAAAAAGTAGGAGAGTTCCAGAAAAACATCTATTTCTGCTTTATTGACTATGCCAAAGCCTTTGACTGTGTGGATCACAATAAACTGTGGAAAATTCTAAAAGAGATGGGAATACCAGACCACCTGACCTGCTTCTTGAGAAACCTGTATGCAGGTCAGGAAGCAACAGTTAGGACTGGACAGGGAACAACAGACTGGTTCCAAATAGGAAAAGGAGTACGTCAAGGCTATATATTGTCACCCTGCTTATTTAACTCAAATGCAGAGTACATCATGAGAAATACTGGGCTGGAATAAGCACAAACTGGAATCAAGATTGCCGGGAGAAATATCAATAACCTCAGATATGCAGATGACACCACCCTTATGGCAGAAAGTAAAGAAGAACTAAAGAGCCTCTTGATGAAAGTGAAAGAGGAGAGTGAAAAAGTTGGCTTAAAACTCAACATTCAGAAAACTAAGATCATGGCATCCAGTCCCATCACTTCATGGCAAATGGATGGGGAAATAGTGGAAACAGTGGCTGACTTTATTTTGGGGGGCTCCAAAATCACTGCAGATGGTGACTGTAGCCATGAAATTAAAAGACACTTGCTCCTTGGAAGAAAAGTTATGACCAACCTAGACAGCATAGTAAAAAGCAGAAACATTACTTTGCCAAAAAAGGTCCTTCTAGTGAAGGCTATGATTTTTCCAGTAGTCATGTACGGATGTGAGAGTTGGACTATAAACAAAGCTGAGTGCCAAAGAATTGATGCTTGTGAACTGTGGTGTTGGAGCAGACTCTTGAGAGTCCCTTGGACTGCAAGGAGATCCAAGCAGTCCATCCTAAAGGAGATCAGTCCTGGGTGTTCATTGGAAGGCCTGATGCTTAAGCTGAAACTCCAATACTTTGGCCACCTGATGCGAAGAGTTAACTCATTTGAAAAGACCCTGATGCTGGGATAGATTGAAGGCAGGAGGAGAAGGGGACGACAGAGGATGAGATGGTTGAATGGCATCACCGACTCAATGAACATGAGTTTGAGTCAACTCCGGGAGTTGGTGATGGACAGGGAGGCTTAGAGAAGGCAATGGCACCCCACTCCAGTACTCTTGCCTGGAAAATCCCATGGACAGAGGAGCCTGATAGGCTACAGTCCATGGGGTCACTAAGAGTTGGACATGACTGAGCAACTTCGCTTTGACTTTTCACTTTCATGCATTGGAGGAGGAAATGGCAACCCACTCCAGTGTTCTTGCCTGGAGAATCCCATGGACAGAGGAGCCTGGTGGGCTGCCGTCTATGGGGTCTCACAGAGTCAGACACGACTGAAGCAACTTAGCAGCAGCAGGGAGGCTTGGTGTGCTGCAGTCCATGGGGTCACAAAGGATCGGACATGACTGAGCGACTGATCTGAACTGAACTGCAACTAAAGAAAAGCCCTTGCAACAGTGAAGACCCAGACAAATAAAAAATAAATGAATAAATACAATTACAAAAATAAAATAAAATCAGAAACAAGACAGGGATGACTGCTCTCACCACTTCTATTCAACATTATACTGGAGGTTCCAGCCAGGGCAAATTAGACTGAAAAAAGAGAAGGGCATCAGATTGTAAGATCAGATCAGATCAGTCGCTCAGTCGTGTCCAACTCTTTGCGACCCCATGAATCGAAGCATGCCAGGCCTCCCTGTCCGTCACCAACTCCCAGAGTTCACCCAGACTCACGTCCATTGAGTCAGTGATGCCATCCAGCTATCTCATCCTCTGTCGTCCCTTTCTCCTCTTGCTCCCAATCACTCCCAGCAACAGAGTCTTTTCCAATGAGTCAACTCTTCGCATGAGGTGGCCAAAGTACTGGAGTTTCAGCTTTAGCATCATTCCTTCCAAAGAAATCCCAGGGTTGATCTCCTTCAGAATGGACTGGTTGAATCTCCTTGCAGTCCAAGTGACTCTCAAGAGTCTTCTCCAACACCACAGTTCAAAAGCATCAATTCTTCGGTGCTCAGCCTTCTTCTCAGTCCAACTCTTACATCTGTACATGACCACTGGAAAAACCATAGCCTTGACTAGATGAACCTTTCTTGGCAAAGTAATGTCTCTGCTTTTGAATATGCTATCTAGGTTGGTCATAACTTTCCTTCCAAGGAGTAAGCGTCTTTTAATTTCATGGCTACAGTCACCATCTGCAGTGATTTTGGAGCCCAGAAAAATAAAGTCTGACACTGTTTCCACTGTTTCCCCATTTATTTCCCATGAAGTGATGGGACCAGATGCCATGATCTTCATTTTCTGAATGTTGAGCTTTAAGCCAACTTTTTCACTCTCCACTTTCACTTTGATCAAGAGGCTTTTTAGTTCCTCTTCACTTTCTGCCATAAGGGTGATGTCATCTGCATATCTGAGGTTATTGATATTTCTCCCTGCAATCTTAATTCCAGCTTGTGTTTCTTCCAGTCCAGCGTTTCTCATTGTAAAGGAAGAAGTAAAACTCTCTCTGTAGATGACATGAACATGTGTATAGAAAAATCCCAAGGAATCCATCAAAAGCTGTTGAAACTAATAAATGAATTCAGCCAGGTTGCAGACTGTAATATCAATATATAGAATCAACTGTATGCCTACACAAGAGCAGTGGATAATTCAAAAAATGCAATTAAGAAAATAATTTCATTTACAATAACTTCAAAAAGCATATAATATTGAAAATAGGCTTCACAAAGAACTGCAAAACTTATACTCAGAAAACTACAAAATACTGCTGCATGAAAATTAAAGACCTAATTAAAAGGAAAGCATCCTGTGTTCATGCACTGCAAGACAATACTGTTGAGATGGCAAACCACTTCAAATTGATCTATAGATTCAACCCAATCCCTATTAAATCTAAATTAACTTTTTTGCAGAAATTGACAAGATGACCTTAAAATTTATCTGGAAATTCAAGGGACCCAGAAGAGGCAAAACAATCTTGGGGGGGTGGGGGGAATAAAAACAAAATTGGAGGATGTAACACTTCCTAATTTTAAAACTTACTATAAATTTACAACAATCAAGACCTGTGACATTGGCCTAAATCTAGATGTACAGATCAAGAAAACAGATATGAAAGTCCTGATTTTATTTTCACATTTGTGATCCAATGACAAGAAACAATAATAAGAAAACCCAATAAAGAAAAAAGTAGTCTTTTCAACAAATAGTGCCAGGACAGCTGGATTTCCACAAGTCAAAGAACGAAGTTGGACCCTATACCATAACACTGTATATAAAAATTAACTCACACTAAATACTATATAATACTGTATGCAACCTAAATATAAAATCTAAGATTAGAAGATACTTTGAAAAAATCATAGGCATAAATTTTCATGTGTGTGCATGTGTGTGTTCAGTCATGTCTGACTCTGCAACCCCCACGGACTGTAGCTCATCAGGCTCCTCTGTCCCTGGAATTTTCCAGGCAAGAATACTGGAACAGGTTGCTATTTCCTACTCCAGGGGATCTTCTCAACCCAGAGATCAAGCTGTGTCTCTTATGCCTCCTGCATTGGCAGGAGGATTCTTTACCACTAGCATCACCTGAGAGGCCCCCAAATTTTCATGACTTTGGATTACACAATGGTTTCTTAGGTGTAAGCTAAACGCCAAGCATCAAGAGGAAAAATAGATAAACTGAACATCATCAAAATTAAAAGCTTTTGTACAATAAAGAGTACCACTAAGAAAGTCCAAACACAGTTCATAAAATAGGAGAAAATATTTGCAAATCATGTATCTGATAAAGGATAAAGAGCTCTTACAGTGCAATAATAAAAGGACAACTCAATTAAAAAGTAGGCAAAGAATCTGAATAGACATTTTTCCTAAGAAGACATACAAATGGCCGATAAGCACATGAAAAGATGTTTGCCATCATTACTTATTAGGTAAATGAAAATCAAAACTACAATGAGATACCACTTTACATGCACTAAGATGGCTATAATAAAAAAGACAAATAAAAACACATGTTGATGAAATTGGAGCCCTCATTCACTGTTCATAGGAATGTAACATGGTGTAGTCATTTTGAAAAACAGGCAGTTTCTAAAGAGGTTAAACTTAAGGTTATCCTTCTACCCAGCAATTCACCTTCTGGGTATATATTCAAGAAAAATGAAAACAAACGTGCGCACAATAACTTGTATGTGAATATTCATAGAAACTCATTATTATTCATAATAGCTGAAAAGTGGATGCAATCCAAATGCCCATCTGATGAATAAATAAAGTGTGGTGTATTTATACAACAGAATACTATTCAACTGTAAACAAGAATGAAATAGCCTATATGATTCAACATGGATGAACTTTGAACACATTATGCTAAGTAAAGCAAGCCAATCACAAAGGACCACATATCATATGATTCCATTTATATGAAATGTCCAGTTTAGGCAAATCTATAGAGATATAAAGTAGTTTTGTGATTGCCTCGGGCTGAGTTTTTAGGCATGAAATGAGGAGACTGCTAATGAGTATGAGGCTTCTTTTGGAAGTAAAAGTGAGAGTCACTGCAAGTGGTGTCTCTGCAATCCCAATGACTGTAGCCCATCAGGCTCCTCTGTTCATGGGATTCTCCAAGCAAGAAACCTGGAGTGGGTTGCCATTCCCTTCTCCAGGGGATTGTTCTGATCCAGAGATTTGAATGGGTCTCCTGCATTGCAAGCAGATTTTTTACCATCTGTATCACCATGGAAGCCCTTGGAAGTAATAATATACTGCTACTGCTAAGTCGCTTCAGTCGTGTCCGACTCTGTGCGACCCCATAGACGGCAGCCCACCAGGCTCCCCCGTCTCTGGGATTCTCCAGGCAAGAACACTGGAGTGGGTTGCCATTTCCTTGTCCAATGCATGAAAGTGAAAAGTGAAAGTGAAGTCGCTCAGTTGTGTCCGACTCTCAGCGACCCCATGGACTTCAGCCTACCATGCTCCTCCCTCCTTGGGATTTTCCAGGCAACAGTACTGGAGTGGGGTGCCATTTCCTTCTCCCAATAATATACTAAAAATCATTTAATTTTATACTGAGTTGGCCAAAAAATTTGTTTGGGATTTTCTGTAACATCTTATAGAAAAACTTGAAGGAACATTTGGCCAACTCAGTGAATCATCTGGAATATGAATTATAAATCAATAAAGCTCTCTATAAAAGTAAAAGATAATTATAAAATGTTTAATTTGTATAAAGTATGTTCACTCCTGTTTTGAGGTTATAAAAATGTCGCAGAAACCAGTTTCAGTTCAGTTTCCTACTACTCTGGGCTTCTCTGGAAGAATCGTTCAAGGCAGTATAGACTTCAGTAATTAGAGGAAGAACTAAAGTCAGAATGTGGTCAAACCCCTCTCCACTCTCTCTGTTTCTAGGAAAGTGAGAACTGGCTCAGGACTTGGCTACCTCAAGTGGCCAAATAAGTGAGCACTGAATTTTATTAGAGCAAGCATGGACTCTAGAGGTCCCCTGACACATATCACATGAGAAAGTGTTTGTCTTGGTGTGGATTCTCCCACAGCAAACTCTGACATAAGGACTTGGGTTCAGATAGCTTATTTAGGTGGCTATCCCAGGTAAGACAGATATGGAAAGAAGAAAAGCCAATAAAATGTATCATAAAGCATGGGTCATTCATGTCATGTGGACCATTAGGGCTCAAGGCCACTGGCCATGCTCTGGAAAGACAAAGTAGAATATGTCTCAAAATTGCCCCACAGGAGTTCAGGGAGACTGAGGCATGTATCTACCAGATCACATCTCCCCCCGGTTGGGAACTAGTCTGAAGGCTCTGTCTGCTTGCTATGGAACAAGTGTCTGTTGAAAAAATAAAAAATCCTTTGGGTTAGAAAAGGAGATGCTGATGCTTGAGGGGGAAGCTTTTAGCTTTCTGGGACTAGTCCTACCCCTGCAAATGAGCTTAGGTGGGTTGTGGGGCTTCAGGGTAGGAAAGTAACATCAACCACAGTCTCGTGATTAAAGAAACATAATGGGATGGGATCTTCACCCCTACACCCTCACGTAAGAAGGGATTTCCAGATGGCTCTTCCTGACCCACTCTTAATCTGGAGGCAAATTTCCCTTCATTATCATCATCCCTCAAAAGGCAAAGTCCTTTATTGATCTGTGGGGCTTATGAGTATCTAGTATTTTCACTAGTGGCTTGTCTACAGGAAATGGGTGCATGTGGAACAGAGGAGGGGTCTAGGCAGAGTCTCCTGGGATAACCCTGGAATATTCAGAGATAATCCTGAATATTCATTGGAAGGACTGATGCTGAAGCCCCAGGACTTTGGCCACCTGATGTGAAGAGCTGACTCATCAGAAAAGACCCTGATGCTGGGAAAGATTGAGGGCAAAAGGAGAAGGGGGTGACAGAGGATGAGATGGTTGGATAGCATCACTGATTCAATGGACAGTAATTGGAGCAAACTCCAACAGATAGTGGAGAACAGAGGAGCCTGGCGTGCTGCAGTCCATGAGTCGCAAAGAGTTGGAACGACTTAGTGGCTAAACAACAGCAACAGGGATAACAACAAGGCTCACGCCTATGCAGACGCTCAGCTGTCCATGGACTGCTCCTTGGTAGTTCGTGGGGAATCGCAATGATAGAAAAGGAACATTTTGGCATGGTGCAGTTACCATCCTCACGGTGCCTCAGTGCCTCCTTACCATAGTTCCCAGCTTTTCCTTTTCACCTGATTGAATCTTAGTTACTGAGAGAACTCATTCTGCTAACCTGAATCCAAGCCTCTCTGTATCATTGATTCACTGTTTAGTTGTAAAACATTAACCATGTATATTAGTACTTGGGTATGTAAATTCCACCTCTCAAGACTAGGAAATGTCAATTTAAAGACAACAAAACAATATTCCTTAGCATAGGGTTTCTCAGAAGCTTTCATATACCTATGAGCCCCAACTAATAAGGAAAGGTTTAAGATTCACAGAATTTCCCAAACTTCTTTGTTCAGAAAAGAGTTTTTCACAGACTGTTTCACGGAACTAATGTTCTTGACTACACACTTAGAGAAACAGTGCTGTAGCTCAGTCCATTTCTTTTACTGATGAGAAAATTGGGGCCCAGAGAGACAAAGTGACTTAAGTGATGATGCAAATTATTGAGGGAGCCAGAACTTGAATTCAGATCTCCCATTTCTCAGGTGTGCTTTGCACAATGGCAGCACAACAGTCCTGGGTTTACCTGAGATGGGCAGCTTGGAAACGGCCCTTTTCCTGTTTGCTTTGTTTTGGGTGCATTAGAAGAATGTCATTCTCCTTCAGTGTCTAAACCAGAGGAATGAAACACCTCATTCCTGTAATTAGGAACTGACAACTAGTAGAAGAAGCTGCTGCTGCTAAGTCGCTTCAGTCGTGTCCGACTCTGTGCGACCCCATAGACGGCAGCCCACCAGGCTCCCCTGTCCCTGGGATTCTCCAGGCAAGAACACTGGAGTGGGTTGCCATTTCCTTCTCCAATGCATGAAAGCGAAAAGTGAAAGGGAAGTCGCTCAGTCGTGTCCGACTCTTAGCGACTCCATGGACTGCAGCCTACCAGGCTCCTCCATCCATGGGATTTTCCAGGCAAGAGTACTGGAGTGGGGTGCCATTGCCTTCTCCGAGTAGAAGAAGCAGGTAAATAAAAATAAGGAAAAAGTGAGTTAGGACCTGGACATTCTGGTGTGACAGAGGTGGCTGTCTAGCAAACCTTTGTGCTCCCCTCTTCATGTAGGTATGTTGATATAAAGTACACATCCAGGGATACCCATTCAATGAGTTCTCACTATTGGGTGTATAAATGAAGCTCTACACAGCAAGGTTACTTTCTTCACTCTGTCTTGCTCCTTCTGCTAAATCGGAACACAAAGGCCCTAGAGAATGGCCAAGCTGTAAGATAGAAGGAAGCCTGCTTCCTGCACCTGCATATATATGGAGGAAAGCCACCGGCTCACCTGGGAAGGTTGTTGCAGAAGCAAGAAATAAACTTTTATTGTGCTAAGCCACTGAGAGTTCTGGGTTTCATGCTGCAGTTCACATTGCCTTAGTCATCATACTGAAGCATGAAAGAAAAAGTGGGGCCAAAGGAGAGATGAAATGTCAAAAAAGCATAGGATGATAGATTCAGAAATTTGGAGACACAGAACCATTTCATCTTAACTGAAAAGAACCTGGAACAAAAGAGACCAGCCCTTATTTTCAGGGACTGAAGTGAAAGGCGGGGGGCTGGCACAACACAGCGCCCCTGTACCATGCCCTTCCCCCCGACTTCATTCAATCACTAAATCATGTCACCTCACTAAACATTCTTCATAGTATCTGCCTCTCTCCATTCCCATTGCCAGCACACCAGGCTGAGTCATCTTCATCTTCTGGTTGAATTGCTCCAGGATACAACTAGTTCTATCTTCTGTTAGCTGCCATCCTCCCCCGTGCTGTGCTTGATTGCTCAGTTGTGTACGACTCTGTGTGACCCCATGGACTCTAGCCCACCAGGATCCTCTGTCCATGGGATTTCCCAGGCAAGAACACTGGAGTGGGTTGCCATGCCTTCCTCCAGGGGATCTTCCCAACCCACGGATCGAACCCAGGTCTCCCACGTTGCGGGAGTATTCTTTACCATCTGAGCCACCAGGGAAGCCCAAGAATACTGGAGTGGGTAACCTATCCCTTCTCCAGGGGATCTTCCTGACCCAGGAATTGAACTGGGGTCTCCTCCATTACAGGCGTATTCTTTACCAGTTGAGCTACCCGGGAAACTCTATCCTCCCCTACCCCTCATTAATCTATTTTCCATACTGGGGCCAGAATCTTCTTTCTAACACACAAATCAGATTAGACCCACCTCCCTAACATCCAGTTTGAATGCTTTTAATTAATTAATTAATTAATTAATTCTCAATGTCATTACAATAAAGTCCAATCTTTGCACGATGTATGGCCCTGCATGATACGCCCACCTTGGCAGCTCTCTCTCCCATCTTTGGACTCTTCTCCAACCATTCTGAACTCCTTCTGAGTCCCTGAGTGGGTCACACCTCTCTTGCCTCTTAGCCATTGCACAGGACTATTCTGACTTCCTGAATTGCCCTGCCCCTTTCCTTCCTCCCCATCATCTCCTTGTCCCTTCCCTTCCTACAGCTTGACTCCCACTCAACTTACTTGTCACCTTTATTTTGAAGGCTTCCCTGGTGCACTCAGATTGGATTCGCTTCTCAGGTTCTGTTTGTCCTTAGTACCCTGGATATCCCCAATTCGCACCCCAGGAACTGTCCTGCTCTACTTGTATGCCTATCAGCGTCTCCACCAGCGTGATCCTGGAGGACAAAACCACCTCATTCATCATTGAATTCAAGCACTTCTCGGGAGCTCAGCACAGAGTAGGCACTTGGAAAATAGGTCTTGAAAGGATGAATTTGGAGGTGGGGGTTGTATGGTTGGGATGCGTGCCACCCTGTACCAGCCTATGAAAAAGTCTGACCTAAGGCAGTGGGCAGTGTTGCTTAACTATTAGTGAAAACACACATTATAAAAATACATGCATTTATTTAACCCTGCACCTTAAGTATCTTTTCACATATGACATTCCAAAGTTACTGTGTTTGGCTGTTTTAAAGCATTTCACTAATTTAGTTAGCTTTTCAAGGTGAGTAGACAAGTCCACACATCTCACTCATTCTCTGCCAGCCAGGACCTGAATAAACCAGGCTGTCTGGTCACGAGGAAGGAGGCGAAGCATGCATTGGGTTAAATTAAGATCTTGGCTCTGCAGTCAGGGATGTCTGGGTTGAGTCATGCCATAAAATTTACCAGCCATGTGACCTTGGCGAGTGAAATAATGTTTCTCTAGTCCTTAGCAGAGTGTCTGGTACATAATAAGAGCTCAACAGCTGGTAGCAATAATTATTGTTCTATTTGCTACAAAAATTCATGTGAATTTTATCATCTCCTGTGTAATATTGTCATTAGACTGTGATGAAGACATTACTGGTTGTGGCGGGGGCGGGGGGGCCTGTTGTACACTGTGTGCAGGAAAAGTAACCAACAAAGCTCAGCCCTATGAGGTCATCAGGGGAGACCTAATTCTCCTCATTGGACAGACAAGAAAACCCACACTCAGCAGGGTGCGGAGACCTGCTCCTAGTCACGTAGCCAGCAAGGGCAGAGCTGAGACTCAGACCAGAACTTCTAATCGCCAGGCCAGTTCTCTTTCCACCACACTGCATGGCCCCTGGGCATGAGCACTTCCAGGTCCTAAAGGCTTCCAAGTTTCTAAGATCAAATAGGACACAGGTACGCGGGGACTGGCTGTTCCCCTGCCTCCATTCATGGGTGTTTGGGATCACAGGCCCCCGGGGCATTGTTCCCGGGCTGTGGCACACACGGATGTGGCTCCTCTGCCAAGAAGACAGACTGGCTCCCGTGGAGACCAAAGTGTCCTTTAGTGGAGTAGCTGCTGCATTCCCCCTTCCCCGGGACCGGGCTGGGCGTGCCAGCTACGCCTGGCCCCTGCACAGCAGATGCCAGAGATGCCTGGGATGCGTGTACCAGGGAAGCTGAATTCACTTCCCACCAGAGTGAACATCAGGACCTGCTATGTCTCTGAAGTCCAGTTCTTGCTGCAAACTGCTAAAGCAGATACAAGTACTCAAAAGTCATAGACTGTTCAAGTTCAATAGGACCTGAGGCCCCATCTTAGTCTGAACTGTCTATTTTGTAGAGGAGAAAATCTGGGCATAGACATGAGCAGAAACAAATATCTAGGCTGTGGCGAGGGTGGGGTTCTTTCTGGAGCATTATTACAACCGGATTCCCCTTATGGACATGAACTACCTCTGACACA